>NW_022196533.1:0-600000 GCF_008641045.1 Pistacia vera
AAGTTGGTTTGGGTGATGACACTTTTTATTTATTTATTTTAACACTATTTTAGTATTTTATTTGTGTATTTTACTAATTTTTTTTTTCATGGAGGCAAATCTTGAGCTACGGACCGTTTGAGCACAAATACCTTTGTTTAAAAGAATATTTTTTATGTAGAAAGTTTCAATTCAAGATTTTTCGTTACATGGATTTCATAGTAAACAAAATGATAGACATATCGGTTCAAAGTCAAACCGACTACTTCAAGAACATGTATCCATAAATTGGTTTTAAAAATGTAACCAATTTACGGGTTTAAACTCAACATTATATTTAGTCTAATAGTCATTAACACGATCAACTCGCACATTAGAAAGTTTAAACCAGTTATCAATATATTATATATCTCTCCCAGGTTTTCCTAGTCTATATTATCAAATTCAAAACAATTTCTTCTGCATTTGCACCGACTCCAAAGACTTCTGCAACTATTAATTCTTCTTACTGATCAAATACACGGCTTTGTGGCTGAGAAAGGTGAGGGTTGGGCAAAGAAATCAATGACAGAATTCAAGAGCAGTGAGCCATAAATATTATTCAAGAAAGTTAGGCAAATGATAATATTTTACTATTGCATGCAACGAATACAACACAAGCTAGGAATTAAATAACGGACCCTTAATATTTTATGGGCTAATTAATCGCCCTAAGATATGATATACTAACAAAAATCACTCTAGGGTTATGAACTAATAAGAATCCCCGTATTGTTAAATTTTAGGTGTTAAAATAAACGATAAGAGGGTAATTGAGTAATATTTACTAACTCATAACAGGATAAATATTAATTGTATTAACCAAGTTAGCAAAACGTGTTTCATGATTTCTTATATCATATTTTATTAATATCTTTTGTAACTCAACGATTTACGTTAAATTATTGTATCCTAGTATAGTTTATGACTTATTTTATATGTGAATAAGTGATTTCTCACAGCACAAAGTCATTTATAAACAAATTTCTTTGCTTGATTAGTATCTCTCTTTTATATATATGTGTGTGTGGTTGAATTCTCTTCTCCTTTGAGCTAGCTTTTAGGACTGAGTTTTACTCAACCTTGTTTATGATAGTATGAGAGAGCCATGTTTGTGATGGTGGTCCTGGATTTGGACCTAGTCACATTTGCACATTTCCTAGGTTTGGACCCTAGCGTGACATGTCGAGTGTGAGGGAGGTGGGTCTTGGGGCCAGGGAGGGGTGGTCAAGGAGGGCCAGTTGACCCTCCTTAAGTTTGGAAATATTTTTACTAGTTTTACAAATTTACCCTTAAATGAAAAATCATTTCCAAAAAAACTCAAATCCATCAAATAAGTTAAGTCTCTTTTTTTCTTTTTGGGCTGTCAAAAGTCAAAACCAAACCTCTTTTCCTCTACTTCCTAGACCCGTCTTTCTTTATTGCCCATAAGTGATTCAACTACTTAGGTATCAAAATTTTTCCTAAATTTCTTATTCTTATCCACACAAATACAATTTTCTCCCATTTATTGCCCATAAGTGATTCAACTACTTAGGTTTCAAAATTTTTCCTAAATTTCTTATTCTTATCCACACAAATACAATTTTCTCCCACCTATCAAGCCGACAAGCCTATTTTTTTTCAATTTGTCAGGTAATACTAATATATTTTATATTTGTACTGTTAATTGTATTGTTCTTTCAATTTGTCAAGTTATACTGATACATGTTATATTGGTCAAGTAATACCTATTCTTTTATTTCTAATTCTTTATCCATACAAATGCTTATTTTAATTTAAAATTGCATTGTTTTTCCAACTTAACCCCCTTATGTATGCTTATTTTAATTTAAAATTGTATTATTCTTCCAACTTGAACCCCCCTACATTTTATTTCTAGCTATGTCTTTGCTAGGGGTGATGGTGGGTCATGGGTTTGGACTTGGTGTGACACGTCGAGTGTGAAAGAGGTGGATCTTGGGTTTGGACCTGACCGTGCATGCCGAATGTGAGCTAGTTTTTGAACGAAATAAAGGCAACAACATGAACAAAATATAACAGTAAAACAAATCAAACAGTAAATAAAGAAAATAACACGTGCGATTTACCCTGGTTCACCCAATGTGGGCTACGTCCAGCTGAGTCAATATTATTGCAATATGTCTCACTTCTCTCGTTTACAATGAATGAATTGTCCTATGATTTGTTATCACCCCCATAACAAGAGAAAAGTATGTTTATATACTAGATTTAAGAGATTAAACCTAGTTTTACACAGATTCCTATTCCTAAGCCCAACCCAATAAGGAATTAGTAACTTAAAAGAAATCCTACAGCCCAAAACCATAATAATAATAATAAAAAAAAAAACAAAAACAAGTCTTACAAGAAACTTAAAAGTCAGGCGACAGCGCACTTAGCCAATTGTTTTACAGTAGGGATTTTATAAATATGTGTTCAATCTCCATTAAACTTCCATTAAGAAATTAAAGATAATCAATAATGACTGTTCATCCTCATCGTCTGGTGTTAATGTTTCACATCATTCTCTTACTTTGGCAAATCGAAGCATCACAAATTTTATGTCCAAATAGCTGTGGCAATGTCAAACTATCATACCCTTTGGGAATCGGTGAAGGCTGCTACCTCAACAAGTGGTTTGAAGTAACTTGCGACAACTCTTCTGGCTCTCCAAGGGCTTTCCTAAACAGCGTCCATCTAGAATTAACCGGAATTCTTCGTTCTTCTTCCTCTATAATCATCAACTTCCCCCGCAATTCAAGCATCAACCTGTCCAGAAGCCAGTTTTCTTTTCCGAATACAGACAATATATTCACTGCCATTGGTTGCGAAAACTACCTCAATCTCAATCAGAAAGATTCAACCCTGAGTCACTGTCACTCTTTTTGTACTTGTGATCATACGAAATATGTTGATTGCTGTGATTTCCTATGCACCCTTCCTCGAAACCGTAAGGTTGAAAACGTAAACATATCAGAAATTTATTCTGAAAGTTTTCCCAGGGAATGCAGTTCTGCCTTCATAGTTCATAAAGCTTGGCTTGAGTCAAACTACCTAAAAAACCCTAATGTTTTGAAACATAAAGAAGTCATTCCGGCAATTCTGGAATGGGGAAAATATGGAGGTTCATGTGTGGAACTCTATAAGTCACACAAAACAAATTGCAACAAAGAGGATTACTGTGTAATACAACTAAACTCAGACTATTTTTGTCTTTGCGATAGTCAGAGATCAGACATCCATGTAGGATGCGAATGTAGAGGTACTCTATTAATTATGTTTATAGCCATCGTCATTTACTTGTAACTTTTTTTTTTCTTTTTTTTTTTCAACTTTGTGTAGGTGGCTTGCTTTGTGTTTCGAAGAACGATAGCGATTGCTCCGAATGTCCTTATGGTTATGAACCTTATCAAAGTGAAGATGAAGAAACATGGTGCTCTCGTTCACGAAGTTCTGATGATATATTTATTAAAAAAACTCCAGTCAAATATTTAATCAGTATAGGTATCAATTTCAACATACTTTACATTTATTTAGTACCATTGACGCAAAACTTGCGAATATTTATGATGTATTTCGTTTCCTTGAATTGTGCAGGTTTCAGTGCTGGGCTTGGAATGGTGTTACTTATCATTGTAACATGGTGGTTGTACAAGTTCATACAAAAACGGAAAGCAATCAAAATGAAGCAGAAGTTATTTACAAGAAATGGTGGGAACATTGAGAAAACAAAATTGTTTACCTCGAAGGAACTGGAAAAAGCCACGGACAATTATCATGCCAATCGAGTTCCTGGTGAAGGTGATCAAGGCACTGTGTATAAAGGGATGTTGTCAGAAGGAAGAATTGTACCTATTAAGAAGTCCAAGATAGTGGATGAAAGTAAAATTGAAGAATTCATTAATGAGGTTATATTAATATCACAAATTAGTCACAGAAATGTAGTTCAACAAGTAGGGTGTTGCTTGGAAACAGAAGTGCCTCTTTTAGTCTGTGAGTTCGTTTCTAATGGAAATCTCTTTCAATATTTACATAACCAAAATGAGGAGTTTCCATTCACATGGGAACTACGATTACTAATTGCCTTTGAAGTTTCGAGTGTGCTAACCTATTTGCATTCAGCTGCTTCCGTACCTATATATCATCGAGATATTAAGTCCACAAACATACTTTTGGATGAAAAATTTCGAGTAAAATTGTCGGATTTTAGAATTTCAAGATCTATTGCAATTGATCAAACTCATTTGACCACTCAAGTAAAAGGGACCTTTGGGTACCTTGATCCTGAGTATTTCCGATCGAGTTAATTTACTGAGAAAAGTGTTGTTTATAGTTTTGGAGTAATTCTTGTAGAACTTTTAACTGGACAAAAGTCAATTCATTCAACTGATATTGAGGAAGATAGAAGTCTTGCCACATATTTTCTACGTGCCATGAAAGAGAATTGTCTATTTGAAATCCTTGATGCTCGAGTTATGAAAGAAGGTAAAAAAGAAGATCGCAACAATTGCCAGTCTCGCAAGAAAATATCTGGACTTAAATGGGAAAAATAGGCCTTCAATGAGAGAGGTAGTAATCGAATTGGTTGAGATCATGAGAGCTTCGAGATGCGGTTCAAGTATGCACCATATCAATATTGAAGAGACTAATTTTGTTCACGGTGAATTAACTACTTCCTTTGAGAATAGTTTATGCTCTGCTAGATAGTTTATTGATGTTGTCACTTTCTCAATAGACGTGTACCATTTCGTTTCACACAATAAAGTGTTTACAAAGTTTTCGTTCTCTGTAAAATTACGAGACTTTTTCTTTATATTTTGTTTGTGCCCTTAAATATCTTTTGAATACTAGTTTATTCATCTTTCGATGTAAAGCATATTGAGTTTAGAAACAATAATATGATCGATAGTCCATCTTTACAACAGAGAACCACTTCTCTTTTCGCAGAGGTTCTAAGTGATTTATGTACTATCTTCTATTTGTGGTTGAAGGCAAATGAGAGAGGGCATTTATTATTATTTATGTACAATTTTTGGTTTTCGTAAATGTTAGAGCGCAAGAGGATGGGTGCAACTAAATTTCGAGGAAAAAAATTAAATATATTGTTCATGCAGCCCGGTTTGGCTGAAAATGGAGGAGATGAGGAGAATGGGTTCGGTCGAAAATGGTAGAGTGAGAGAGAAATTGAGGAGATGAAATGAAATAGAGTAGGAGATGAGAAAAGAAGAGCAGACCGATTGTAACCCAAGTTCTAGTAATTCATGCATGCAACTTGGGAGGTAGATCTCTCATTTCTTAATCAATCCAAGAGAAAAACTAACCATTGTTGTTCTTGATGCTAGGATCAGAAGAGAAGAGTGGAGCAGAGTGCACAGCTGAGAGGTGAGTGGAATAGTAAACCTATTCACAGCCCATGCATCTCTAGTTTTCATATGAGTAGATCTAAGCTATATTTGTTAATATATTTAAGTTTGTGGTGTATGCTGGCTGCTTGTTGCGTATATGAGTTGCCTGGGTTATGAAGATATTATGTGTGTTTTGGAATGAAATATAGGCATGCATTTCGGGTATTTGAAGGTTATATGCTTCGGAATATTCTTGCTGGAAATTGGAATGTTTAAATTTATTTATTGTTGGAGTTTACTAGTTTATTATGCATTCTGGAATAAGGGGTGTAACTATCATGTTTGGAAGTTATAATTTTGGGGGTTGTTTGTAAGGATTTAAACATGATTCATTATGTGTTTCGATATTTGGATGCCATGTGTGTGTGTGGATGCATCCTTCGGATTGAGACCATCTTTCATAGTACTCGTTCCCTCCAATCATTAGCTAGCAGATTATATTTAGCTTCATGAGTGTATTGAGATAGTCTATCTTATCGAACGATTATGATATCCTAACAAGACAGGATAGACATCTAATGAGCTTTAGGCGGGATTACACCAGGCGAGTATTGGTCGGTGTGGGATTTTGACACCCCAAGGGTAGACCGTGGATGAGATTCCATTTGATACCATATCATGACACCCTGAGGGTAGACTATGGTCGATTATGGTTATCTAGTGTTGATTATACCATCCCAAGGATAGATTGTGGATGGTACACCCTGAGGATAGACAATGGGTGGTACCACCCTGAGGTTAGACTGTGGGTGGTGTAACTACATGTCTATGTTGGGACAGACTCGTGAAAGTTATGACTTAGGTCCTTGGTTACTAGTATAGTGGTGGTGATTGATTTGTTTTATATGATTTTGGTATGTGATTCCATGGCATCTAGAAATATTATATCGTGATTAATGTTGTATCGTGTGATGGATTGGTGTTGCGTGGCTTTTAATATAAAATGTATTATCCACTTATTGGGCTCCCTAGCTCACTGTTTTATGTCCTCCCTCGTCAGGATTGTAGACCGGGTTCGTGCGGAGCATACTCTACACTCTAGGTTGGCATCGATGCATGAACATCAGCATGTTTTACAAACTTTAGTGCACTCTGATGATACTATGTTTTTGTAACTAGATTTTTTCGAAACCCTAGTTTAGAACTTTAATTTTATGTATTTATGCTTTTAGAACTCATTTGGTTGTATTTCGGGATTTAGATTTCTATGCAGTTCATATTGATCTCCATATTAATTCTGTTTTCAAAAATTGGAATCTTTCGAAACATTTCTGAATACTCACACTCCTCTAGGAATCTTGAGTCTCTCAGATCACCCAAACCAACTTTTCACAAATTAAATACTTCAAATCAATCAAAACAATATTTAGACAATCTATATATATATACACACCCACTTGTCTATAATTCCATATCGCCAAAGTTCTCTCTCCATCAAATGTCCTTCAATGTTACATAACTAAAAGAATAATAACATTTACCCATATAGATGGCTAAGCATTTTTTTTTTATAATCTATCAAAACCCTAGTCAAACATGTCATCAATTGTCAAGATGTTAAACCTCTAATTCTAATCTCTGATTATTTTGTTTACACTAGATTGATTAAGTGGTTTTTTTTCTTTAACCCCCCTGATGTTTAATCAACAAACAAGGTTCCCTTGAGATTTTAGAAATGATAAAAATCCTCCTACCTTTAGTTAGCCGTTATTGAACTCTTTTTTTTAGAATTTACAATACGATAGGTTAATGAATATTTACTTAAATACCCCTCTGCCATTTATTTTAACGCTAAAAAAAATAGGGGATTTATGTTATTTTCTATCACTAAAGGGGGGTTTTTACTAGTTGGTTAAACCTAAGGGGAATTATTGTTATTAACCCACATATTAATACTTTGAAGTCAACATATATATGTCTGCAATTTCTTCGAAATGCTTCCCAGAAAAAAGTTTGAATGCTCAACTTTAAAGACATAGCTAAACTTATAAGGTTTTTGTAACTTTGACATTCCAAGAAATTACAGGAGACTTATGTGTTGTTGACAAGGTTTTCGGAAAAATAGTTTCTTTCATGGAAGAAATAGTATTCCCCTAAACATTATGAGAGTGACACCTTAACAATGTTAATATTTATAAAACCTTAAATTTATGTTGGTACCATTTTATATTAGATGTAATGTTTTTCTATATTAAATGTAATGTTTATTTGATTAAATAAATGCTTAATTATATTAAATTAATATAATTTTAAAAGTAATTATTATTTAATAAAAATATCATTCCCAATATTTAATTAATATATACAAAAATAATGAGTGAAATAGATTAATTATTGATTATTACAATAAAAGAAAAAGAAAAAAATATTTTAAGAAATATTCTTTTTGGTGTAATATTTGGTGCAGTGGGTTAGAGATGCATAGTGTTTCATACAAAAAATCACACCAATTTGGTGTAATAAGTTGGAGATGGTCTTACGTATGCTTATTTTAATTTAAAATTGTATTATTCTTCCAACTTTGACCCCCTTATATTTTATTTTTGGCTATGTCCCTGCTTGGGGTGATGGTGGGTTATGGGTTTGGACTTGGTGTGACACGTTGAGTGTGAAGGAGGTGGATCTTGGGTTTGGACCTAGCCGTGCACGTCCAACGTGAGCTAGTTTTTAGGCTTGAGCCCGCTTTATCATAATAATAATTTAAAAAAAAAAAAAACAAAAACAAAAGTCTTACAAGAAACTTAAAAGTCAGGCGGCAGCGCACTTAGCCAATTGTTTTACAGTAGGGATTTTATAAATATGTGTTGAATCTCCATTAAGAAATTAAAGATAATCAATAATGGCTGTTCATCCTCATCGTCTGGTGTCAATGTTTCACATCATTCTCTTTAGGGGTGGAAAAATCCGGTTAACCGAACCGGTTAACCGTTTGCTTGAACCGAACCGGTTTTCAGTTTTAAAAATAAATTTAACCGAAACCGGTCTGGTTTCGGTTATAAACCGAACCGAAAATTCAGTTCGGTTATTCGGTTAATAAGATTAATGATGGACTGCCTTTTCGGCCCAATTCGCACACTCCACTTATGGCCCATAAGTTATGGGCTGCCTTTTTGGGCCAATTCGCACACTCCACTTTGGCCCTTTTTTGTTTTCTCCAGGTTTTTTTTTTTTTTTTTTTTTTTTTTTTTTTTTTTTTCGTACTTGAATTAAAGTTATATACTTATATTTATTGTAATTGAATTGAATTCATGTAATTTTAATGTACATCAAATAAAGCTAAATTTAGTTCCAAATGCAAAATCTGCACCACAACGGGACAAATATATATTTACTAATTAACATGTTATAATCTTTTAATATTTGAACTTGAAACATGAGAAAAATGATACACAACGAACAAATATATAAATCTTCTTCCTTTGCTTGCTATTCTAGATAAATAAATTAACAGGATTAGGATCAACACAAATTAAAGAAATGATACACATTTCAAATCATACAACAAAACCAAACTTCTCAACCCAGATGATTAAACCAAAAAGGAGCCATATTCACATAGCTTTACTATTTTTTTTTTTTTTTTATGTTCCTTCTTCTCTAACATCTTCACTTTAGCTCCGGACCCTTCAAATGAGAAGCTAGAACTTTACTAAAAAGCTCCTCATCTTTCAGGTCATGCTCTCTAAACGTTCCCTGAAAACTTTTAACATGTCAGAAAATGTTACAGGACATCAAATATCTGAGCCATGGGCTCTCCTGTTCAGTGTTCATTGCAAAAAGATGAGGTCACCAAGAAATACAAAGCAAAGAGCCAAAGAGATGAGGTCACCCACCGAAAACAGACGACGACGTGGAGACTTGGTGAAGGAAGAAGAATGGTGACCGCGACTGGTGACTGCCGACTATTAAGCAATAGATTGTTGAGCAAAGTTCGGTGGCTACTGGCTGAGGCATGACCGCGTGACTTCGGCGTGAGAAGTGAGAACACAAATCTGAGAATTGAGAGTCCGAGAGAGAGTAAGAGACAGAGACTGAGTCAATGAGACTCTAAGAGTGTGAGAGACTGAGAGTTACTGAGGTGAGCGTCTGAGTACCGGCGCGATTGAGTCTGAATAGTGAGGTTTGAGATCTAAGTAATAGAGTAGTGGAGGCGTGGAGTTGCCAAGTGAAGACTGAAGTGAGTGTTAGAGTGTTACAGTTAGTGTAGTGACTTAATGAGTGTTAGGGATTGCAAAATAAAAAACTAAAATATAATTTTTTTAAAATTTCGGTTTAGAAAACCGGTTCTGGGTAACCGAAATTTATTGTGTCAAAAACCGAAACCGAACCGGATTTTTGGTTTTTTTAATATCCGAACAGAAACAAAAAAAAAACGGGATTTTCGGTCCGGTTCGGTTTCTGGGTTTTTTTTTCCATCCCTACTATTCATTAATTTCTTGTTAGTTATCTAACTACTACTTCATTAATTTCACAGAAATAGAATTGGCTATAAGGCCACTTTGATGGTGGCTTTGCAAGGCCACTGGCCACCTACCTACAGCACCTCCTCCCCCAATTCCTTTACTTTTAATTTATTTTTCCTTATTATTATTTATAGATTTTGTAATTGTTCTAGTATTCGATTTTATCGATCTTGTTTTGTGTTTATGGGTTGTGATGAATGTTTTGGTTTGTGTTGTAACCTAAGTCTAAACTAATCAATACACAAATCCACCAAAACACAAAACAAGATTTACCATGGTTCACTTATCCAATAATGGATAGATTACATCCACGTTGAGCTCCGAAATATAAAGACTCACTGCACTAGGAATATCCAAACAGTTACACCAAGATTACACACTCAATTGACTGAATCAGAGCAATACCTCAATTCAAACCTAATCACTCTAATTCTACCAGTAACTTGCAAGATTTCAGAGAACTAACCTAGCCTCAAAGGAAACACAACCCCTTTAACAATCTTACCCAGATTACAACAAAGAATAACCCCAGCAATTAAAACCCCAAATCGATTGCTCTTTTCACTCAATAGAACCCTAACAAGAACATACTAAAAAATCCGATAATCACATTCACTGTTTTTGCCCTCTTTTATATCGTTGACAATCAGCGATTGTGAGCTGCAGGATCTGTCTTGAATCAACGCTCAAGATTCATTCACTTAACTAAATGAGAACGACGTCGTTTGGCTTCATAAAACTTTCAGTCTTCACCTTAAAGCCAACATTCTGCCTTCCTCTCTTCTGCTGGACCTCCTTCAGTACAGTAAGTTATTCCCATATTTCATCTCAGCTCTGAAAATTGGCTAACTGATGTGAAGTAAGTTCAAGTAATGCTTGAACTTGGTTGTGGTCACAACTTTGGTTCTCATGTCTGCTGGATTTTCTTCAGTTGGTACCTTTAGGAGATTAATTTTTCCCTTTGCAATCAGGTCTCTGACGAAGTGATGGTTGATATCCACATGTTTTGTTCTTTCATGGTACATTGGGTTCTTACTCCGGCGGATGACACTCTTGCTATCTGAGTAGACTGTTGCTATGCCATTCAACAACTCTACTTCTTTTAGAATTCCCTGTAACCATGTTGCTTCCTTGAAAGTATCTGAAACTGCTATGTATTCTGCTTCTGTGGTTGACAGTGCAACCAGTGGTTGCAGCTGTGCTTTCCAGCTAACACAGTTGCCTCCCAATGTGAAGTAGTATGCAATAGTGGACTTCCTGGAATCTTGATCACCTGCAAAATTAGCATCTACATACCCAACCAGATCAAGTGATGCATTTCTTTTACAGAAAACTAAAGCAATCTGAACAGTGCAATTAATGTATATAAGCAACCATTTTAGAGCATTCCAATGCTCATTTCCAAGATTTGACATAAATCTACTCAATAGTGATATTACATAAGCTAAGTCTGGTTTGGTGCTTATCATAGCATACATCACAAAACCTATGCCATTCGAATAAGGGACATTTTCCATTTTTAGCATATCAGATTCTGTTTTTGGGGACTGTAACTTACTGAGTATGAAATGACTTGCAAGAGGCATTGTTACAATTTTGGAGTCAGCCATACCAAATTTAGAAACCAGTTTCTATAGGTATGGGAATTGATGAACTTTAAGGTATTCGCACTTCTATCTCTATCAATCATCATTCCTAGGATTTTCTTTGCTCTCCCTAAGTCCTTCATGTCAAACTCAGTATTTAATTTGGCTTTTAGTTCATTAATCTGAGACATGGACTTACGAATCAGTAACATGTCGGCTACATATAACAGAAGATATATTGGCATGTTATTGATGTAAGCAAAATAGAAACAATTATCATACATGATTCTAGTGAATCCACTTCCTACTATGAATGTATCAAACCTCTTATACCACTACCAAGGGGACTGTTTAAGTCTATACAAAGATTTATTCAGTAAGCATACATAATCAGGCAGTTGTCTATCCTTGAAACCTGTGGGTTGGCTCAAGAATATTTTTTCATCCAATTCACCATGTAGAAAATTAGTTTTAACATCCAATTGTTCTATCTCTAAGTCATATTATACAACAATTGAAAGTATGAGTCTAATAGTTTTAAATTTAACTACAGGTGAGAAGATTTTGGTGAAATCAATACCTGCCCTCTATGTGTAGCCCTTAGCCACTAACCTGGCTTTGAATCTTGGTGGATCAGATTGGTTGATTCCTTCTTTCAGTTTGTAGAGCCACCTACATTCCACCAACTTCTGATCTCTGGGCTTTAGGACAAGTGTCCAAGTGTTGTTCAGGTGTAGTGAATCCATTTCCTCTTTCATTGCAGCCACCCATTTTTTGTTGTCCTTTGATCTCATTGCCTCAACATAAGTATCAGGTTCAGATATGTGTATTTCTGAATCAGCCATGAGTGCTGTATAGATCAAGTCAGCATAGCTGTACCTTGTGGGAGGTCTGATTTCCCTCTTGACTCTGTCTCTGGCTAATTGATATTGGGCCAAATCATCAGGTTGATCCACTTCAGTATTCACAGGAGGGTCTTCTTCATCGTCCTGCCCCTAGGTTAGCTGTAGCTGGTCTTCAAGTGGACCTGTCTCATTTGTTCGAATATGTTGATCAGGATGAGTTGCAGGTTCCACCTTAAACTGAGTTATCCCAGTTTGTCCAGGGTTATCAGAATCTTCTTGTGAGCTATCTGCATTGTTAGTACTAGATTTGCAAGGGAAAACAGCTTCATTGAAAATCACATCTCGACTAACAATTACTCTAACCCCTGGGGCAGCCTTTTCCCAAAGCCTATAGCCCTTGGTTCCTTCTTGATACCCTAAAAAAATGCATTTAAGGGATCTCAGCTCTAGCTTTCCATCTCGGGTGTGTGCATATGCAGTACATCCAAACACTCTCAGGTGTTCAAGAGATGGTCTCCTCCCAAACCACCTCTCTTCAGGGCACTTAAAGTCTATGGAGCTTGAGGGGCTTCTATTTATTAGGTAGGTTATTGGACCTAGTGCTTCCCCCAAAAAAGTTTCTGGTAGACCAACAGTGAATAAAAGGCATCTAACCCTCTCTAGTAGGGTTCTATTCATTCTTTCAGCAACCCCATTTTGCTGAGAGGTTCCCCTAACTGTCCTATGCCTTAAAATTTCCTCTCCTACACAGTGAGAATCAAACTCCAAGTTGTAGAATTCTAATCCGTTGTATGTCCTATGCTTTTACCTTCCTATTAACTTGGTTTTCAACCAGGTTTTTCCAGCCTTTAAACTTGGTTAAGGCTTCATCCTTAGACTTAAGGAGGTACACCCATACCTTCCTGCTGTAGTCATCTATAATGGAGAGGAAATAACAATTCCCTCCATGTCTCCTAACCCTTTCAAGACCACAAAGATCTGCATGCAAATAATCCAAACATTTTTCAGCAAGATGAGTTCCCTTTTGGAAACTCATTCTGTGTTGTTTATCCAATACACAAGTTTCACAGAAACTCAACTCAAATATGGATTCCTTACCGAAGTAGCCTTGCTGGCTTAAAACTGTCATACCTTTCTGGCCTATGTGGCCAAGTCTCAAGTGCCATTTCTCTGCAGCAGAGAGGTTAGTAGATAATAAAGTAGAATTAATAGTAGATGCAAAATGTTGGCCACACAGAATGTACAGTCCATTTTGTTTGACTCCTTCAAGCAATATTTTATTATTTTTATAAACTACTATGGACCCTTTTCAGCCTTGTAACTACATCCAGCTTCATCCAACATTCCTAACGAAATCAGGTTTTGTTTAAGATCAGGTATGTACCTCATTCTGGTTAACATTATGGTTTTACCATTGTTCAACCTAATAGTTATGTTTCCTATACCTTGGACCTTACAAGAGTGATTGTTACCCATGAACACAGTTTCAAATTCTCCTTTCCTAAGGTTTTGGAACCATTTAATGTTTGGGCTCATATGAAAAGTGCATCCTGAATCTAGAACCCAATCCTTACTACTAGCTTGGTTTGAGACTGTGAGAGCTTTTGAAATTTCAATATCAGTACTAGTGCTGGCTAAATTACTCTCAGTACTGTGTTGTTTTTGTTTCTTTATCCAATCATAATAGTTCTTCTTAAGATAGCCAGGCTTATTACAGTGAAAACACTTTCTAGTTTCTCCCTTAGTCTTATTATTCTTCCCTTTTTTCTTAGTTTTAGAATTCATGTGTTGTTGGAAGTTTTCACTATTATCTCTTCCTAATTGTACTGAGTCTGTTCTACCTTTGACAAACAAGTTATTCCTATTTCTCTTTTGGATTCTCAACTCTAATTCTCTGGATTTCAGGCCAGCTATAATCAGGTCAACACTGGGAACTGTCCCATTGTATTGTAAAGCATTTTTCACCACTAAATACTCATCAGGCAAAGAATTCAACAATATCATTGCTAAACTAGAATCTCCTAACTCCTGATCAGTACCTTTCAACACTAATGTCATCTTTAAAAATTCATCAAGATTTTCTTCTATAGACTTAGTTACATCCATCTTATATGAAAACAGAGCACCTTTAAGAAAGGCTAAATTAGGTGCAGACTGTAATGAATATAGGGATTCGAGTTTACGCCAAAGTGTGAGCAGTGTTTCCATGCCGTCTACCTTCCGCATGACAGCATCATACATATTCATTATGATTAGATTATAGGTCTCCTCATCAACTTCAGATTTTTTCTTCAGTTTCTCCCCATACCACTTGGTGGTGTCTTTCTCCAAGGTAAGCCCTACCTTATTGTGGGAAAGGAGGGCCTTCATTTTCTTCTTCCATGTGTTGAAATCGATCTTCCCATCGTATTGGGAGATCTCCATATGAGTAGCACTCATAATTTTGTCACTGTAACAGTAACCCTAGGCAAAATTTCAAGATTTTACTCCCTGACTTGTGTTTGTGACCCAGACTCATGAATTCACTGAAGACTCAGCAAGATTCGAAGCCCTAATGATTTGAAAACCTCTAAATCGAAAAACCCCCAAATTTTGACAAACCCTAAATTTCCAATTTGTCGCGAATTAATCGATCTTAACCTAGATACGTCCTTAGGACTTTGGCTCTGATACCACTGTTGTAACCTGAGTCTAAACTAATCAATACACAAATCCACCAAAACACAAAACAAGATTCAAGAATCAAACACACACGCACAAGCCAAGATTTACCGTGGTTCACCTATCCAATAATGGATAGATTACATCCACGTTGAGTTCCGAAATATGGAGACTCACTGCACTAGGAATATCCAAACAGTTACACCAAGATTACACACTCAATCGACTAAATCAGAGCAATAACTCAATTCAGACCTAATCACTCTAATTCTACCAGTAACCTGCAAGATTTCAGAGAACTAACCTAGCCTCAAAGGAAACGCAACCCCTTTAACAACCCTGCCCAGATTATAACAAAGAATAACCCCAAATCGATTGCTCTTTTCACTCAATAGAACCCTAACAAGAACATACTAAAAAACCCGATAATCACATTCACTGTTTTTGCCCTCTTTTATATCGTTGACAATCAGCGATTGTGAGTCGCAGGATCTGTCTTGAATCAACGCTCAGGATTCATTCACTTAACTAAATGAGAACGATGTCGTTTGGCTTCATAAATCTTTCAGTTTGGTTGTGATTGTGGGTGATTGAGGAGGTGTTTATAGTGGTGATAACGGTGGGGAGATGTTTAGTGATAGACTTAGGATTGGGGAAGGGAAAGGTGGAATATTTTTCTTAACAGAGGTAAAACTCTAATTTTATTTAGATTTAAGATTTAAGTCCCCCTAAGTCAAATAGAAAAAGGAAATAAAATAAAACAATAATACTTCAAATACCAATTCTTTCATACAAAATTTCAGCATAATATGACACTTGATCTCAATGAAGGAAGATCAGAGTTGAAATGACAAAGAGCTGCATTTCTCTTTCATTTAGACTGTTAATGTTTTAATTTAAAAATAAAACAAAAATTATAATAGTATGGAAGGTTAGGAATAAAATATTTAGATAGAACTCATATGACATCTTTAATAAAAAAAATATATACATATTTTGTTATTGTGGGTAACAAATTATCTAATCATTCTGAAGATTATCGATTAGCTCCTTAATCTTTGGAGTGATCCAACAATCTAGATATATAGGTGGGCTAGAATTACCCTATATGCCTGCACTTTCCTAAACAATAATCTACCTTCCTTCTGTATAAATAAAATATTAAGCCTTTGAGGACCTCCCTATCTATGCATAATTTATTCTAACTCATATGCATGTATATAGTTTATTTATCATTTGTCAAAGAATGACTAAAGAGAGCCTTCATGTCATCTGCGAAGATAGGAATTATCAAAATGGATTTAGGATTCTGTGAAGCTTTCCATCCAAAAATATAAAAATATTATTTTGTTTATATAGAGGAAGGAAATGAAAGGGTTTTAGTTATCAGGTGAATGGTCAAATATTCTCTACTATATCAAACTTTTTTTCTTACTTTAATAAAATATTTGTGTTTCCAACTCCCAAGGGTTGCTTAAAACACCCTCACTCCGGCTGAAAAGCAAATGCTTTCTTCTTCTTTCATTTGCTTGCTCCTTTTATCTTTATACTTTAATTTAACATGGTGGGGTTCTACCATTAATCAATTATTCGCAGTAGAGTAAAGATGAAAAGAAAAAGAATAAAAGGAATGATAGTTAAAAAACATTCAAGTTTGAGTCTGTTTTACCTAAACCTGCTTTATCAATAGTTTTTTAATAGTATTATTAAATACATTTTAAAAGTCAACTCAAAAATATATAATAATCACGTAACATAATCGGCATTTGAGTTTAGAACTTGTAAAATAATAAAGAATCGAATCTTATATAGTTAGGCATATCATATGCTTTATATTTAGTTCTTAACTTTGTTTTTGGTATTGTTGCTTTTTTTTTTAAAGTATAGTTTTGGTTTGGGTATCCAAGCAACTTCATGTTCTGCAATCACTCCAAGTAACTTAATATTCTTTGTCTTTCTACTCCATCAAGAAACCTAAGCTTCGTTTATTGTTTCATTCTCATCATTCATACAGCCATATCTTCATCCTTTCCTCTCCAGAGTCATTAAACACCTTCTACTGAATCAATTGATTGATGTTCTTCTTCTTCAGTTTTCTTCTATCTCTCAATCTTTCATAAATCACTCAAAAACACTTCCATTCACAAACCTCTCTCACCCCTGAAACCAGATCGCTTCATTTTCACTCCTCTCCTGTTCCCTTATATCTTGTTTACTCAAAAAATCCTTTCCCATTTTCTTATTTTTCGTTTGGAAAAAAGAACAAAAAGATCTGTTATTTGAGTTTGCACCTGTTTTATTTTTTGTATTTTTCAAAACTGAGAAAGAAGTGAAGAAGGAAAAAAAAGTTTGAAACGGCTGAAGTTATTGGGGCTATCGCTGGTGTGGTGAGTGCTGTTCTCGACGTGGGCAAGTGCTTGACTGCTCCGATTGGGCGTCAATTTATGTACCTGTACAGCTACAAGAAGAACATTGACAATCTCCAAGGTGAAGTTAGGAAGCTGAAGAATACAAGAGACGAAGTGCAGGTTAGGGTTACTGCTGCTGAAAGAAACGTGGAAGGGATCAAGCAGAATGTTAAGGACTGGCAGATGGATGTTGAGAAGACCATTACTGAAGCAGAGAAGTTGATTGTAGAGGAAGAAAACCACCCTCGATGTTTCAAGGGATTGTGCCCCAATTGGATCACCCGCTACAAACATAGCAAGAAAGCATTCAAATTAAAGCAGGATGATATCAGTCAACTCCTGCTGCAAGAAGAGAAATTCGACAGAGTTTCCCATCCTAGTATTCCTCAGGAGATATGGCTTAGATCTAATGAAGATTATCTGGCTTTCGAATCAAGAACCTACACTGAGAAGAAAGTATGGGATTCATTAAATGATGAGAATATCTACATGATCGGGGTTTACGGCATGGGAGGTCTTGGCAAGACCACGCTTGTGCAAGAAGTCGGCAGGAAAGCCGAAAAGGATAAGCTCTTTGACGACATTGTTTTTGTGGAGGTAATATTTTCTCTTTGTTATTAATCATTTGGAGTGAAATTAGTTTGACTTTAGGCTTCTATATAAAGATGTATATTTCCCTTTATAACTAATTTAAGGAGAAATAAGCGTTCAATAAAATATTAGATGCGTTGGGTTCAATATTTTTATCTATATTTCCAATCCTATTCCCCAAATATTGTTTGGCATATTATTTGAGAAATACCCTTTAAGTTTGTCAATTTCATTAAATACTCTCAGAAAAAAGTTTAAAAATTAACAAAAACACCCCCACCCACCCATACTTGCCAGTTTCCTGTAACTACCATCGGTGACAGCCAAAATTTGTCACAACGGCCTACCCCACGATCGGAACTAACCGATAATTCACCGATCTGGCTTTTTTCGACCAGATCCACAGTAGATCTAGCTTAAAAAGGCTAGATCTGGCTGTCAACGACGGCCAAAGGAATGACCGTCATTGACGGTCAACGACGGCCAAAGAAATGACCGTCATTGACGGTTAACGACGGCCAAATCTTGGCCATTGGTGACGACCAAAGATGGACTTTTGCAGCTGTCAACGGCCACATCTGGCCATAGATCTAGCATTTTCCTGCCAGATCCATGGTGCATAGCCAAAAAAGGCCATATCGATGCCATACCTGCCAGATCCCACAGGTATGTGTTGTAACGCAATTTTTCGGCCAGATTCTGACGGAGGTGGCCGGAATCTGGCACTACGGGTGGTGGGGGTGTTTTTGTCATTTTATAAAATTTTTATATATTGGGGTGTTTAGTTAAATTAAAAAACCTATGGGGTTTTTTATAAATTTTTAAATTTTACCTCGTAGTACTCCCCTATTCAACTACCCAATATTATTCCCAAAATCCTATCCAAAATAATAAAACAAACGAATCCATTATTTCTTCATCTTTATTTAAAATATCCCTATTTAATTTATTTTATTTGTAATTATATATATATATATAAGATCAATTTATAAAGATTTGCTTCCTATTTAAGGACGTTTCTTATTACGTTGTTCTTTTAAAAGGTAAATACCATAAAAAAACAGTTATCAATTCAAGATTGGCCATATTTTTTTCTATTTTTTATTGTATTTTCTTTATTTTGTGGTTTTTGATTGGCTGTAATTTTATTTATTTTTCATTTTTGTCTTGCAGGTAACAGAAAATCCTGAGATTAAAAAAATTCAAACAACAATTGCAAACAAGTTAGGTCTTAAATTCCAAAATGAGAGGGAAGGTGGAAGTGAAAAAGCAAATAAGTTATATTCAAGAATGGAGAAGAAGAATATCCTTTTGATCGTAGATAATATTTGGAAAGAACTAGATTTGAAGTCGGTTGGAATTCCTTCGGAAGCTAATCATGGAAGAAATAAAATATTGATGACAACAAGAAACGTAGATGTGTTGGAGAAGATGGGTTCCACAAATAATTTTGGGATGGGTAGTTTAAATGAAGATGAAGCTTGGGGCCTATTCAAGAGAATGGCAGGTAAATGATTCTGGTCCTCAGTACATTTGGTCCAAAAATCAGAAAGCAATGGTTAGGTCTTTATCAATTAACAGTCGTTATATTAATTTAAACAGGGTAGGGTATTTCAGTATTTGTCCAGATTTTTATAATGTGATAATTAATAACTAACAATAATAAAAAAGCCAAAACCCCATCTTCAACCCACAGCCCACAGGCCGCTCTGTAACTGCCTTCACAACCCACACAGCAAAACAAGTCTTTTGTCGCCACTGTCAACCACCCCAATCCACTACCATCCCTTACCAGAACAACCTTCCGTACCCAAAACATCACTACTGCCTCTTCACTACCATCTCTTAACACCTTCCATACACACAAGGGGATTTGGTTGCGGCCTGCCAAGGGGTTGGGGCTGCTGGGTGGGGTGTGGGATCTTTTTAATTTTTGGGTTTTTTGTCATCCCCTAAGATTAAAGCTAATTACAAAAACCCCCCTGTGATGTTATAAACAACAGAAAAAACCCTGATGTTAGTTAGCCATTATCACTTTTTTTTAAGATGAAATTTAAAGTATATTCATTAAGATAAGATGCATGCTTTAAACAAATTCTTAACATTTGAATTTGTTTTATTAGATGCTGTTAGTTAATTATAGTGCTTAGTGTAACTCCCGTTATCTTTAGCCTAAATTCATAATAATGAGAATTGACTTGGCAGCTTCATTTTACATTTCCTCATTTCTCATCAGCTTATTTTTCTTTTCTAATAAAACTGTTTTAAAGCTCTTCATAAGACAAATGTATTTCTATGATTTTAGATATGAATAGTGGATAGAAAAATAACAATGAGGAATATTACATAGATATTTAAAAAACAGAAAAGTTGATGGTTTTATTTATAAAATAGTCCAATAATATAATAGCTAGAAATGCAATTAGTATAATCCTTGCTTCTTGTGTAGGTAGTGTAATTCAAACACGTGAATTGAATTCTTTGCCACAAGATGTATGCAAGGAATGTGGTGGTTTGCCAATTGTCATTTGTGCTATAGCAAAAGCATTAAGGAACAAGAGTCGTCCATCTGAGTGGAAAGTTGCCTTGTGCGAATTGAGAGCACCTTCACCGACAAAGTTCGGAGCATTATTGGAAAAAGAATACCAAAAGATTGCCTTAAGTTACAATTATTTAAGAGGTGACGAATTGAGGGAAACTTTTTTGATTTGTAGTCTGATGAAAAATAATACTTCCATTTCAGACTTGTTCAAACATGTTGTCGGTTTGGATATACTTGAAGGAGCTAACCTCTCAATAGAAGAAGCACGAGATAGGCTAGATAAATTGGTCCGAGAACTCAAGGACTCTTGTTTGTTACTTGAAAGTTTAGGAAGCAAACAATTCTCTATGCATGATGTCATCCGTGCTGTTGCCATAACGATTGCATATACAGACCACCACATTTTTACAACAAGAAATGACATTGAGAAGGAATGGAAGGATAAAGACAAGCTTAGAAAATGCACAAAAATTTGCTTACTTGGAGATAATGTCATACGTCAGCTTTGGCATGAAGAACTAGATTTTCCAAACCTTGAATTTTTCTATATGGATATGAAAAATTCTTTCGAAATCCATGAGAACTTATTCAAGAAAATGCCAAAGCTCAAAGTTCTAAATTTATTTGGAAATCGGCTATCATCATTGCCATTATCACTTGGTCGCCTGATAAATCTTCAAACATTGTGTTTAGATTATAGCAAAATTGAAGATTTTGATATCATTGGAAAGCTAAAGAAACTAAAAGTCCTTAGCTTGCAACGTTCTAGTATCAAGGAGTTGACTACAGAAATATGTCAATTGACTCAATTAAGATTGTTAGATTTAAGCAATTGTTGGAGCTTGCAAGTAATTGTGCCAAATGAGATGTCAAAATTATCCCAACTAGAAGAATTGTATATAAAGGGATGCCCTATTCAATGGAAGGTTGAAGTACTTGAAGAGTTGAAGGGCTTGTCTCAACTGACTAATTTGGAATTAGATATTAAAGATAACAAGATGTTGCCTAAAGGCTTCTTTTCCAAAGAGCTTAGAAGGTACAAAATATCAATAGGAGATTGGCGGCTCGGATATCTAAGAATTAACAAAGATGAGAGTTTGAGGGTGTTGGAATTTAAATTTAATTCTACAGTCTCCTTAGAAGAATTTCAAGGAATCAAGAATGTTGAAATCTTAGCCGTGGATGTTGAGAATAGTATTGATGACTTCAATATCATGCCACTTTTTAATGAAAAGGTTTGATTGACTATAACCTTTTATACTTTTTTATTATATATTCTTATTTTCATTTATACTTATTTTCATTTGTTAACACATAGTTGTGGCGTTGATTTTTTTTATTCCTCTATGTTTGTGTTTTTTTTCGTTTTTTTTAGTGATTTAAAATTTAAGTTAAATTTCATTACTAAGTACTTCTCTTTAGTCTCTATACTACATAATTTCTGTCAAACTTATTTCATAAATTCATGCTTGATTTCATGTGATAATCATTAGAGACAAAAGACACATTGTTAATATTAATGGCATGTCAACTATAAATCATAAGAATCCATGATTTTTTTTTTTTTTTAATTTGTTCATAGGAGTAAATATTGAAACAACAATTAACTCTTGACTGCAGATTATTTTCTCCAATTTGATGGCCTTGGTATTGATAGATATTTGTTCTGGAAATATTTGGGACAACCAACTACCAACATTCATGTCTTCCTCTTATAAAAATTTGACACAACTGACATTGGGTAGATGTAGAAATATAAAATATGCATTTCCATCTTCCATTGCCAAAAGCCTCATGCAACTCCAATACCTTGAGATAATGAATTGTATGGTTTCAGAGGAAATTGTTGCAAAAGGAGCAAATGCAGTTGTCAATTTTTTCTTTCCGAATGTAACCTTATTGAAGCTTCAAAATCTACCAGAACTTATAGCTTTCTACCCTGAAAAACATACTTCTGAATGGCCAAAGTTGAACGAGTTGGTGGTGATACGTTGTTACAAATTCACTTCAAAACATATGAGCTTCCAAGAAAATAGCAAGGAGGGTGAACTTAATATTTCAAATCCGAAATCTATCTTCTTGGATGATAAGGTAAAAATCTCTTATTTCATTGTTTATTGAAAAAGGAGAATTAACTTTCTTAATATATATTACATTTATTAAAAACTTTAATTATGGAATTCTTAACATCTCTATTTTTCCTTGGAATGAAAATTTAGAAAAATTAATGGTTATTTGACTTGAACAATTTTACTTTAGGATCTTATCATTTAAATTTACCTAAGTACTAGATTTAAAAAAAAAAAATTGATCATCGAATTTAATTCTAGAAATTAACAATAAAATTTTATTTTTACTAGAAATCTATTTACATTTTCTTGAATAGAAAAAAAAAGAAATTAAAAAAAAAAATTTAAACAGTTTTAAATAAAATAAATAATTATGTGATTTTTAACACCTCTATTTTTCCTTGGAATGAAAATTTAGAAAAAAAAAAAAAAAAGAGAGAAAGAATTAATGGTCAGTTGGATTTGGTTAGTTTTGTTATGGGAATTTAGTCAATTAAACTAATTAAAATAGTAGGTTTAAAATATTAGATCATCCAATATAATTTTATAAATTATCAATATAAATTTATTTTTAAAAAAAATTTATATAACATAACATATTATCTTATTATTTGTGATTTTTAACACCTCTCTTTTTCCTTGGAATGAAAATATTAAAAAAAAAAAAAAAAAAAGAGAGAAAGAATTAATGGTCAGTTGGATTTGGTTAGTTTTGTTATGGGAATTTAGTCAATTAAACTAATTAAAATAGTAGGTTTAAAATATTAGATCATCCAATATAATTTTATAAATTATCAATATAAATTTATTTTTACCATAAATTTATATAACATAACATATTATCTTATTATTTGAAAACATTGTCAAGAATAGCAATTTCATATATCAACACATGAATCAAGAGTTAATTACTCAATCAACCTCCAATGGTTTACTCAAGTGAAAGGCATATGTTTTGTTTTCTTTCTAAATTATCTTTTATCTTCCTTTTATGTAAAGCTCGAACTCATGTATATATTTGTCTAAAACTGATCAATGAAAAACAAAACTTTCACTTATCTTTTTGTGAGATTTTGATTTTGTATATATAAACCCTATGACTTCTGAGCCAACAATCAACTTTTGTTTTAAGACTATAAAAATCTAGCTAATTTGATTTTGTTTTGATGGATATGCAGATCAACTCTGATTTGAAGATAATGGAATTAAAGGATGAGAACAGAAAGATTGAATGGAAGAGTAAATCTAAAGCTCTTAATATCAGTTATGACAAGTCAGAAAATATTCCACTTGGACTCCTTCAAAGATTTGAAAATTTGAAAGAGCTCGAACTATCTTCCTGTCGTCAATACAAAGAACTTAACTGCCTACTTGATCTTCCAAATTTTGAAGTTTTACATATAAATTTCTGTCATAGATTAATGAGTCTAGTGTCATCCTCAACTTCTTTCCAAAATCTTAATTTTGAAGTTCTAGATGTAAGTTACTGTCATAGATTGATGAGTCTAGTGTCATCCTCAGCTTCTTTCCAAAATCTTAAAGTTATGAAAGTTAACAATTGCAATGGGTTGACGAAGTTAATAACACTGTCAACAGCTAAAAGTTTGGTGCAGTTAAGAGAAATGAGAATATGTAATTGTGCACTCTTAGAGGAGGTTATTGCAAAAGAGGAAGGAGCAAATGCAGTTGTCAATTTTATCTTTCCAAATGTAACCTTATTGGAGCTTCGAAATCTACCAGAACTTATAGTTTTCTACCCTGAAAGACATATTTCTGAATGGCCAAAGTTGAACAAGTTAGAGGTGAAAGATTGTTACAAATTCACTTCAAAACATATGAGCTTCCAAGAAAATAATGAGGAGGGTGAACTTAATATTTCAGATCCAAAATCTAGTTTTTTGGATGATAAGGTACGAATCTTTTATTTTATTATTTATTGAAAAGGAGAACTAACTTTCTTCATAAATATCACATCTATTCAAAACTTCAATTATGGCCGGAATTCTTAAAATCTCTATTTTCCTTAGAACAAATATTAAGAAAAAATAATGGTTATTTGATTTGAACAATTTTACTTTAGGATCTTATCAATTAAATTCATTTAAGTGCTAGATTTTTTTTTTTTTTTTTTTTTTAAAGATCATCTAATATAATCCTGGAAATCAACAATAAAATTTTATTTTTACTAGGAATCTATCTATCATTTTCTTGAATAAAGAAAAATTAGAAATTTTTAGAAGAAAATCTAGACAGTTCTTTTTTTTTTTTTTTTTTAAAGAAAAAAAAAACTTAATTATGTGATTTTTAAAACCTCTCATTTTGCTTGAATAAAAATTTAGAAAAAAAAAAAAAAAATTAATGGTCAATCGGATTTGAAGAATTTTGTTATGGGAATTTACTCATTTAAACTAATTAAAGTAGTAGGTTTAAAAAATTAGATCATTCAATATAATTCTATCAATCATCAATATAAATTTATTTTAACCAAAAATCTATCTAATAGAATATATCATCTTATTATTGAAAATATTGTCAAGAATAACAATTTCTAATATCAGTACATGAATTATGGGTTAATTACTCAATCAACCCTCCAATGATTTGCTCAAGTCATGGCATATGTTTTGTTTTCTTTCTAAATTACCTCTTATATATCTTATCTTCCTTTTATGTAAAGCTTGCACTTATGTAGATATTTGTCCAAAACTAATCAATGAAAAACAGAGCTTTCACTTATCTTCGTTTGAGATTTTGATTTTGTATATATTTTCATGTATATATCAACCTATGACTTCTGAGCCAACAACTAACTTTTGTTTTGAGATTATAAAAATCTAGCTAATTTGAATTTGTTTTGATGGATATGCAGATCAACTCTGATTTGGAGAAAATGGAATTAGTGGATGGTAACAGACGGATTAGATGGCACAGTCATTCTAAAGTTCTTGAGATCAAGTATGATGTGTCAGCAAATATTCCTTTTGAACTCCTTCAAAGATTTGAAAATCTAAAAGAGCTCCAACTTTTTCGTTGTGATCAATACAAAGAGTTGTTTCTTCCAAATCTTCCAAATCTTGAAGTTCTAAATGTAGGATACTGTGATAGATTGATGAGTCTAGTGTCATTCTCAGCTTCTTTCCACAATCTTAAAAAGCTGAGGGTTTTCAATTGCAAAGGGTTAATGAAGTTAATAACACCTTCAACAACTAGAAGCTTGATGCAGTTGAGAGAAATTGACATAACGGATTGTATGGTTTTAGAGGAGATTGTTATGAAAGAAGAAGGAATAGAAGCAGCTATCAAATTTGTCTTCCCGCAAGTAACCTTATTGAAGCTTCAATCTCTACCAAAACTTACAGCTTTCTACCTTGAAACACATACTTCTGAATGGCCAAAGTTGAAAGAGTTGGTGGTGAGAAATTGTGACAAATTCACTTCAAAACTTATGAGCGTCCAAGAAAATAGTAAGGAGGGTGAACTTAATATTTCAAATCCAAAGTCCATCTTCTTGGACGATAAGGTATAAATCTCTTATTTCATTGTTTATTGAAAAAGAAAATTAACTTTCTTAATATATATTACATTTATTCAAAACTTTAATTATGGAATTCTTAACATCTTTATTTTTCCTTGGAACGAAAATTTAGAAAAATTAATGGTTAATTGATTTGAACAATTTTACTTTAGGATCTTATCAATTAAATTCATTTAAGTACTAGATTTAAAATCAAAAAATTAGGTCATCTAATATAATTCTAGAAATCAACAATAAAGTTTAATTTTTACTAGAAATCTATCAATAATTTTCTTGAATAAAAAAAAAAAAAAAATAAATAATTTTAATTTAAGATTGAATGTGTTAAATAATGTGGGGTAGTCATTTACTTCATCATGTATAATTAAAAAACCTTAATTATGTGATTTTTAATACCTCTCATTTTGCTTGAATAAAAATTTAGAAAAAAAAAAAAAAGAATTAATGGTCAATTGGATTTGAACAGTTTTGTTATGGGAATTTAGTTAATTAAACTAATTAAAATAGTAGGTTTAAAAAATTAGATCATCCTATATAATTCTATAAATCATCAATATAAATTTAGTTTTACCAGAAATCTATGTAACATAATATATTATCATATTATTGAAAACATTGTCAAGAATAATAATTTCAGATATCAGCACATGAATCATGGGTTAATTACTCAATAAATCCTCCAATGATTTGCTCAAGTCACAACATATGTTTTGTTTTCTTTCCAAATTACCTTGTATTTTCCTTTTACGTAAAGCTTGCACTCATGTATATATTTGTCTAAAATTGATTTTTGAAAAACAGAGAGCTTTCACTTATCTTCTTGTGAGATTTTGATTTTGTATATATTTTCATGTATACATCAAGCCTAGGACTTTTGAGCCAACAATTAACTTTTGTTTTAAGAATATAGAAACTAGCTAATTTGACTTTTTTTTTTTTTTTTTTTTTTTTTTTGTTATGAATTTGCAGATGATTTCTGATTTGGAGAAAATGGAATTAAAGAATGAGAACAGAGAGATTGAATGGAAGAGTAAATCTAAATCTCTTAATATTAGTGGTGATAAGTCAGCAAATATTCCACTTGGACTCCTTCAAAGATTTGAAAATTTGAAAGAGCTCAAACTACGTGCCTGTCATCAATACAAAGAACTTAAGTGCCTACTTGATCTTCCAAATCTTGAAGTTCTAAATGTAAGTTACTGTGATAGATTGATGAGTCTAGTGCCATCCTCAGCTTCTTTCCAAAATCTTAAAGTTATGACAGTTAACTATTGCAATGGGTTGATAAAGTTAATAACACTCTCAACAGCTAGAAGCTTGGTGCAATTAAGAGAAATGAGGATATATGATTGTAAACTCTTAGAGGAGGTTGTTGCAAAAGAAGAAGGAGCAAATGAAGTTGTCAATTTTATCTTTCCGAATGTAACCTTATTGGAGCTTCGAGATCTACCAGAACTTACAGCTTTCTACCCTGAAAGACATACTTCTGAATGGCCAAAGTTGAATAAGTTGGTGGTGATACGTTGTTACAAATTCACTTCAAAACATATGAGCTTCCAAGAAAATAGTGAGGAGGGTGACCTTAATATTTCAGATCCAAAATCTAGCTTTTTGGATGATAAGGTACAAATCTCTTATTTCATTGTTTATTGAAAAAGAGAATTAACTTTCTTCATATTTATCACATTTATTCAAAACTTTAATTATGGAATTCTTAACCTCTCTATTTTTCAAGAAAATTTAGAAAAATTAATGGTCATTTAATTTGAACAGTTTTACTTTAGGATCTTGTCATTTAAACTCATTTACATACTATATATATTTTTTAAATACATCATCTAATATAATTCTAGAAATCAACAATATGATTTTATTTTTACTAAAAATATGTCTATCTATCAAGTGATTCATTTTATTATTGAAAAAATTATTTACAAAAATTTTGGCAACTTGAAAGCCTACGGGATCATAAATTCGAAACTATTTTAACATGATTTGATGTGAACAGTTTTGTTATGGGAAATTAGTCAATGAAACTAATTAAAGTAGTGGGTTTAAAAAATTAGATCATCCAATATAATTTTATAAATCATCAATATAAATTTATTTTTACCAGAAATTTATCTAACAGAATATATTATCTTATTATTGAAAACTTTGTCAAGAATAACAATTTCATATATCAGCACATGAATAATGGGTTAATTACTTAATCAACCTCCAATGATTTGCTCAAGTCAAAGGCATATGTTTTGTTTTCTTTCTAAATTACCTTCTATCTTCCTTTTACGTAAAGCTTGCGCTCATGTATATATGTATTTGTCTAAAATTGATCAATGAAAAATAGAGCTTTCACGTATTGTGAGATTTTATATTGTATATATTATCATGTATATATCAACCCTATGACTTCTAAGCCAACAATTAACTTTTGTTTTAAGAATATAAAAATCTAACTAATTTGATTTTGTTTTGATGGATATGCAGATCAACTCTGATTTGGAGGAAATAACATTAACGAATAAGAACAAAAGAGTGATTAATTGGAAGAGTCAATCCAAAACTCTTGAGATCTGGAGTGATGTGTTAGCAAATATTCCATTTAAACTCCTTCAAAGATTTGAAAATTTGAAAGAGCTTAAGCTATTTTTTTGTGACCAATACAAAGAGCTATTCTTTCCAAATCTTCCAAATCTTGAAACTCTATATTTACATAGATGTAATAGATTGATGAGTCCAGTGCCGTCCTCAGCTTCTTTTCAAACACTTAAAGTTCTGAAAGTTGACAATTGCAATGGGTTGATGAAGTTAATAACACCTTCAACAGTTAGAAGCTTGGTGCAGTTGAAAGAAATGAGCGTAGAGGAATGTGAAACGCTAATAGAAATTGTAGAAAATGAGGGAGATACAACAAGGTGTACTGAAATTATTTTTAACAATTTGAAGAAGTTGTTTTTTAGAAAGTTAGAAAGTCTCACATGCTTTTGCTCTTGGAATTACTCTTTCAATTTCCCATCTTTGGAAGAGTTAACTATAGTGGAATGCCCCAATATGAAGACTTTCTCTCAAGAAATCTTAGACACGCCAAAGTTGACCAAAGCCATTTGTAGGTGGAAAAATGGACGGAATTGGGAGAAAAAGAATATAGACATTGAGAGTGGCCTTAATACAAACATACAACAAGCATACAAAAAACAAAAACAGGTATGTATTCAATTAATTACTTTGAATATTATTATTTTTTAAAGTAAGTTTTTGTATATGTTGAGCATTATTGTTGAACTAGTGGCCAGCACACACTTAGACACCTCACTTCACTACTAGGATACAATAAACTCCGTCTATATTTTTCTAAGAAATTTCTAAAACTGCACTGTTTTATAAATTATTTCTAACAACCATCAATTTATGATATTTTATTTTTCTCCTTAGTTCCTATTAAATATATATAAAAAAAATTATATGTTTTTAAGGGAAATATTAATTTTAATTTGATTGACATTATTTTTTTTACAGGTTGACTCCAATTTGAAGGAATTGAAATTAACATTAAGTGGAAGGGATGTCAAGTCAATTTGGCAAGGAGAGTTTCAAGAGAACTTTGGCAAAGTAAAAACTCTTCAATTGATTAAGGATGAATATGCAAACATTCCACTTCAAATTCTTAACAAATTTAATAGTCTTGAAAAACTCATATTGAAAGTGAGTTCATATGAAGAGATATTCTCATTTGAAGAGGATAAGGAATACACTGGAGCACACACAAAATTAAAAATTTTAGAATTTTGGGGACTTTTTAATTTAAAGTGCATTTCTAAACAAGGCTCCCGATTTAACTCAATTTTTCAAAGTCTTCATTCTTTAGAGGTAAACCATTGTCACAATTTGATGACTCTGCTGCCATCATCAACATCTTTTGAAAATCTTACAACTTTGATGGTAAGCTATTGCAATGGAATGCAAAACTTAATGTCATCCTCAACAGCCAAAAGTTTGGTGCGACTAGAAGACTTGTCAATAAAAGGATGTGAAATGATGATCGAAGTATTAGCAAAAGAAGGAGATACAGAGAAAGGTGAAATTGTTTTTGAGAAATTGAAGAAGTTATACTTGTATAGTTTAGAAAGTCTCACTTGTTTCTATTATGGGAATAAGTATGATAACTTAAAATTCCCATGTTTGGAAAGCTTAAAAGTGACAGAATGCTCCAAAATGAAGACTTTCTCTAGAGGAGGCTTAAGCATGCCAAGGTTAAAGTACCTGAACTCCAGATATTGTTTGGAGAGTGACATTGATAGGACAATACAACAATTACAAAATGGTAAGTATTCATTTACTTAACAATATAATTTTTCTGTAGATTTCTACATTCTCCTTCATTGAATTAATACTAGTCAATCCTCAATGGTCTTTATTATTGGTTTCGTCTTTAATTAAAATACTCTAAGTGAATCAATTATAGACTATCAAGTATATATAGAGAAACTAAAATGTTACAATTTTTGTTTCCTTAAAGTTAATTTATACGTGTTTTTGAAAATTCCTCATTTTCCTGTTTAATTAATAAATTATGATGAATTTAGAGTTTGAAATAGCATTCTCGAGAGTTTTTGCTTTTGCTATTAATATGTTATTCTTTATGATTACAGATTGTTCAGAGTTATGGAAAAGATTCCCAGGTTCTAGAGTGTAATGTTCATCAACACACAACAAACTCATGTGGTAAGTGTGTGGTATTAGATGAGTTGACATTTCTTTTTAAACATAATTCAGAAAATATATGTAAGTTACCTTCGGAACATTTGATTATATAGATTTCGGGGTATATATAATTTAACAAATTATAAGGTTAAATACGATATTAATTAAACATTTTAGGGACTACTTAATATTCTGCCCGGACAAAATTAAAATGATTTAAGCATATGAGGGACTTTAGTGATATCATCCAATCATATTAATTTCTCGAAGAAAATGTAGCGATGGTGATATCAGGTGCTCAGCACAGAGTTAGGTGTCTCTTTCCTTGGTGGCTAACAGTGATATCTACAGTTAATTTCAAACGAGTCGTATCGATCACGCGCGTCCTCTCCCTTCCGTTCTCCATAACCCTTTCAAAATCGTTCGACGGTCCAGCCAGTTCAACCGCCGACAATTTAGGTCATTTTCATCATTTCAAATACTTATCGTTAAAACTAATAGAACATATGTATTAATATTTGTTACCTTTTTAATTTCACAGATGAGATTGCCAAGTTGTTCCTAGATCTGTTCGCAACGATCGGCGAAAATAGTGTCAAATGATGCCGATTACGCTTCAAGAATATTAGAAGTTGAAAATTGGCGTAGTATTTGTGTGAGCTTTGAGCGACAGGTGAACACAATATGATCATATATGAAGCTGTAGTTTTAATTTGTAAAACGTGATTTGCTTGAAATGTTGTTTGAAAATGTAATTTTTGTGTTTCGTTGCTAGATTACTGGCAGGATCCTGCAAAAGGTAGTATCCGATTTAGGAGAGATTCAGCAAGGATTCATCAAGTGCAAATACATTGAATGGCTCCTGAGAATATTTGTGCAAAAAGATATCTGGTACGGTTTAAATTGTATTTTAACTTGTGCAAGTATAATTTGACAGTGTTTGATATGGAAATAAACTCTTTATATTTTTAGTAATTTGCTTTTGAATACATTATAAGTTCTAACAGTTTGCTATGAAAATAATTATACCAATAACTTGAAAATGTAGCTGGTGCTTTTATTGAAATTGATAACCGTTGAATTTTAAGCATGTGTGCGTTAGGTTTGGCTAAGTATAAGTTATGCTTAACTTGCATGTTAAGGTTACATGATTGAAACTCGTGAGACTATTCACTTAATGATTGGATGATTTGGATGGACTTTGTTTTAAGACTATTTGTATATATAAGACTCGTTGATCTAATGATGGATACCGTAACTTATAAAAGTCTTGTTTTTGTTGGTGGGTTTTTGGGTTTAGTTATTTATGACCCAAGCAGAGCGGAGCCATTCGGGCATGGACTCAATATATGTTTAAATCTTGTCTTTCTCTTGTAGTTTTGTTCCTTATTAAAGCCTTTTCTTTTTGGTTATTTTTCATTTTGGTCAACGCCTTTCGGGTTTAAAAGGCTAGAAATGGAAATGCATGTTTGATGGTGATCTTATATTCGTATACAACATACAACTGTTTAAAGTTTTTTTGTTGGTTTGGGTTCAGCATGGTTTGGTGCTTTGATGTGTTGTGGAAACCCGTTAACTTGTTAGGGTATGTAACATTAAGGTTTAAGGATCTCATTAACTATTGGAATTGACTACTACATGAACTTATGACTGGGTGAGGCTGAACATGACTAGCAAAGCAGAGTTTTTGGTTATTAAGAAATTGCAAGTTTGTGAATTGACTACTGAGTGTAGTGTGGGTGAAGATGTTAAAGGGAGCAATGCATGATTATAAATTTTGGATTATTGCCAACAAGTAATTTTGTGTTGCTGGTTTCTTCATTTTGGTCATACATCCCAACAGTGGCTATAAGGAGCTTTGGGTAAAAAATCGTTTGAAAATTAATGGAGTAAAATAGATAAAATTATCAAGGGTAGAATTGAAAAAATCATAACTTCAGGGTACACATGATTGTGAGAATGTTAAAACGGACCAGTGGCGTGCTTGAATATGCTGCAAGTGTGTGATTCTTAAGAAATATGTAAATCAATTATATGCTTATCTCTTAGTCATCTTAGTATAAGCATTTGGGGTTCTGGTTGCTACTTTTTTATGTTTCTTGCGTTCCATCAGTCTCTAATTGAAGTTTGTAGTTGAAGAGATTTTTGAACTTTATCACCTTGGTCCTACATCGATTATTTTGAACAAACCTTATTTAGTCAATGCTCAATTTTACTGTATATTCTCATAGGTGTTTGAAGTTCAAACTGCATTCAGAATGATTTGCATTGCATGATATTTAAAGGCCTGGTGTTCTCACAACATTAATGGGTGTTAGTGGAGCTCGAAAATCCACTCTTCTAGAGGTTCTGGCAAGAAAAAAAAACTGCTGGCTATATCAACGGGGAAATAAAAATTAGTGGGTATCCTAAGCGTCAAGAAACATTTGCAAGAGTTTCAGGTTATTGTGAGCAAACCAACGTACATTCTCCTCAACTCACTGTAGAAGAATCTTTGATTTTTTCTGCTTGGCTACATTTGTCTCCTGAGATTAACACAAAAACTAAGACAGTAAGAAGACTCTATTAATGTTTTCTGTGTTAATTGGTCTGAGGTAACATATAATTAAGTTGCTGACATGTTTTAACTGGAATTTGTGAATCAAGTCCTTGAGATCATAGAGCTTGATAATATTAAGGATGCCTTGATTGGCATACCAGGAGTTAGTGGTCTATCTGTTGAGCAACGTAAGCAGCTCACCATAGTTGTCGAACTTGTTGCCAATCCATCTATAATCTTTATGGATGAACGTACAAGTGGTTTAGCTACGCGAACGGGAACAATTGTCATGCAAGCTGTCTAAAATGTGGTTGAGACAGGAAGGACAATTGTTTGCGCTACTCACCAACCAAGCATTGACATATTTGAAGCATTTGATGAGGTAAAACAAATTTCTAAGTTACTTTAGAAATGTAAAATTAGAATTTGACTGTGAAATTATAAGTGTAGTATTCATTTGGGAAGAGTAGTATTCATAATATGCTTTTCCACCTACCCACTTCTGGTGGCTAGTCTTTCATAAATCTTTGACTAAACAACTTTAACTGACAGGCAATCCCTTGGGTGCCGAAGATTAGAGATAACTATAATCCGGCGACATGGATATTAGAGCTCTCATCTCCATCTTCAGAAGTCTAACTTGGTGTAGAATTTTCCCAAATATACACGGATTCTGCTTTACATTAGTAAGTTCAATACAGAGCTTCTGTTTTGATGAATAAATTTTAGAATGTGGTTATGTGCTAAGTTTAATACCGCATCACTTCCTCAAATTTAATAATAAGTGAAGGCTGTTCTGTGATTTTATTTTCATGCTCACTCAATGTCACATGAATACTTGAACTATTGGTTGAGTCTATCTTTCTTGTAGAGAGTGGGGAAAGGATCCTGCATATATAAAAATCGGCTATTGATTTAGTTGTTTGAATATTAATTTCACTGTTTGTAGGCACACGAAAGCTCTTGTGAGGGGGTTGAGTACTCCACCTCCTGGTTCAAATGATTTGCATTTTCCAACCCGCTTCACACAAAGTGGTTGAGTGCAATACCCTTATTGTCTATGGAAACAGAACTTGTCTTATTGGAGAAGTCCTTCATACAACTTATTCCCGGCAGTTATAGCATCTTTGCTTTTTGGTGTACTGATTTGGGACCACGGAAAGGGTATGTAAGTTTGTTTGTTAATTATGATAAACATTTATCACCAATTTTATTATATATAAATTTGTGATTGAGGCAGAGCACCGAGCAACTGGTTTGATGAATTGGCCTAAAAATTTGTCTTGAATTAAATTAATGATCACAAGAAGTTTTCTGGTTCCATTTTTCTGTCTTTATATGTGCTGACTATGCCTATTAAAACATAATTCAGTATTGCCCTCGCCTATAGTTTGCAAGTATCTTACTTTGATTTCTTCATTTTCATTTTAATCTGGCAAAGATACCCAGCAATATATATGGTGTATTTTATGTTTCGGTGATATTCATGGGCATCAATTACTGCTCAACCGCTATACCCCATATTGCAACAGAGCGCAATGTTATGTACCGAGAAAAAATTTGCAGGAATGTACTCTCCCTGGGCTTTTTCATTTGCACAGGTACAATAATCTTGAAACTTCTTAAAAGTTGAGCTCAACATTATGAACTCTGCTTAGTTTATTTTCCATATGCAAAAACTCTAGTAAAATTGATCACATTACTTTGATTATATTATCTTATTATGTATACTTGATTTTTCAGGTGACTGTTAAGCTTCCTTATTTATGTCTTCAAGCAATTATATACGTGATCATCACCTATCCGATGATTGGATTTTATTGGTCGGCGTATAAGGTCTTCTGGGTGTTCTGTTTATCTTGCAATGCTACTTGTGGCATTGAAGCCGACTCGCATGGTTGCTTCTATTCTATCCTCTTTTTTCTACACCTTATTCAATCTGTTTCCTGGATTCCTTATTCCTGAACCGGTAAGCTACTAAAATCTACCAAGAAAAGTACATGAACCATATCCATTCTAAATTTATACATTAAAATGTTTATTCTCTTTGCAGCAAATTCCAAAATGGTGGGTTTGGTTGTATTATCTGATTCCTACTTCTTGGACGCTAAACAGTTTGATCACATGACAATATTGAGATATCAACAAGAAAATTAGCGTTTATGGAGAATTAAAAAGCATATCAACCTTTCTTAAAAGATTACTTCGGTTTTCACCATGATCGCTTGCCTATTACAGGCATTGTTCTTCTCATCTTTCCTCTTGTTCTTGCCTCTCTTTTCGCGATTTGTATAGGATGGTTGAACTTCGAGAACAGGTCAGACATTGGAGGAGATGTTAACGTTTGTACAGAGCCTTATAAGCAATACATATTGAATTTATATTTTTTCAGATTGTTGTAAATTATTGAAATGTGAATCTTGTGATGGGTTTTCAGATTGTTGTAAATTATTGAAATGTGAATCTTGTGATGGGTCTATATATATATATATATGTGTGTGTGTGTGTGTGTGTGTGTGTGTGTTTATAAGATGAAATTTTGAACTAGAACACCACAAACAAGGGGGTTGACATTTATTGAAAGCTGGCACTATCAATTCATCGATTAACGAATTTCAAATGATTTGGTTTAATCCCACTTAATGATTTTGTTGCATGGTTGAAGGTCCACTTCATGGTTTAATCCATTCCCAGATCATTGACTTGCTACTTCTCTCACTGTTGGTCTTTTCTTCCCATTTAACTTCAAACATCTTTTTGTGAGAATGAAAACTCTTATAATATCACCCTCTTCCCAAGCATCAAAGATTTCAAATACACGATTCTCTTTCATTGCACATCAAAAAGTATTATTTCAATAATTTCATGAGTGCTAATTAATTCGGCTATGTAAAAATAGTTTCCATTAAAACCTTCTATATATCTTAGGAGGAATATTTTATTAAATGATTTGCATCAATAGTTTAACGAGTTTCACAAACTTAACTTTACAGATCAAAGGCTTATTTGATTTAACTTCAACAAAAAACCCATAATTTTTCATTAAAGGCTTAGCTTCCATTTTGACAAGGGGGGATATGGGGATATGAAAAACTGAAAAAACCTGATAAAGCAAAAAGAGCAACATAAACAACAATAATCATGCTTGGAATCAGGCCTGCAGTTTTAGAGAAAGAACTTCTCCTTTGAGAGCTTCTACTTTATAGACCCAAATGATACTCTAAGGTTAATGTACTATGAAATACAAATTATGAATAACATTCGGCTCGCTCATAGAGGTTATTAAATAACGACTTAGTCTACGAAAATGTTCCCACTCGAATTAAACAAACAAAAGCTACTTCTGTATTTAGCAATTCCGAGAAAATGACAACAGAAAATTTTGANTAAAAGCGTTGAAAAGTTAAGTTGTTGCAACCTAGGACATTAATATGAAATTGTTTGCTGTTCAAGGATCTTATATTCTGGACAAAACCATGGGTGATGAAGTCGAACCTTATATTCTGTTACATAATGAAAACAAATGTTGTTAGTGTCGTCATATATATCATACTAGCTTTTTAACTACTTAATTAGTTATGCATGCTAGATATGATTGAGTTATAAACTTACAATGGGAAGTTGTTTGCAAAAGTTTTCGCCACAAGTACCCCAAGCAGAGGCTCCTTGGCCATCGAAAGTTCCACCACCTGACAATGTGAAGTGTTGGATACGTTGGAAAGTAATCCAACTTCCATCCTTCGTCACTTTGCTATCAGTTAAGGCCTTAAGGGTGCCTTGAACTGCAACCTCAATAGCAGCTTTGCATGGACCTTCAAAAGTCACAGGACTTAACAAGAATATCCCCTTTGGAATAAACACTTTGCTTGGAATAGTTGACGCACATGCTTTGTTCCACGATCTGGTTAAAGCCTAAGACAATTGCAAACACCATTTAAATAAGATGATTAATTATTATCCATACATATTTTGGATTGCATCAGACATGTAATTACCTGGTTGATATCAGCTCCAATCCTTGCACCTTCTTTTGTCACATCAAAAATTGACTGACCTCTACTTGTTGACACAAGCAATACCAAGACAAAGTTTGCCACTATGAATTTCACCATGTTTTCCATCATAATTCTTTTATTCTACTACACTCTTATTGCTGAACAGGAAAATGTTTATTGTATAATGAAATGTTATTTCTCTATGAGCCATTTTATAGTGCAATGAAGAAGCTCATGCCATTAATCTCTAACAAAATATTTAGCTAATTTTTGTATTTGTAGTATGTTGTAACGTAATCCTTATATTGTTTTCTACTTTTAGTTTAACTTTGTTTCATTTTTTTCATTCAAGACCAATTAATAGGGCATGAAAGTTGATAAACTAAAGTGATCAATGTGAGGATTAATGAGTTGATGATTGATGTTTAGTTTGATAATAACATGTCTAGTGGGAACAAACACTTTTACATTCAAAATTGTTGAAAAAAGATTCCCACAACTCACACAAAATTAAAGCAAACAACTAAAAGTAAAGCAAACCAAACACAAGAATTTTAAAGTGGTTTGACCCAATCAATTTAATCTACATCCATTATTCACTCAAATAATCCACTAAGCAAAAGCTTACGTGCAATTTTTAGAGCAGAAAAATTGCAAACTCCTTACACTATCCCAAAAAGCCCAATTACACCCTTAATAATAGTTCACAAATTTTTTTTTTTTTTTTTTTTTTTTTTTAAGATACTTTAAAAGCCTAACTACTAGTCTATTTAAAGGGGAGAGTCCCATTAGAACTCTCATTCCCGAGCAATATGGGATTCAAGGCACTATCCCAACAATTCCTCCCTTGACTTGAATCCCCAAACATCACAATAGCATCTAAAAATCTTACTCGGTTGGTAGTCTTCTTTTCTTTCACAACAAGAACTAGAACAACTTTGTCTCTTGATTTCTTAAGACACATACCTTCATCAAGCAAATATAGTTGTTTTTCATTCCTTTTGTCTTGCAGTATCAGAACATCATCTTTATACACTTCGCATCCATCTCTTTGACCAACGTAGGTATATCCAGGAGAAGCCAACTCACCTAAAGAAATAAAATTGTGACTACAACTTGGTACATACTTCCCATGACGAAGATTCTTGACAACACCATTATGAAGCTTGAGACGAATGCTACCAACGCCTTCAATCTTCACTTTCTGGTTACTATCGACAACAATATTTCCATAATTTCCATCTTTTTTCAATTCAACAAAATAAAAATAGTATTTATCATTACAAACATGCATAGATGGAACAGAATCTAAAACCCAACATTTTTCACCCTTTGAAATTTGAGTTTCATCTTAACATGTGACTAAAAATTCACCTTCATTATCAGCAACCCAAGCATCATCCTTCAAATCCTTCATCTATTGAGCCTTCTTGAAAGAAAGCATATCCTCCCTTAATTTCTTGCAGTGTGGTTGGATATGTCTCTTCTCTCCACAATAATACTCATTCCTGTAATCTCTGACTTTTAATTTATCACCTCTCTCTTTAGTCCTCCCCTAATTAGAACCTTCTGTAACTAGTATATCTCCTCTAAGTGATGAGTTCTCTAATCCCATAAACCTTTCATTCTCACGCAACAAGGCAATCACATCATCTAATTTTAAAGTAGATCTGCCTGCCAAAAAAGTTTGAACTAAAGGTCCATAATATTTAGGCAAAGATCACAACAATATCAATGCCTTTTCTTCATCATTTAACTCATCAGAAATAGCCAATAATTGAGATACTAGCCTATTAAATTCATTTAAATGATCATGGAGACTTGTACCTTCATCGATCTTCAGAGAGTACAAATCCATCTTCAAACACAGTTTGTTAGTTAACGATTTCGACGCATAAAGACCCTCCAATTTTTCCCACAAACCCTTTGGTGTAGACTCAGTGAGCACACTTTGCTTTTATCTCTGAAGCTAAAGCCAATCTAATTATACTAACAGCTCTCCTCTGAATTCTATTCCATTCTCTATCAGACATCTTTTATAGTTTACTCTCTTCTAATGCCTGATCAAGACCTTGTTGTATCAAAAGGTCTTGTATCGTACTTTGCCATAACATAAAATTAATTTTACTATCAAATAAAGGAACCTCAAACTTAGACATACCTTCAAAAAATTTGAGATGCTTGATAGTCACCGATCTACTCTTAAATCCGACCTCCTTTTCAGCTTGCCTTTTCCTTGGCTTCTCTCAGATCACGAACCATGGGCTCTGATACCACTTGTTGAAAAAAGATGCCCACAACTCAAACCCATAACTCACCCAAAATCAAAGCTAGCAACTAAAAGTAAAGGAAACCAAACACAAGAATTTTAAAATGGTTTGGCCCAATCAATTTAGCCTACATCCACTATACACTCAAAAAATCCACTAACAAAAAGCTTACAACTGTGCAATTTTTAGAAGAGAAAAATTGCAAACTCCTTGCACCATCCCAAAATGCTCAATTACACCCTTAATAACAACTCACAATGACTATTCTTTTTTGTGTCTATATTACACTTTTTGAGAAACTTTAAAAGCCCAATCTACTAGTCTATTTAAAGGGGAGAGTCCTCTTGCAACTCTCATTCAGAAGCAATATGAGATTCACGGCACTATCCTAACAAAAATAATGATTATTATAAGTTTAGTTAGCAACTGTTTTTTCTGTTTCTCAACAAGGAATAGGTCAATTAATTAACGAATAATTAAATTCTTAACAAGAAATAATAAGAGATAGAATGATAAGAGAAACAAATGAGAAACGTTGTAGCATAAATGTGTTTTAGAATCTCTACACATAAATATTAATTATTCTCTTGGAACAAAAACTTAACATGATTTACTTAGCATCAACAAATTTGAGATCAATTAAGGCCGTTTTAGATAAATGGAAATTTTTCTGCTCATTAGGAGATAACTTTCAATGACGTTGTAGATTAATGTAGAGATCAAAGGTGACATTAAAAAGGATTAAAAAATAGTACTCTAAGCAAGGCTATAGCTAGAATTTATATGGCTTATACAACTAGCAGCAAATTGAGGGTGATCATAATCACTTAGATATGAATTATACATTAGGATTGATGAACAAGTTATTAAATTAAGACTTGGTGTATGTCAGCAGATAAAGAAATTAAAGCATAAGATTTCTTATAAAAACAAATAAGAATGAACAAACTACCCCTAAGTAGCTTGACAGTTCGCTTGGGACTCTTGGATGTATTACTCAAGAGGTCCCGAGTTCGAATCCTCATGACTACTAATAAGGGGTAGCTATTGAGATTGTGGAGCCAAATTCAATCCAAATTAGAGTTGGATTAGGACATGGGTTTTCCTAATATGTGTTCATGTAGAATTGTTTTCCTTTAAGAATACAATTAGGAATAGGATTATAATTGTAGTAGGAATTAAAATAAAATTCCTATTAGGAATGATGTCCCATGCATTACCTATAAAAAGAGGTTAAGTCCTAGAGTTAGACATCACAAAAGGAATAGAAGGCAAAGCCACAATTAGAGAGTGAGAGCGATCAAATAAGGTTTAGTGAGTGAGCCAATTTGTGAGGCTTGTGATAGATTCGTGTAATTTCTTTTCTTCTTCTTTATAGTGAAATTCCACAGTGGCAAAGTGGATGTAGCTTTCATACGGAGAGTGAACCACTATAAATCTTGTGTTTGTCTGTGTGGTTATTTGTTTGTCCTTTGTTCACATTATTTTCGCTTTCAGGGATTTAGGATTTAATAGTATTCAATTAAATCCCCCAAACAACTGGTATTAGAGCAAGGTTTGAGGAAGAAAGTAATGGTTGGAGAAGGAGGATCTGCACCTAGGATCAACAAGTTTGATGGAACAAATTATGCGTTTTGGAAGATGCAGATTGAAGATATGGTAGAAAATTACATCTACCTCTCTTAGGAGCAAAACCCAAAAAGTTGTCAGATGAAGATTGGGCACTCCTTGATAGATAAGTATTTGGAGTTATTTGATTGACATTGACTAAAAACGTGAAAAGTAACGTGGTGAAGGAGACAACCACAACAAGGTTGATGAAAATCTTGTCTGATATGTATGAGAAGCCTTCTGGGAATAACAAGGTACATCTTATGAAAAAATTATTTAATCTTAAGATGAGAGAAGGTGTTTTCGTGACAGAGCATATGAATGATTTTAATACAATTATTAATCAACTGTCACCTGTAACAATTGATTGTGATGAAAAAGTTTGTGCCCTAATTCTTATGGCCTCCCTACCAAATAATTGGGAGCCTATGAGAGCAGCAATTAGTAATTGAACAAGTAGTGTGAAATTAAAACTCGTTGATGTCAAAGATAAAATTCTTGTTGAGGAGGTTCGCAAGAAAGATTTAGGTGAGATAACATTGAATGCTTTGAATGTTGAAACAAAAGACATGGGTTACAATAGGAATTCAAACCGAGATAGAGGAAGATCAAAATCAAGGAAGGGAAGAAGCAAGTCTGGGTTTGGGAAAAAAAATAGTGTTGGAATTGTGGCAATAAAGGACACATACAAAGGAATTGTAAAGCACCAAAGAAAGAGGAGAATAACAATAACGATGCTGCCAATGCTGTAACCAAGGAGGTGCAAGATGCTTTAATTTTATCCCTTGATAGTTCTATCGACTCTTGGGTTTTAGATTCAGGAACCTCATTCCATGCCACTATACACCATGAAATTATAGAAAATTATGTGACTGGAAATCATGGATAGGTATACCTAGCAGATGGAGAACCTTTGGATATTGTAGGTATAGGTGATGATAGGTTGAAGATGGCAAGCGGATTTATGTGGAAAATCCAGAAAGTAAGGCATGTACCAAAATTGATGCGCAATCTAATATCAGTTGGGCAACTTGACGATGAAGGGCATAGTGTGTCTTTTCTAGCTGGTGTACGGAAAGTTGCTAAAGGAGCTATGGTGGTTGCTCATGGAAAAAAAACTGGAACTCTTTAAATGACTTCTAGTTGTAGAGATTCAGTTGCAGTCGTAGATGCTAGTATTACCTCGAGTTTGTGGCATTGTAGACTTGGGCATATGAGCGTGAAAGGAATGAAGGAGCTTTAATCAAAGGGAAAACTACCATAGGTGAAGTTGATTGATCACAGTTTGTGTGAATGTTGCATCTTTAGCAAACAGAGAAGAGTAAGTTTTTCCAAAGTAGCAAGGTAACAAAAGGCAAAGAAGTTGGAGTTGGTTCATAAAGACGTGTGGGGACTGATGTGTTGTTACTACAACATGCAAATATAACAAGTGCACTAGTCACACAAAGTGATAAAGTGATGAGTGAGTATCGTTCCCACGAGGATTGGTTGCTAAGCACTGAGTTTCCTATTAGTTTTCAAGTTGGAGAAACCAAATATTATTTGGATTTATGGGAGAATATAAAACTAAACTGAAAGCAAAATTTACTAAGTGTAAAAACAACTAAATTATGAAAGCAAGATTTAACACAAGAGTAATATCAATTAAAACAAACGGTTAGGGTTTGACTTCATTCGGACTCTATGGATTAATTCTGTGGATTATGCTACTTTTACACTCACATGCACGGATTGTAAACCAAATTCCCTAAGTTGTAAAAGATACATTCTCAGGCTATGAATTCCTAAATGAGCGTGCAAGAAGCAGGAGATTGCATGCTGGACTACCATAGACATTTTGGCCTGACACAATTAATAATACAGCCTACTTGCTCAACAGAGGACCCTCTGTACTGCTAAATTACAAGATCTCAGAAGAAGTTTGGAGTGGCAAATTAAAGAGGTAAATTATTCTTTCTTAAGAGTGTTTGGTTGTTCATCATATATTCACATTGACTCTACTTTTAGAAGTAAGCTTGATGCTAAATCTAACAAATTTTTTTTGATTGGTTATGGTAACACCGAGTTTGGTTGTCGTATCTTGGATGGCCAAAACCACAAGATTATAAGGAGCAAAGACTTCATATTTAATGAAGAAGTGATGTACAAGGATAGCCTTAAAATGAACTTAGAAAATCCAAACTCTGAAGTGAAGAAGCAAGAGGTAGTTCCTTTGAAAGACTTCCCAAAGAATGACATGCAAGACAATAACCAAGAAGATCAAGATAATATAGCTCCAAAAGTTGAACCACAAATGCCTGTGTTTGAACCTAGAAGATCTTCCAGGACTATAAGACCACCATTAATGTACTCTTCTTCGTTAAACTAAATTTTACTAACTGATGGTGGTGAACTAGAGTGTTACGAGGAAGTAATGCAAGTTGATGACTCAATCAATTGGGAGCTAGCTATGAAGGATGAGATGGACTCATTATTAACAAATCAAACCTAGCAGTTGACAGAGCTACTATAGGGGAATAAGGCATTGCAAAACAAGTGGGTTTATCGGGTGAAAGATGAACATGATGGCAGCAAAAAATATAAAGCAAGACTAGCCGTGAAAGAAAGGATTTCAGCAGAAAGAAGGCATTGACTACACTGAAATTTTCTCTCCAGTTGTCAAGTTGACTACAATAAGAAAAGTACTTGGGTTAGTGGCAAAAGAAGACCTTCATCTTGAGCAGTTATATGTAAAGACGACATTTCTTCATGGAGAACTGAATGAAGAAATTTATATGCTACAACCACAGGGCTTTAAAGTACAAGGAAATGAGAGAATGGTGTGCAAACTTCAAAAGAGCCTATATGGGCTAAAACAGGCGCCTAGACAGTGGTATAAGAAGTTTGATGGGTTTATATGTAGTAATGGTTTCCTAAGATGCAAAGCAGACCATTGTTGTTATTTCAAGAAACATGGTAACTCCTCTATCATTTAATTACTATATGTAGATGACATGTTGATTGTAGGGGCTTGTAAACAGGAAATAGACAAACTAAAAAGGTAATTGTCAAAGGAGTTTGCTATGAAAGATTTGGGAGTTGCAAAAAAAATCCTTGGTATGAGGATTACTAGAGAAAGAGCCAAAGGTTTCTTGAAGTTGTCACAAGAATAGAATGTGAAGAAAGTACTTAACAGGTTCAACATGGATGGAGCAAAGGCAGTAAGTACTCATTTGGCTAGTCACTTTAAACTATCCAAAGATTAGTCACCTAAAACAGACCATGAGCCAGACTCAATGGCCAAGGTACCCTATGCATCAACGATTGGTAGTCTTATGCATGTCATGGTGTGTACAAGGCCAGACATAGCACATGTAGTGAGAGTTGTGACTAGGTACATGAACAATCCAGGGAAGCAACGTTGAGAGGCAGTAAAGTGGATTCTCAGATATTTGAAAGGTACTACAAATTTAGCATTATGCTTTAGGAAGTCAAAATTAGAGTTACAAGGTTATGTGGATGCTGATATGGCTGGTGACATTGATAACTACAAGGGTACCATAGGTTATGTCTTTACATTAGATGGTACAACGGTCAATTGGGTTTCAAAGTTACAAAAGATTGTTGCTCTTTCTACTATAAAGGCAGAGTATATTGCTATGACAGAAGCTAGTAAGGAGCTAATATCGTTACAACGATTTCTGGAAGAATTGGGTCAAAATTATGAGAGAAGTGCTTTATATTGTGATAGCCAAAGTGTAATTCACTTGGCAAAGAACCCAATCTACCATGCTAGGACAAAACACATAGAAGTTCGTTAACATTTGATACACTCAGTTTTGGAAGGAGTTATAGCTCTTGAGAAGATTCAGGGAGTAAAAATCTAGCTGATATGTTCACTAAGGTGGTTACCATTGAGAAACTGAAGTTGTGTACAACTTCAATTGGACTTCTTGCTTAAAGAAAGAGAAGTTGATGCTGCTACTGATGGAAGTGAAGAATTGAAGACATATGTTGAATTAGTCTCACGTGGGAGATTGTTGAGCCAAATTCAATCCAAATTAGAATTGGATTAGGACATGGGCTTTCCTAATATGTGTTTATGTATAAGTGTTTTCCTTTAAGAATACAATTAGGAATAGGATTATAATTGTATTAAGAATTAAAATAAAATTCCTATTAGGATATGAGATTTGATTCCTATTAGGAATAGTGTCTCATGTATTACCTACAAAAAGGGTTAAGTCCTAGAGTTAGACATCACAAAAAGAATAGAAGACAAAGTCACAATTAGAGAGTGAGAACCATCAAATAGGGTTTAATGAGTGAGCCAATTTGTGAGGCTTGTGAGAGATTCTTGTAATTTCTTTTCTTTTACTTTATAGTGAAATTTCGCAACGACAAAGTGGATGTAGCTCTCATACGGAGATTGAATCACTATAAATCTTGTGTTTGTGTGTGTGGTTATTTGTTTGTCTTTTGTTCGCATTCTTTTCACTTTGAGGGAGTTAGGATGTGCTAGTATTCAATTAAATTCTCCCAACAATAGTCATTGGAGGCTTACTTGATCGTTAACTTTAAAGCCTTAGGAGACTAGTTGAGGTCCACACAAGCTGGTCTAGATACCCCCGGATACCAAAAAATAAAAAATAAAAAATAAAAATAGAACGAATAGAATAGAACAACAAAGAGAAAATTTTCATATGTGAGCAACCAATATTGAAATCAATATCCAAAGGCCACTTTGTTTAGCTTGGGAGTCACTGCTCTTCATAATCAAAAGTCTTCAATAATTATTTATTTATTTATTTTTATTTTTTTGCAGAAACCTCAGCAGAATGAGGGAAATTTATTAAAAAAGAAGGGAGAAAATATAACACCTAGCTATTAAAAAAGAAGGGAGAAAATATAACACCTAGCTAGGGGGACATTAAGAGCCTTACCCCTCAAGGAAATCTCTATTACAAGGTTAACAATATTATAAAAGAATATCAAAACGTAATGTATAAAGATACAAAGCTGATGCAGAAAATCCTAAATCATTCCATCATTCCACGCTCTCTTTTCCCTTGAATTTCATCAACAGTTTCGAACTTGTATTTTAACAACACTACGCTATATATATATAAACAAACACAATTTTCCTATTTGAGAAGGGCCACACATCTCAAGCTCAACCAACTATTGCTGGATGTCATCGTTTTGCAAAGCATTAACAAGTTCTATTGTCAAAATTTAAGGTAAAAAATAATAAAAATCAAGCATTGAGGAAATTGTAAAAAAAATTATTCATAAATATCCCATCTCTTTCATAATCAAGTCTCAATTAGCTCCAGTATTATTTCAAGTAATCTTCCTGGCAGCACAGTGTCTTGCGCCTAATTTTTTTTTTTTTTTTCATCTCCTGAAAAACACAATAAAATTCCCAAATGTTTAGATGCAAAATGCAAGTTGTATACAACAAAAATTAGAATATTAGAAAAAGTTTCATTTTTGAAAGGTTAATTTTTTGAGATTTTGCATTAGGGACGGACTATGTGCACTCATAAAGTGGTTATGACATGTATTTTCTGAAGGCTAGACATAATCCCATGATTATTTAGTTCTTGAACTTTGCAGGTCAAAGACCAAATTTCTTAACTTCTTCTTTCATTTTGATTTTAATTCCATTTTATTAACTAAAGCTTCCCATCACATTTTCTTCCATGCCTTATTTACAATTTTCCTTTCCATTTTTTTTTAAGGAAATTAAACGAGCATATTACAGCCGGCTTACTCTGAAACACAAAAACATGATTAAAATTTGTTTTTTAAACCAGTAGATTGATGTTCATTAATAAGGAAAACACTATGAAAACAGAAATGATGTTTTAGAATTGATGAAAAAATATTTTCTAATTGTTAGTTGCAATTTGTTCAGTCAAATGACTAGAAGAAGCCTAGTAAAGGATTTCCAAAAGCAATTAACTTTCTAAGCCAAATCTTTAAATCCACCACAACGTAAATAAGGTTAAGAAGACAAATAAATATGGGGCTACGCATATTTATTTGTAATGAACATAATAAAATTAATTTAACTAATATGTAAATGATTGAATACATCATTTCATCGAGTCATGAATATACATGCATGAAAAGAGTTTATGCTGTGTGGAATAATACGATCCATAAATATTTGGAACAAAATTAAGCAGTGCTATCAAGATCCCTCAACCCCTGCATGCAGGCGGGTCCATTACACCAGAACTCTTGGGTCTGATGTTACTGCATTCAGATTTTGCTGGTCCTTTTCCAATGTATTTAAGTTGAATATCAGCAACCTCCACACCTTCACATGGTGTGCCACTACTACAAGCAAGTTTCATAGCAATAGGAGTAGCAGAAGTGCCCCGAATTTTCTTGAAGCTAATGTTACTAAGCTTAACACGTGATGGAACCTGAAGAAAAGGAAAGATACATCAAGAAATGACATGATTATTAATATCATGATCATTCCAATAAAAAAAGTTTGACATGTAACATGTATAACTGTATTGAGCTAGTACCTTTGTATTGCATTGATTCCATGGACAGTATACTTGATCTATGAGGATAGGATTGCTGACATTAATCATGTTAATGTCTTCAAAATGAATCATAGATGCAGAGTTAACAGTAGAAGCTGGCCAAGTTTTTATTCTAACACCGTTGTCAGTATTCGTTAAAGTGCAATTCTTGACAGTGACTCCAAACACTGGCTCTTCTTTCTCAAACTTTCCTAAGCTTCCTATACTGATACCATGACCAGGTCCGCATCTAACATTAGTGATTGATATATTTTTGCTACCATCACCAATGGAGACACAATCATCACCTGTTTTGATGAATGAATCTATTATGTTGATTCCACTAGATCTCCCAATATGGATTCCGTCAGTGTTGTGGCTATCAGCAGGGGCAATAATGTAAAAGCGTTGAAAAGTTAAGTTGTTGCAACCTAGGACATTAATATGAAATTGTTTGCTGTTCAAGGATCTTATATTCTGGACAAAACCATGGGTGATGAAGTCGAACCTTATATTCTGTTACATAATGAAAACAAATGTTGTTAGTGTCGTCATATATATCATACTAGCTTTTTAACTACTTAATTAGTTATGCATGCTAGATATGATTGAGTTATAAACTTACAATGGGAAGTTGTTTGCAAAAGTTTTCGCCACAAGTACCCCAAGCAGAGGCTCCTTGGCCATCGAAAGTTCCACCACCTGACAATGTGAAGTGTTGGATACGTTGGAAAGTAATCCAACTTCCATCCTTCGTCACTTTGCTATCAGTTAAGGCCTTAAGGGTGCCTTGAACTGCAACCTCAATAGCAGCCTTGCAGGGACCTTCAAAAGTCACAGGACTTAATAAGAATATCCCCTTTGGAATAAACACTTTGCTTGGAATAGTTGACGCACATGCTTTGTTCCACGATCTGGTTAAAGCCTTAGACAATTGCAAACACCATTTAAATAAGATGATTAATTATTATCCATACATATTTTGGATTGCATCAGACATGTAATTACCTGGTTGATATCAGCTCCAATCTTTGCACCTTCTTTTGTCACATCGAAAATTGACTGACCTCTACTTGTTGACACAAGCAATACCAAGACAAAGTTTGCCACTATGAATTTCACCATGTTTTCCATCATAATTCTTTTATTCTTGTCTTTTATTCTACTACACTCTTATTGATGAACAGGAAAATGTTAATTATATAATGAAATGTTATTTCTCTATGAGCCATTTTATAGTTCAATGAAGAAGCTCATGCCATTAATCTCTAACAAAATATTTTAGCTAATTTTTGTATTTGTAGTATGTTGTAACGTAATCCTCATATTGTTCTCTACTTTTAGTTTAACTTCGTTTAATTTTTATGAAAGTTGATGAACTAATGTGACTTATGAGAGGATCAATGAGTTGATGATTGATGGTTAGTTTGTTAATAACAATATTGTCTAGTTGAAACAAACACTTTTTAATTCAAATTCATGATTATTATAAGTTTAGTTAGCTACTGTTTTTCCATTTCTCAACAAGGAATAGGTCAATTAATGAACGAATAATTAAATTCTTAACAAGAAATAATAAGAGAAGAATGAAAAGATAAACAAGAGAGAAAAGTTGCAGCATATAAAGGATCAACGTGTTAGAATATCTTGAAAAGATCAATGTGTTGGAATCTCTACATAGAAATATTAATTATTCTCTTGGAAAAAGAACTTAACATGATTTACTTAGCATCAAGGAATTTGAGATCAATTAAGGCTGAAGAAATGTGTCACATACATTGGATTATCATAGATTCTCATAAAAACTTTAAAATAAATGTTGAACTACAAGGTGTTTTAGAATAATGGAATTTTTTCTTCTCATTATGAGATAACTTTCAATGACGTTGTAGATAAATGTGATATTTGTATTTTTCTTAACATATAGTTGTGTCTAAAACAGTGTTTTAAAAGTTGGCTCGGCCTAGCCAATTAACCTGTGACCCAAGGCCTTACCGAGCCAGTTACCAATTTTGACTGTTCATAGCAAAACCTAGAGATTAGGATAACGATCGGCAAACAATTGGTAGTTGAGATTTTGGTGTTTTTAAGAGGAAGAACTGGTGAGTTGAAAGGTGGAAACGGAGATGATTTTTGATGAGTGAAACGATCGAAAATTGTAAAAATCGATTGGTGACAACAACTTGCTGTTACCGACAATTGGCGAGGCGAACAGGGATGGGGTGTGATGGGTTTTGGTTAGGAGGTTGAGGGAAGAGTTTTCATGGTGAAGGGGTGTATTGTGGTCAGAAGCAGGCCTCATTTGGCCTGGCTTGTTGACACCAGAGATGTAATTTGGGGTATTTTGCAAGATTTCAAACTTGTAGAGACTTATGGTAATTTTTAGCGGTATTTTTGTTCAAACTTTGGACATGTTGACATCATCGGTTTGACTTGTTAGTCAAACCAGTTCAATTGATCAACCCAAGGCCCAACTACTTTGTGGGGTTTCTCAATGGGTCGAGTTTTAAAACCTTGGTTTAAAGATCAAAGGTGACATTAAAAAGGATTAAAAAATAGTACTCTAAGCAAGGCTATAGCTAGAATTTATATGGCTTATTTAATTTGCAACAAATTAAAGGTGATCATAATCGCTTAGATATGAATTATACATTAGGATTGACGAATAAATTTTTAAAGACTTGTTGTATGTCAGAAAATAAAGAAATTAAAGCATAAGATTTATTACAAAAACAAATAATACGAATAGAACAACAAAGAGTTAATTTTCATATATAACCAAGGAGTATTGAAATCAATATCCAAATGCAACTTTGTTTAGCTCAGGTGTCACTGCTCTCCATAATCAAAAGTCTTCAGTTTTTTTCTTTTTCTCTTTCTTTTTCTTTTCTTTCTTTATTTTTTTAGAAACCTCAACAAAATGAGGGAAATATATATATTTTTTTTTTCAAAAAGAGGGAGAAAATATAACACCTAGCTAGTTAGTGATGGTTGTCTTGCGACTCTACGGGCCAGCTTAACTTTTTTCTCTTTTTAATATTTTTTATTACATTTTAAATATTATTAACAAACAAAATTATTTTTTAAGTTAAGTTTGGGGTATACTTGTAATTAATTCCCCAAAAGCAACTTTTGAAATCTAAAAGTTGCAAAATGCTACTTTTGAAATTCTTTAATAAAATATATTATTGCATAATTCATTTCTCCTATAAATATAATCACTATTTAAATGTGCTTACCAAACACTTTTTGGATTATAGATTACGGAATAAGTGATTATAGGAGAAGCTACAACAACCCCAAACTCACCCGTAGTTTAACTGTCCCAAATATTTTGAAAACTTACAAACACATCTAATAATCTAACGGCGATTAGAGAAATATCTTATTTTATACTATTCATAAGAACGAAAATACCCTTGTACAACGTGCCAATTGTTTAAAATATTGATTTGTTGTAGTTGATATCTAAAGGAGCTATTTAAAAATGTAGAAAGAGATGTTGGGTTTAATATTTTTCTTTTTTCTTCTTTTTTTAAGTGTGAAAATATAAAGCGGAAAATTAGAATAATATTTAAATTTGTATTTCCATTCTTTAAAACTTCTTTATGAAATAATTTAATTCTTAAGTACGTTTTTATTCTAAAACAATTTAGTTCTTAACTTATTTACCAATTTCAAATAAAAATGAGTTAAAAAATGCTTTATTACATTCAAGTACCAAGTAAAGTAAACAAATCTCATATTTTGTTCTTTATTCTATTATATGATGTTTTTTGAAGTCAACGTTCTTTTTAAATTAAAAATATAGGTAAATTGACTGCATTAGCCTTCATAGACAAGTGTCCTGAGAACTTAATGGGAACTCTGCACTTTTCTAAGCTCTTTTTCATGAGCTCAGCTTCCTGGAAATGCACCTTCAGAAAATCAGTGACCTATGAAACTGACAAGCAATTATCTCTGTTTTGTCCTGACTTAGCTATATTTTAATTATAATAAATTATCAAATTAATTCTAAGTGAGAGAAAGTCTCAGCAGCATTTGCAAGTGGCAAGAATAATTAAATTGTAGGTGGAGCTTTCGTTTGTGAATTATATATTAATTTTTATATTTAAAAAGCCAGCGCATGTTGCTTGTTTGAAAGTTGTCCAAGGATTATTATATTTAGTATAATTAATTTCTTTTAACTTGGTGATGTGGAATTCTAATTAAATAAGAAAACTAAATCAAACAAAAGAGGAAATTAAACAAAATTTTGGTTTTAAATAATGTATCCGGCATCACACTATGTTTTTGGTCACTTTCAATTTGACCAAATTAACTAATTTTTACTTATTTATTTGATTATTAATATTTATATGCACAAAGTTGTTGGCTTTTTTGTTTTTACTCTTGGATTGTTCTAAATATGCATCTCGTGAGGTTTGGTCTTAACTGATAAACCCCCTACGTATCAGTATTAACTTAAAACCCCTTGCAGTTAGGTGAGTGTCAATATTTTTCTGTTAGTTGTAATAAGATGAGGGCAAAAGAGTGAATTGCTACTAAATTTTATAGTTAAGCAATAATTAATCAAATTATTATAAGAGCTTAAAAAAAGAAGATAAATCACTTTCACCTATCGCAAAACCCAAACCCACCAACAAACGCAAAACCTTTTGGCAACCCCACTCTATAGCCTCCTGCAACCTAGCTAGCGAACCCACAGTCGCTTGCACCCCTTTCGCCATCGTGTTTCCTCCCTTCCTCGTATCTTCCCAAATTACAATAATAGATACTGTTAGGGCCAAAAATCGTCATGGGCCCAAATAAGAAAACAGGACCACCGATAAGGAAGAGACCAGGCCCAATCCCAAAGAGGCTCAAGCCAAATTAGTCCCATTTGATACGAGATATGGCCTGCCCAAACCATCTGGGTACAGGCCTCCCAGTTCTAGCTCACCTCCTGGGCCAATAGGCGAGTTCAGAGCCCACGGCCCCCATTGATCACTTTCCTATTCCTGTTCAATCTTCTATTCAAAGTCACTTTCCTGTTCCTGATCACTTTCCTACTCAAAGTGACTTTCCTGTTCAGATCACCTTCCTATTTGGACACTGGTAAGACAACTCACCACCGCCCTAACTCCTCTAGGGTTGTATCAGAATCACACTAGGACTCCTACTTCTACCAGGATTGGGAGACCATACAATCACTATATAAGCAGAGGCCAGCCCTCTCACAAGGGACACTACATTACACCTTCACACCCAAAGCTTCTACTTGAGAGCTTTACATCACCGCCGTAGTCACAGTCTCCGACTAGACTTTCGGTAACCTCTCTATTCCCTAGCCCTCACTATACTAGCCTCTTTCAGCCTTGCTGACTTGAGCGTCGGAGTGCCTACGGCAAACACCACCCCGGTGTTTCTTGTTCGCTTCACACGTTTGTTTTTCTACGTGTGCAAATGCAGCGGATCGCTAGTGGCTTCACCCTCACGGGATCAGACCCTCCTTCCGTACAGGTAGATTTTTATGTCTACATTTTGGCGCCCACTGTGGGGCCTCTAGCAATCATTCGGCTTGACGAACCCTGCTGCATAGAGGAACTTTCCATGGCTGACAACTTCGATAATGCTAATCCCAGCCTCGAGGCCAAACTGGAAGCTCTAACCGCTCTCATGCAACAGAACTTGGACAAGGTGGCTACATTGGAAGCTGAGAACAATGCGATCCGGATGGAAAACGCATCCGTTAGGTCAGAAAACCAATCCCTCAAGGAGAAGGTAAGTAAATTCTATGACCTAGAGTTCCTGCCCGGCCAAGCACCCCTCAATCGGTTCCGCACCCCTGTTCCTCCCATGCAACCTCTCCTTACGCCGGAGCCTTGACCCTCGGCCTCTGGCAAAAGGCCGCGTCCCTTAAACCTGTCTACGGTCGACAATTCTGTCCTAATTCATGGAGATAAAGATATGCCTGTAGAACACCAATCAGCCGATTCATCCCAGCATCAAGACCAAGACGATCCAGTGGTAGAAAGCCTTCATCCACAAGACCAGCTCAATCTAACCATCCTAACACATACTCCACTCGGCTCGACTCGACTCATCCTCGTGGGATGAACGGCCAAACTAAACCAACAAAACCCGAGCCCATCCATCCTGACCAACCGAATGACTATCAAAGGACTCCCCTAACCATCCATGTAGGGCGAAACGCCAGAACAGTTACCATGTGAGTCATCCAATCGGAAGGAATGACCGAAGATCTATGCTATCAGGGAACGCACGAAGGGACTCGTCAGATTACCCCAAGAGGGGTGACCTAACGGAATGTACCAAAAACAAACGCAAAGGCCGACTCGGTCATGCGGGATGACCTAGTGGCATCCCCTTCTCCTATGGAACAGGTACTAGCCAAGAGATTGGCCGATGTGGAAGCAGTGATGCGACGCATTCCAGGAATGTAGGTCCTAACCAAGAAGAGCAGGCCTCATTGTTACACAGATTCACCCTTTGTGGATGAGATCGCCCTAGTCGACATGCCTCAGAAGTTCACTATCCCCAACATGAAAATGTACGACGGCACAACCGATCCGGACGATCGTATAGCCTAGTACAAGTAGCAGATGTTCACAGTCTCAATACCCTGACCGCTTAGGGAAGCCTGCATGTGCAAAAGTTTCGGTTCGAGCTTATCCAGCCCCGCACTACAGTGGTACACGAACCTCCCAAACGGATCCATCGATTCGTTCGCTCAACTCATCGACACGTTTGTGGAAAAATTCGCCAGCAGTAAGAAACTCGAGAAGCTGTCAGCCGACTTGTATAGAGTATACTAGAGAAGGGACGAGCCATTGAGAGAGTATGTCAGCAGGTTTAACAAAGAGAAGATTTCCATCCCTGCATGCAACCCTGAGACAGCCGTAGATGCCTTCAGGAAGGGTCTCCTCCCAGACGGAGAGCTGTACAAAGAACTTACAAAGCTAGGATGCACAACAATGGAAGACACCCTAGCCCGGGCAGTGATCCAAATAAGGTGGGAGGAGGATGAGATAAACCGAACGATTCACTCTAGATACGATTCAAGGCAGAATGACAGGAAACCAGAGCACAGGCCAGCGGAACACCGCTACCAACCCCCAGCATGTAATTCGAGCAGAGTCAGGAAATCGTATGATCGTCAACCAACAAGAACCGAGAGCAGACAGTTTGGATCAAACCGATACAAAATACCGGAATACAACCTTAATGTCGAGCCAACCCAGGTGGTCATGATTATGAAAGGAATGAGATCCACCGTTAAGTGGCTAGGCAAGCTCAATCTCGAGGCGAGGAGGGACAAGACCAAATGGTGTGAGTTTCACAGCGATCACGGGCACAACACCGCAGACTGCATCGCTCTACGACCAGAGGTCGCTGCACTTCTAAAGAGGAGACACCTCTGGGATCTGCTAATTGATAAGGGGAAGAACACCATCAACCATAAGAGTTCAAAAGAACCATCACCACCACCACGAGAACCTACACCGAAAGGTTTCTGTTCTCTCATCTCCGGAGGATCAGAGATCAGTGGGGTAAGTTACTCATCAGCGAAGCGATATGCTAGAGCCAACCACCACCATGAAGTCCCAGTCCATCCATCCGGCCTCACGATCGCACACTCATCAGGTAATTCAATTTGAAGATGACGAGCCGGTCACCCTGGCCGCTCCTCATCACGATGCCCTAGTCATCTCCCTGCAGGTCACCAATATCCTAGTGAAAAGGGTATTCGTAGACGGAGGCTCATCAGCAAACATCTTATTCCTCGAAACAGTGAAGGCTATGGGACTGGAAGAGGCAAACATCAATAGGCGACCGACGCTGCTAATTGGTTTCAGCTCTAAGCAGAAGTACACTATCGGCGAAATCATCCTCCATATCTACATCAGAGGAGTGAACAAACAGACCATCTTTCTGGTAATCGACTACCCCTCGCCATACAACATCATCTTGGGTCGACCTTGGATCCACGACATGCGGGCAGTCCCATCTACCTTCCACCAGATGATCGGATTTTCAACCAAATGGGGGGTACGAGAGATCAAGGGTGAACCCAAAACTTCTAGGGATTGCTACAAGAATACCTTCAAAGGCAAGGGTAAGTCTTCGTAGCAATTACAGATTCATCCAACCCCACCGACCGAGCCAGATCAACCATCTATAGAAGAGTTGGATGAAGTATAGATACATCTGGACGATCCCGACAAAAAGACACATATAAGGTCCCGCCTCAAGCTCAAGACCAAAGAAAAGCTGATAGAGTTCCTCAAACAGAACCAAGATTGTTTCGCCTGGTCGCACGCCGACATGACCGGAATCAGTCCGAAAGCAATGGTCCACCAGCTCAAGGTAGACCTAGATCACCCACCAGTGAAACAGAAGAGAAGAAAATTCGCACCAGAGCGTAACTGAATTGTCAACGAAGAGGTCGAGAAGCTACTGAGCAATGGTATAATCAAAGAAATCCACTACCCTGAATGGCTAGCGAATGTCGTGGTTGTAAAGAAAAAGAACATGAAATGGAGAGTGTGCATCGACTTTACGGACTTGAACAAAGCCTGTCTCAAAGATTCCTTCTCGCTCCCTCATATCGATATGATGGTCGATGCAACCGTAGGTTACGAGCTCCTTAGTTTCATGGACGCTTTCTCAAGGTACAACTAGATTTTGATGCACCTGGATGACCAAAAGAAGACAGCCTTTATCACGGAGAGGGGAACCTATTGCTATAAGATGATGCCATTCGGCCTGAAGAACGCCAGAGCCACCTACCAGTGGCTAGTCAACAAAATGTTCGCCGAATACCTAGGGGACACCATGGAGGTATACATTGACGACATGCTCGTCAAGTCATTGATAGTCGAACAGCACCTCGACCACCTCAGCCAGGCATTTTCCGTCCTCAGGAAGTACAACATGAAGCTAAATCCAGCCAAGTGCTATTCGGGGTCTCGTCAAGAAAGTTCTTGGGCTACATGGTGACTCAGAGAGGGATAGAAGCCAATCTCGACCAAATTAGAGCAATCCTTGATATACCGTCTCCAACTTGCGTGAAAGACATCCAGTGCCTTGCAGGACGCGTGGCCGCCTTGAGCCGCTTCATCTCTAGGTTGGGAGACAAGTGCCATCTCTTCTTCTATGCCCTCAAGAAGTCCAAGAAGTTCGAGTGGACCGCCCCTTGAGAAGAAGCCTTGCAACAGCTAAAAAGGTACCTTACCTCCCCTTCGCTCCTATCCAAACCTGTGGATGGGGAGAAGCTCTACTCTTACCTAGCGGTCTCAAGGACAGCTATCTCAACAGTACTAGTTCGAGAAGAAGAAACGAAGCAGTTGCTAGTTTGCTATGTGAGTAAGTCGCTCCTTGATGCGGAAATGCGATACAGTCAGCTAGAAAAATTAGCCCTTTACCTTGTCCATGCATCCAGGAAGCTCAGGCTGTACTTTCAGTGCCACTCAATTATTGTACTCACCTCCTTCCCACTCAAGAAGATACTGCACAAACCAGAACTATCAGGCTGACTCCTATAGTGGACAGTAGAGCTCAGTGAGTTTGACATATCGTACCAGCCTCGCACCGCCGTCAAATCCCAGGCCTTGGCCGATTTCATTGCTGACTTCACCTCGAATACCACCACCCAAGCAGAAAGTGAGTTATTATGCATGAACGGCGAATCACCCTCCAAGTGGACCCTTTTAGTGGACAACTCGAGTAACGTAAATGGAAGCGGACTTGGAGTAGTACTGATTACGCTCGAAGGAGACATCATCCACCGGGCAATATAGTGTGGGTTTCAAGTGCATGAACAACGAAGCCGAATATGAGGCCCTCATAGCTGGACTCTCCTTAGCTAAAGAAATTGGAGTAAAGAAACTAGAGGTAAAGTCTGATTCCTAGCTCGTGGTCAATCAACTGCAAGGCACATATCAAACACGCGACTCGAAGATGACATCCTACTTGAGCATGGTCAAGGAGATGCAAGCCCAATTCGATGAGTTCTCCATCGTCCAAATCCCCAAAGCGGAGAACTCCAACACTGATGCTCTTGCCAGTCTCGGCTCAGCCCTCAAATGCTCTTCCTAGTCATCCATCCCTCTATTATTCATGCAGTGGCCTGCCAATTGGGAGGGACAACAACCAAACAAGCCGCCGGAGAACGCCATGGGAGTTGAACTAGCCGACTGCAAGATAACTCCGATAGTGAGATATTTGGAGCACAACAAACTACCATACATCAAGGCCAACTCCTTAGAAAATCATTCTCGGGCCCCTACCTCAAGTGCGCAAGCCTAGAGGAGGCCCATCGTGTCCTTGCCGAGTTACATGAAGGTGAATGTGGAAACCATGTTGGGGGACGCAGCCTTGCACACCGAGTAATTACTACTGGATATTACTGACTGACAATGCGCGCCGATTCGGTCGCCTATGTGAAGAAGTGTGACAATTGTCAGGGGTTTGCTCATGTCTCACACCTCCCACCAGAGCGACTTCACTCCATCCTCACCCCCTGGCCTTTTATGAAGTGGGGAATGGACATCGTGGGAAAACTACCGACTGCACCTGGACAGCGAGTCTTCATGTTAGCTGTGACAGACTATTTTACCAAATGGATTGAAGCCAAAGCCTTCGCACAAGTCAGAGACCGAGAGGTAAAAGCCTTCATTTGGAAGAATGTCATCTACAGGTTCGGCATACCAAAGGAAATTGTCACCGACAATGGATCCCAATTCATTAGTTCAGGCCTCAGGGATTTTTGTGACATGTGGGGAATAAAATTGAGCTTTTCGACCCTCCGCAACCCCCAGTCTAACGGCCAGGCCGAGTCGTCAAACAAGACCATCATTCAGACACTAAAGAAGCGGTTACAGAAAGCCAAGGGTGCATGGGCAGATGAGCTACCCAGAGTCATCTGGTTATACTGAACAACAGCTCGCTCGTCAACGAGCGAGACCCCCTTCTCCCTCACATATGGTTCTGAAGCAGTCATCCCAACCGAAGTATCAGTCCCATCCACCAGACTCCAATGGGCGGACAAGGAATCAAATGACCAGAACCTTTGCCAGAACCTGGACACCATCGACAAGCTATACGAACGGGCGAGCATCCGTAACACAGTCTATCATTAATAGGCCACCTGACATTACAACCGCAACGTGAGGATCCAGACTTTCAAGATAGGCGGCTGGGTCCTCCGCAAAGTCTTCCAAAACACCAAGGAGATCAACTTTGGCAAACTCGGCCCCACCTGGGAAGGCCCCTACAAGATAACCACAGAAGTAGGGAAGGGTGCTTACAAACTCTAGACCCCCAAAGGCAAAGACATCAGTAATAGTTGGAATGCCGTTCACCTCAAACGCTACTACCTCTAAGTGAGCTTATCTTTTTTCTGTTTTTCCCTTTTGTTATTTTAAAAGGGATGAGTGGGCCTATCCACCTCCTCTTAGACAGTCGGCCTCATGGCCAAACATTAATGAAGTATTATTCGAAAATCTTTCATCTCCAAATCGACTATGGTCAATCAATTATTGTTAAACACCATCAGATCGTCCATGCCCGACCCACGAAAATGCACCTTCGAATCGGCTGAAGTCGATCAATTATTTTTAACACCTTTAGATCGGCCATGCCCGGTCCACGAAATTGCATCTCCAAAATCAGCTCCTGTTGATCGATTGTTGTTTACACCATCAAATCGGCCCTATCCAATCCATGATTTCGCACCTTCGAATCAACTAAGCTCGGTCGGTTTACGAATACACCTTCGAATCGACCCAGCTCAGCTTAACACCTTAGAATCGACCCCATTCAGTTCACGAAAACACCTTCAGATTGATCCTGCTTGATCCACGGAATCGCACCTTCGGGTCGACCCTATTCGATCCACGGAATCGCACCTTCGGATCGACCCTGCTCGATCCATGGAATTACATCTTTGGATTGACCCTACTCAATCCATTGAATCACCCCCTCGGATCGACCTTACTCGATCCACGTTATCACACCATCGGATCGGCCCAATCCACGAAGAAACACCGTCAAACTAAATCAGCCCGACCTAAAACTCGCACCTTCAAGTCAGACCAAACCGACCCAAGAGCTCGTACCTCCGGGTTGACCTCACTCAATCCAAGAGACTTTGTACTCGATCGGCTAGATCGAATGAATGGTCTTTACACCAGCAATACGTAAAGAACCAAACTAGCCCAACATAAGGCTTACATGCCTTAGCCGCTGGGCCACTCTAAAGTAACATACACGACATAGTGCACCTACAAGTAAAGAAACAACAAACAGTTCGCTCATCCACGAAGACAGTACCAAAAGTCAAAATAGTCAAATATATTATATATGGCATCAAACAGCCCAATTCAGAATACAAAAAGTGACACACACGCCAAGCAAAAGGGCATCGCAAGCCCCAAAGTATATAAACAAAGAAAAACGCTAAGCATCCTCAGCATGAGCCTCATCCTCCATTGACGAATCGGTCGCCATGTCCGCACCGCCAGCGCTCAACCCAGCAGTCTAGTCGCTCGCATCCCCAACACCCGGCGGCCCCGGCTGGCTAATGTCAGGCATCTGCTGCTCGTCCTGCCCCCTAGATGACTATCTCCTTCTTCCAGCAACTCCTGCATGAGATGGATATCTTCATCCAGATCCCAATGAAAGGTCCGTCCTTCCTTGAACTCTAGCATGAGCTCACCTCGGGCCTTAATGATAGCATCATCAGCAATGGAGATGCACTGCTCCCTGAGAGACTCGACTTATATGGTTCTCTGGGCCAACTCACGCCTCAATCTCCCGACCTCACGCTCACTATCCCTGAGGCGCTGCTGACTCTCCTGCTCAGCCTTCCGGGATGCTGCCTCCCTCTGGCGCAAGCTAGTATTGGCCTTGGATACATCCTGTATCCGTTTCTCCTGCGCAACAATAGACTTCCTCAGATGAAGACTACTAGTGAGTACTTGCACAACAAAACATTACCATCAGAACAAAATTAAAAAACAAGAACACCGAATGATACTGTCATACCTGAACGGCGCGGGATACCCCCCAATCAGCGACAGCAACTGCACCCATCTGATTCAGACGCGCCTCGTCTGCCAAGAATAAGAAAGAGTCGGCTAGCTTGCTCATAGAAATCGCATCGGAATAAGTCGATACAGTAGCCGAAATCGTGAATGTAATCATCCCGGCCTCTTCATCCACAACTGCAGCATGGGACGACCCAGCCTTGGTTACAGGCTGTTGACTCGGCAGCTGCTGACTCGACGGGCTTCGCTAGCACATCATCTGCTCTCTTGTTCTCCCTGGCTGAAGATTCCCTCCTCCTCTTCTCGTAGCGTCGGGTGATAGATTCACTCGCACTCGGGACGGTCAGCTTCTTCATCAGTGACTCTGCAAGTACAAACTCTCCAAAGGTTAGTGGGTTCAGCCCGGACTCACCAAAAATGATATGGTTGCAGTATCGACTCAGAAGCATATCCCAAGTCTGCTTCAGCGAGGGGAAGGGAGTACCTCTTTGTATCGCCTCTCCTCCGGCCCAAAGAATGTTGGTCCTCAGGTTGGACTCTGCTAGCACTACTCGCTAATCCCTCTACTCTAATGGGATGGCTAACACTCTCTAGGTCGCTACGTCCAAGCCGTCCCCGCTCTGCTTAGCTCGATTGAACTCAAGCTCTGCAAACAAAAAACACAATCAAGATTTAGTAATCAAAAGTACGAAAGAAACAACTAAGTTCTCACCAGTAGCTCGCCAGCCGATCGGGATCTCGCCCTAGCCTCTCTTTCTAAAAACAGCTTGACCCCTCAGGTAGAAATATTGGTCCTTCCAGTTCTTATCACTAGACCGTAGGTCGGTCACCAAGTGAGACCGATCATGCCTCAAGTTTAACAAGTAACGACCATTTTCTTTATCATTCTCTTTCAAGAAGTACGAGTACAGTAGCTTGTGCAACCCGAACCTCATTTGGTTCTGAACACAGAGGTCTTCCAAAGCCATTAGCAATCTCCAAGTATTCGGCATAAGCTGAGACGGGACAATCATGAAGTGGTTGAGTACTTCCCACATGAGGCGAGGGACGGGTAGCCTCAACCCATTGTGAAACCACTTCTCGTAAACACTGATCTAGTCCTTTACCTCCCAGTCAACCCGCTCATATGACCACGACATCCGGACATCGACCAAACTCAGAATGTCATACAAGTTCCGGATGCACCACACATCACTATCTTTCAGCACGGGCGGATAATCTCTAGTCAAAATCCCGCTGCCCTGTTGGCTCGCCTCTTCCTTAGAGCCACTACCAGAAGAGGATGGACTACCAACTCCTTCGTAGTCTTCCCCACTTCCCCTATGCCTACCCGAACCACTCGGGCTAGGAGTACTCGTACCTGGGGCAGCTACACTAACTCCAGTTGGCACCCCAATCGAGACGCCCTCTTCAGGCATCATCAATATGGTGGGGGCACGCTCATACTCATCCCCAGCATCCACCCCAATCTTACTTGAGCTTGATGATTCAGTGTCTGACATGACGGCTCAATCGCCCAGCCCGACCCACCGATTCCGTCCTAGCTTCAGAATTCCCAAAAAACTAACTGTCAAAGAACCACTCGCCTTGAGTGAGCGACCGACCAAAGGAAGATACTCCACACAACTGTCGCTCGCCCTTCAGCACCGTTTGACCTACCCGACAACTCGTTAACTCCTAAACATCAGTTGACCTTTGCTATCGACCGACTGGCCAGATTCAACCTTTGAAACTCAAAGAAGCTAAATGTCAAATAGTCGCTCACCCCACCTGACCGACAGATTGAACCTCACTCTTCGAGTCTTAAATGTTAAGTGACCGTTCACCCCGAGCTACCAACCGAATCAGAACAGAACAGAACAGAACAATCAATAACCCTGTAACATTGGTCAACCAACTTATCGGATCCTAAACCCTGGTCGACCCTTGCTATCGACCGGCACGACCCCAGGTTCAACAAAGGTTTTCTTCTCACGCCCCAGGCGACTGACCCACATCCAAGCTCGAACCTAGGAGCCTACTCGCCCTTGCTCACCAATTCACTAACCTAAAATCACCCACTCGATCTAGATAATCGATCACCTATTCAATCCACTCTGCACGCCCCCTCACCACTCGGTCAGATAGACCGACCGAACCAAACAATACTTAATTCGACTTCGTCTTCCCGATTCTGTCCAAAACGCCCAAAAAAAATCAAAAAACCAGCCAACTTGTCGGAAACACATTGAAAATCCAAAAATCTGAGCCTATTCTAGAAAACCAAAATGCCAACACTTCTAAACTCCTCAAAACCAGTCAAAACTACTCAAATTTTCAAAAAACTTCACCCTATCATCCAAAAACCCAACAAATAACGAAAACAAACCAAAAATCAGTCCAAAGGAAAGAAGATTTACCATAAAACGATACACTATAGAGAGAAGGCCACCACCGCTCAAAGAAACCGAAACAAAAAGAAGAAAGAAAAAGGAGAAAATTTTCAAAACGCAGATAAAGCAAAAATGGAAATGGAAGACGAAGAGTCTAAAAACTCGTTTTTATAAAAGAGATCTGACGCAGGCCGACACGTGGCGACCCGTGAGTGGTCGAGGATCAGAGAAACTCCTTATTTTCCCGCCTCCAGAACGAGGATGGATCAGCACCATACGCGCGGCAGGAATCCAAGCAACCTAGGAAACTACAGTGTCGTATAGAAGACACGTTCGATCGCCTGATCACCCTAATCGAGCCAGCACACGACTGCCAGAGTGGACCCGACATGCACCCAATCTTCACAAGCCCAGGAGGTCTTCTCGGCTGGCCGATGAGCTTGGAGTGGCCCAGCCCGCACTCGTTCTCCAGATGACCAAACTAGGATGCCTTGCTCATTCGTTCTTCCATAGCGAACGAGTAGTCAACCCCTGGTCGAGACCCACATTTTACATCTACTCGATCGCCCATGTACTCTGACCGAGTGAACCTTCAATTCATTATGGTCCCTAACTCAGTCGACCCGGCATGCCGAGCAAACACCCCGGCTGTAGTACTGCAGCTTAGTTCTCTAGTCGGTCGGACGTACAGAACAAGCGCGTGAGCCCTCGAAGCCTTGTTGTCTCTTTCCCTTCGGCCCCTCACACCGATCAGGTACACCATTTTGCAATGATGGCATACTCCAGATCAGGAATGGATACCGAATGACACCCGACCAAGAGTCATTTGCAACGAATCGGATTATTCACGCCGACAATCGTTCATCCAGGAAGGAAGACCAAGCGCGCCTCGATCGTTACCTACTCTCTAACTTAAGAAACTCTTAACTCAGAGAGTGGGGGACAAACTGTTAAGGCTAAAAATCGTCTTGGGCCCAAATAGGAAAACATGACCACCGATAAGGAAGAGACCAGGCCCAATCCCAAAGAGGCCCAAGCCAAATTAGTCCCATTTGATATGAGATATGGCCTGCCTAAACCATCTGGGCACAGGCCTCCCAGTTCTAGCTCACCTCCTAGGCCAATAGGCGAGTTCAAAGCCCACGACCCCCATTGATCACTTTCCTGTTCCTGTTCAATCTCCTATTTGAAGTCACTTTCCTATTCCTGATCACTTTCCTACTCAAAGTGACTTTCTTGTTCAGATCACCTTCCTATTTGGACACTGATAAGACAACTCACCACCGCCCTAACTCCTCTAGGGTTGTATCAGAATCACACTAGGACTCCTACTTCTATCAGGATTCAAAGACCAGACAATCACTATATAAGCAGAGGCCAACCCTTTCACAAGGGACACTACATTACACCTTCACACCTAAAGCTTCTGCTTGAGAGCTTTACATCACCGTCGTAGTCACATTCTCCGACTAGACTTCTGGTAACCTCTCTATTCCATAGCCCTCACTATACTAGCCTCTTTCAGCCTTGTTAACTTAAGCGTTGGAGTGCCTACGACAAACACCACCCCGGTGTTTCTCGTTCGCTTCACGCGTTTGTTTTTTTACGTGTGCAGGTGCAGCGGATCACTAGTGACTTCAACCTCAGGGGATCAAACCCTCCTTTCGTACAGGTAGATTTTTACGTCTATAGATACCTAATCTTTTTAACATGTTCGATTTTAAAAATAATTTAATGCGAGAGATATTTTATGTCTTGATCAGTGGTGGACTTATGTTAGGCTTAGAGCTGCCATGGCCACCCAATATCCCACCAAAACTTTTAAAACTTATATATATGAATATTTATTTCACCACTTGAAATTAAATATATACCTTTGTTTGGTTCTGTTTATATATCAAATTTTACTTTTTGCCACACAAATATTATATCCTAATTTGACCAATGGTCTTGATTGTTGATCTCCCTATTTCTAAACACATAACTTGATTAATACAATCATCAAGATTCAATCCACACACACACACACACACACACACACACACACACACACATATATATATATCTGCTAATTTGAATTAGTTTTTTTTGTAATCGGATTAAAAATACAACCTTAAAAACAAGTTTAAAATGTCAAATAACAAAAGACTTTCAGCAGACTCTGTTTATACCATCTTATTTGATGTTGAAGTGATTACGTATAGGAGACAAGGGTATAAAAGTCAAGAAATTGGATGAAAGGTCAGCTTCAAAGAGCCTCTAATTTTTTGGTCATTTTATTTGACCCCTAAAATATTTTAAAGAGTATAAGGGTATTAGTTGGTTTGTTGCTCTCAGAATGCTTTGTCTTTTTGGTTTGATATTGCACTAAAATACTTTCATCCCTCTCCTCTTAAAGCCTCTCGTCGTCTACCTTATTTCTTGCTTCAGAAACCATTACCACATATTTTCTTTCTTTTCTCTCGCTTGATTTTTCACAACTCTCCCGTCCCCATATATATTTCTTAATTTCAGAATTTCTGCTCGGCACTCTTGTTCTGTTATTTAAGTTTGCACCTTTGTTGTTAATTATCTTTGTTTTATTTTCGTTTAATTTCTTCCTCTTCTATTTTTCAAACCTATTTCTGTTTAGAAAAAAGAAAAAAAAAAAGAGAAAAATCCTATCTTTCCCTTATTTCAAGTTTACACTAAGGAAAAGAAAAAGAAGAAATCCTCTCTGATTCCCTTATTTCTTTCCTTGTTCAAAATATAATCTCTTCTATTTTTCAATTTATTTATCCTTTCCCAAAAAAAAAAAAATCCCTAATTTCATAATTTCTCCTCACTAGTTAACTGTTATTGTCAATTTTTTTTTTTTTTTATTTTCATTTGATTTCGATCTCTTTTGTTTTTTGAACTTGGAAAAATTTTAAAAATGAGAGAACGTTAAAGTTGTCGACTACTTCAACATTAATGGGTTACATATACACATTTGGGAGGCCCGTTCCCCGATGAGCAGGCGGGGGTCGTGGGGATAGTGGCCCTGGGCCCATAGGCGGTTTGGGCCTTTTCCATGTATAACTGTTATAGGATTTCCATAAGTCATTAATTCCTTATTGGGTTAAGGCTTAGGAATATGAATCCTTGTAAAACTAGGTTTTGTCACTTTAAACCTCGTATATAAATATATTTTTCACTTGTTATGAATGTGATAGCAATCATAGGGTAATTCATTCATTGTAAACGAGAGAGGTGAGGAAGTATTACAATAATATTGACTCAGTTAGACGTAGCCCATATTGGGTGAACCAAGGTAAATCAGACGTGTTATTTTCTTTTTATTTACTGTCTGTGATTTGTTTTATTGTTATTTTGTTCTCGCTACTGTCTCTATTTCGTTCAATTGGTATCAGAGCTTTTAGGTTTTGTTAGATTGTGATTTAGAGATGGTTGGATTAAAGGTTGAGATTGAGAAGTTCAACGGCAAACGCTTCGAGCTTTGAAAACTGTAGATGGAGGATCTGCTCGTTGATAAGGATCTATACAGTGCCATTGTGAATGATAGGTTGACAATCAGGACATTCGCTGTTATGACGAGTGAAACATCTAGAACTGCAGCATCAAGTACGCTTGGGTCTAAACCTGGAACAACATCTGGAGGAGAATTATTAGCCACTGATCGTGTTGCACTTGCTGAATGGGACAAGATGGATTGGAAAGCCAGAGGTTTGACTCGCATCTGTCTTGAGGACTCTATTCTAACAAATGTGATGGATTAGGATATGGGTAAGAGTTTATGGTAGAAGCTGGAAAATATGTATCTGAGTAAGTCTTTGGTGAACATGCTATTCCGTCGTAAGAAACTCTATAATCTTTGTATACATGATGGCGATTTTTTTTTTTTTTTGCTCATCTAGATGAGTTTAATACTCAAGTGAATCAGCTATTGGCTATGGATGTACACCTCACCGAAGCTGAGAGAGTGGTAACATTGTTGTGCTCTCTGCCTGATACGTGGGACAACTTGATTTTTGCGATTGGTGGTGGAGGATCGACACAAATGTCATGGGAATCTGTATGTTCTACATTGTTGGAAGAGGATATGCAGAAAAGAGGTTCAGAGGGTTCATCTAGGGATGCTTTAACTGCTAGGGGACGAAATCTTGATAGGAATTCTAATAAGTCTAGCAATTGGGGGAAATTGTAAGGTAGATCTAAGAGCAAGGATAAAGGTAAGTTTAAATGTTGGAGATGTCAGGAATTCGCACATTTTAAGAAAGATCGTAGAAACAAACAGGTAAAGGGGAAGAAAGTTGAAACCTCATACAAATGAGAATCAAATGGTGATATGTATGTGGTTGTTGCATTTATGGTTGGATCAGACTAATCAGTTTGGTATGTTGATACTGGTGCGCATTTCATATAACACCTAACAAGGAATGGTTTTGTGAGTATGAGATATACATTGTAGGAAACGTTCTGTTAGGAGATGATGCTGTTGTGAAGATTATTGGTTGCAGGAAAATCAAGTTGAGGTTGCATGATGGTTCAGTGAGGACGCTCCCTAAAGTGATGCACATCCCTTGTATAAGTAGAAATCTATTCTCTGTTAGAACAATGGCTGACGTAGGCATAGTATTTAGTTGTGACTAAACATTCTGCAAGATAACTCGGGGATCTATGATTATTGCATGAGGAGTTCAATATGGTACACTTTACAGGCTGCAGGCATCAGTTGTAAGAAATTCCTCTTTGGGTGGTTATGTTTGGGAAAAGAAGGTTGAAAAAGAAATTGATTTTGCAACATTGTGGCATTAGTGAATGGAGCACACTGGGGAGCCGACTTTGTCTACTTTGGTGACTCATAAAATGGCTAAAGGTATTCCTAATTGTTCTATGAGTTTTGGGTTTTGTGAGGAATGTTTACAAGGCAAGCAAAATAGAGTTAGTTTTTAGTCGATAGGCAGGAGAGCAACAAAAATTATGGTGTTAATTCACAGTGACGTTTTCGGGCCTACTCGAATGGAATTCGTTGGTAAATCCAAGTATTACGTATCCTTCATTGATGAATTTTCTTGATACTGTTAGGTTTATTTCATGCGCAGCAAGTTTTAAGCTTTTGAGAAATTTCAAGAATTTAAAGCTTTAGTTGAGAACTAGTTTGACAGGAAGATTAAAGCTTTGTGAACTTATAATGGTGGTGAGTTTTGCTTTGGTAAGTTCGAGTAGTTTTCTGTGACACATAAAATTACAAGGCAGAAAACTACACCTTACACGCCTCAGCGGGATGGAGTGGTTGAATGTCTCAATCGGTCACTATTAGAGAAGGCTAGGTGTATGCTGAATAAGATAGATTTGGGGTCTAAATTTTGGGTTGAAGCTACTGCAATGGCTTGTTATTTGAAGAACTGGTCTTCTACCTCTCCTATTAAAGATATGACGTCGTATGAAGCTCTATATGGTAAGAAGCCTAATCTGTTCTTTATTTGGGTTTTTGGTTATGATGCGTATGTGCATGTGCCAAAGGAGAAGAGAACCAAGCTTGACAGTAAATCTGAGAAATGCAAGTTTGTATGGTTTAAGGATGGCATCAAGGGAAACAAGTTGTGGAATCATGTGAGTAGAAGTATCATCTATAGCAAAGATGTTATTTTTAGAGAGGTAAAAAAACTCATGGGAGCTCTTGAAGATCCTGAACAGTCTAAGAAAGTTTAGTTTGATGTGACTACAGTAGAGTAAGAGAAGAAGGTGACTTCTAATGTTGCTACAGAGATTGATAATGTAGAACCTATAGAATTTGATCATGAAGATAAATTTGATAGTGTGGTTGATAAGGGTTTTGTGGATGGTTTAAAGGATGATTCTGATGATGAAGTTGTGGTGTTGCCAACTTTGAGAAGATCTACAAGAGTTAGAAGGGCACCAGTTCGTTTCTCTCTAAGTGCCTTGATTGGATTGCATACAATGAATGTGATGGGTGATGAACCTAGGAATGTAAATGAAGCAAGAGCCATGGAAGATGCATATATATTTGTGGGAGCTTGCAATGAATGAAGAGATGCAGTCATTGTACAAGAATAATATGTGGGTCTTATGTATATTGCCCAAGGATAGAAAAGTAATTGGTTGTAAATGGGTGTTCAAAAGAAAGCTACAAGCAAATGGAACAATTACAAAGTATAAGGCGAGACTCATTGCAAAGGGATTCTCTTAGATTGAGGGTGTTGATTATGGTGAGATTTTCTCTCTTTGGCTAAGTTAACATCAATTAGGTATGTTCTATCTATTACTACTACGTATAATCTTGAAATTGAGCAACTTGATGTAAAGACAACATTTTTACATGTAGATTTAGAGGAGGGAATTTACATGAGGCAACCTGAGGGGTTTGTATGTAAAAGGAACGAAGACTTGGTGTGTAGGTTGAGGAAGTCTCTATATGAGCATAAACAATCACCAAGGATGTGGTGCTAGAAGTTCGACTCTTATGTTCTTCAGCATGGCTTTAGCTGCAATAACGTGGATTACTGTGTCTATGTAAAAAGGTTAGAAAATATCTTTGTTATTTCAATGCAGATGATATGTTGCTGATAGGGAATGTCAAGGAGTTGATAAATTTTGTGAAGCGTTTGTTGGCTGCACAATTTGACATGAATGATCTTGGAGCTGCAAATTTTATTTTGGGTATACAAATTACAAGAGATCATCAGAGTTGTAAATTGTGGTTAGGGCAGAGAAAGTACATTGAGGAGGTTTTGAAGAAATTTAACATGGTAGACTGTAAACCTGTGAAGACTCCTATGACTTTGGGAGTGAAATTGTCTACTAATCAGTGTCCTAATTTTGAGGAAGATGCTGAAGAAATGACATATGTGTCGTATGCTAGTGTTGTAGGTAGTTTGATGTATGCCATGGTGTGCATGCTACGTGATATTGCACAAGCAGTGGGAGTTTTAAGTCACTTTATGTCAAATCGTGGCAAGGAGCATTGGAGTGCTGTAAAGAAGGTTCTTAGATATCTGCGTGGGACCTCTGATTTAGCATTCTGTTATGGAGGCATGGAGATTGGGGATGAGCTAGATTTGACAAGTTTTGTGGATGCTGATTGGGGAGGTGATCTCAATAGTAGGAGTTCTACAAGTGGGTATGTATTCACTCTATTTGGTGCTGCTATTTATTGGATGAGTAAAAGGCAAAGTATTGTGGCTTTGTCATCGACTGAGGCAGAACACATGGCATTGACACATGCTAGCAAGGAAGCTATGTGGCTTCGAAGATTGAGTTTAGAGCTTGGTTTCAAGCTTGATGCTATGAAGATAGGGTGTGACAATCAAAGGGCTATTTACTTAGTCAAGAATCCTGCCTTTCATTCGCTATCAAAACACATTAACATACAATACCATTTCATCAGGCAAAAGGTGGAAGAAAAATTAGTGTTGTTAGAGAAGGTTGATACACTTGTTAATGTTGCATATTTTCTTACCAAGGTTGTGAGCTTAGCAAAGTTTACATGGTGTGTTGATGAGGTAGGCCTTCATTGTGTGAAGTATTCACCAACTAAAAGAATAATGTTGGAGTTGTCAACTACTTCAACATTAATGGGTTCTACAGATGCATTCAGGGGCCTCGGGCATGTAAGGGATTTGGGCATTTTCCATGTATAACCGCTGTAGGATTTCCATAAGTCATTAATTCCTTATTGGGTTTGGGCTTAGGAATAGGAATCCTTGTAAAACTAGGTTTTGTCACTTTAAACCTAGTATATAAACATATTTTTCTCTTGTTATGAGTGTGATAGCAATCATAGGGCAATTCATTCATTGTAAACACAAGAGGTGAGGAAGTATTACAATAATATTGACTCAGCCAGACATAACCCATATTGGGTAAATCAGGATAAATTACACATGTTATTTTCTCTTTATTTACTGTCCGTGATTTGTTTTATTGTTATTTTATTCTCGCTGCTGTCTCTATTTCATTCATGAACTTGCTTCATCTATCGCAAGTATCGGGAGTTTTGTTCTCCGACTTGGCCAATGCTTGGTTGCTCCGATTGGACGTCCATTTAAGTACTTGTACAATTACAAGAAGAACATTGACAATCTCCAAGGTGAAGTTAGGAAACTAAAGAATACAAGAAAGGAAGTGCAGGTTAAGGTTACTGCTGTTGAAAGAATTGCGAAAGAGATCAACCAGAGTGTTAAAGACTAGCTGAAGGATGTTGAGATGACCATTACTAAATCAGAGAAAATGATTGAAGAGAAAGAAAACAACCCTCAATGTTTCAAGGGATTGTGCCCCAACTAGATCACCCGCTACAAACATAGCAAGAAAGCATTCAAATTAAAGGAGGAATATATCAGTCAACTCCTAGATAAGAATATTCTTCCATTCCTGCCACAAGAAGATAAAGTTGCCCATCCTACTATTCCTTAGGAGATTTGGCTTGGATCTAATGAAGATTATTTGGCTTTCGAATCAAGGACATCCATTGAGAAGAATGTATGGGGTGCACTAAATGATGAGAATATCTACATAATCGGTGTTTATGGGATGGGTGGTCTAGGGAAGACCATGCTTGTGCAGGAAGTTCATAAGACAGCTGAGAAGGATAAGCTATTCGACAACTTTGTTTTTGTTGAGGTAATATTTATAAGAAGTTTCATTTTCTTAATTAGTAGGAACGCTATATTATCTTATTTAAAGTTATAAGTAGCATTAATATTTATTTATAATATTTATATATTTGCGTTTATAATGAAGGAGAAGTAAGCTTTTAATAAAATATTGTTTCTTCGTTTTTAATAAAGACATCCTTATTTTCTTTATTTTCATTTTTAATAAAAAGCACATTTATTAGTTTACTTTTCTTTTGTTATTGTATTTCCTTTATTTTGTGGTTTTTGATTGGCCATATTTTTTTTTTCTCTTGCAGATAACAGAAACTCCTTATACAAAAAAATTCAAATAGCAATTGCAAAAAAGTTAGGTCTTAAGTTCAAAGATGAGAAGGAAGATGAGAGTGAAAGAGCAAATTATATTCTAGAATGAAGGACAAGAATATCATTTTAATTATAGATAATATTTGGGAAGAGATAGAAAAGAAGACAATTGGAATTCTTTTCAGAGTTGATCGTTGAAGAAGTAAATTATTGATTACAACAAGAAAAGAAGATGTGTTGGAGAAGATGGTTCCACAAATAATTTTGGGATGAACATTTCAAATTAAGAAGAAGCTTGGAGTCTATTCAAGAAAATAGCAGGTAATTGTTATAGCACATAAAATTTGTTGTTATGGTTTGATATGAATAAATAAAAAGTTAAAAGTAGTAATAACATGAAATTGTTTCATAATCTATATAATTAGTCAACTGATAGAATAGTAGAATTGGCTTCGGGGCATCCTATAAAATCACATTAAAAAACAAGAAATCTAATTTAATTTTTTTTTTGAAAATTCCTTTGACATAAGTTTCATTAATTATCTAAGTAAAGATTCTGAAAATCAAATTTCTTTGGGGTTGGGAGTGGTTGCGGCTTGCCAAGGGATTGGGGCTGCTCTATGGAGTTTGGCTGGGAAAGCGGGGTGTGGGATCTTCTTAATTTTTTCTAATATTTAATTTTGTAATATTTTCACTTTTACTTTTATTTTTGGGTTTTTGTCATCCCCTAAGATTAAAGCTAATTACAAAATCCCCTGCAATATTATAAATAACAAAAAAAAAAAAAACCCAACATTTGTTGGGGCATTTTATTAAAAAACTAAATCAAGTTCAAATTTAATTAAAAGGTCATGTAGTTTTAAAGTGCTAAGTAAATGGTTTTATTATCGATTAAGGTTAATTAAACATGATTAGTGATTAATTAGGATTAATGAAGTAATATGTAATCTTTTAAAAATTATAATATGTCCCAAAAAAGTCGAAATTCTTGCAAACAAACTCAAATACCTTCTTCTTCTTCCTCCCGCCATTAGCGCACCTCCCCTAGTTACTGTTTCTTCTAAGCTTCATCTACGTCTTCTTCTTCTTCTCCATCTTCTTCTTCGTCTACATCTTTATCTTCCTTCACCATTAACACTTTCTTCTTCCTCTGCCATTAATGTCTTCTCCGCCAAAGATCTGCCTCCTCCTCCTCCTCCTGACATTTCGTCCAGGTATGTGTATCTCCTATTTGCATTTTAAATTTTGATTTACAAAGATTTAATCATGGATTGGGTTTGGGTTATGATTTTGATTCAGTTGTTTAGGTTGTTGGGTTGTGTTTGATGTAATGCAAGTTGAAAGGAGTGAAATTTGTTGAAAATTTTCTTGCATTATGGGAAATTTAGGGGTGGTAGCACCGATTGTAGGTGGGGATGACTAAAAATGTGTTCTAGATTTGATTGATCACTTAAGCAATCTGATATGTCTAGTACAATACAGCAGATGGCAAATTGCTTAAGCAATCAGGTATATGGTAGAAGATCACTTAAGTGATCTACTATAAGTCTAGTATATGGCAGTAGATTGATGACATACTTCTGATAGGGAATGATATACCAAACTTGCAGTCAGTAAAGACTTGGTTATCTAAGTACTTCTCCATGAATGATTTAGGAGAATCAGCCTACATCCTTGGAATAAAGATCTATCGTGATAGATCGCATAGGTTGCTTGACCTAAGTTAGAGTACATACATTGACAAGGTACTAAAAAGATTTAATATGGAAGAATCCAAAAAGGGATTTATTCTAATGTCACATAGTGTCTATCTCTCTAAGGATATGTGTCCTAAAACAGAATATGAGAGAGATGGGATGAAGAGGATCCCATATGCATCAACAATTGGATCCATCATGTATGCCATGTTGTGTACTTGGATTAATTGATGTCTCATGTGCATTAAACACTTATAGTAGATATCAATCGGATCCAGGTGAGCATCACTGGATGGCTGTCAAGAACATTCTTAAGTACCTAAAGAGGACTAAGGATATGTTCTTAGTTTATGGAGGGGAAGATGAGCTCACTATACAAGGATACAATGATGTGAGTCCCCAAATGGATAAAGATGATTATCGTTCGCAATCCGAGTTTTTATTTTGTCTCAATGGGGGTGTTGTGAGTTGGAAGAGCTCCAAGCAAAGTATGTAGCGGACTCTACAATGGAAGCTGAGTATATTGCATTATCCGATGCGACCAAGGAGGTAGTCTAGATTAAGAAGTTTGTCACCAAACTTGGTGTGGTTTCCACGATTTTTGATTCAATAGACGTCTATTGTGACAACAATGGAGCGATCGCTCAAGCAAAGGAACCACAGTCTCACTAAAAGTCCAGACACATACTCAGACAATTCCATCTCATCAGAGAAATGGTTGAGAGGAAAGATGTGCTGATCAGTAAAGTGCATACTAATGACAATCTCGCAGATCAAATGGTAAAGCTTTTATCATAGCAAAAGCATGAACAACACTTGAGGTCATCTGGTATTAAATACATAAATGATTGGCTATAGTGCAAGTGGGAGCTTATTAGAGTAGGTGCCCTAAAGCCAATCAATTATTATAGAATTGACTCTTTGTAATAATGTTTATTGATCAATAAAGACATTTTATTCTATATCATGTAAATCATATTGTAAGTATTAATATATGTCCTTAGGATGGTAGAACCGTGACAAGGGTATCAAGTGTTTCAAATCTGGATAATGAAAACCCTATGATCACATATGGTGGCCATTCTAGAAATGTTCGTAGCCCCAATATTATTCTGACCAAGGACACAAATAATACGGTAAGACTATCATAGTGTTGAACGACTCTGTCGAAAGGTAGTGACTGATCCCAGTTGTCAAGGTTGTTTACCGACAACCTGGTGCAACACATAGGTGCTTGCTATAGGCAAGTTCACTAGACTGACCCACTAGAGGATTCCATATAGATGGTAACCCCAATGTCTATGGAACAAATCCTCTAACGAATGGTGGTGCATGTGATCCTTAGACTTGAGATCATCAAAGCGCATTGTGCACCGATTGGTGTAGTTTAACATTAGCCCAATGCAGTTCTATTTAGAGCTGTCAATACGATGGTGATTGGCTACATTGAGGAGTCTATCAAGACATGGTGGATCAATAGAGAATTCATCACTCTCGGGTATGAGAGAAGTTATCTCACTTCACAATTCAATAAATGGCAATGACACTAAAGTTATGGCCATAGTGGGATTGATTTGTTGCCCTATCTAATTTGTTATTCTGATAATTGGTCTAGTAACTGAATATAAACATATCGATAGTAACTGAGGTTGACACTATTTATGTACCTCGGTGTTGATGAGATAACAGATGATGAAATGATTTGATTGCACGGTAACCATATCGTTGATAGGTAGCTATTTTGCTTAGGGGTGTTCGGTTCCGGGTACCCTACACTTTTGGAAGGAACCGGAACCGGAACCGGAACCGACGGTTCCTTAACTTTTGGAACCGGAACCGGAACCGACGGTTCCGGTTCTTTGAATTTTGGAACCGGAACCAGAACCGACGGTTCCGGTTCCGCTTCTAGGTACCCTGTAAAATTAATTATCCCCCCCCAAAGTTTTTTAAATAACAAAAAAACGCTTAAAAACTTACAAAAACCCCCACTTGACACTTATTAACAAAATTAAAATTGTAAACTTCATATTTCAAACTCCAAAATTAAAATAATCTATTGAAAATCACAAATTCAAAATTAAAATATTACAATAATCCATTGAAAATCACAAATTCAAAATTATAAACTCCAAAACTAAAACGATGAAATTACATAACATATAAAATAGAACAACAATTAACAAAATCCAAATATGAAAAACTAAAAATATCTCATGCTCCATGCTCTGAATTGCTCGCCTCAGTGGCATTAATTTCTACAAAACAAGTACAAGAAATTAATTAGTAAGTTCAAAATATTGAACAAAATAATTTGGGAATAAATTAACTAAATATGAATATAAAAGATTGATATATTTTGTTACCTGGTTATAATTTCTGCATCCATCAAGTAATCTCAAAAGTAGTTGAGGTATATGCATATCTCAACCAATCTTGTGCACAAACTAATGCTTCCACAATGGAATTCAACAACCTGTTAGTTAACAATACTCATACCAGATTCGGAGAAACATGAAATTCAACAACCTGTTAGTTGACAATACTCAATACATTTAGAAGAAAAAGGTCCTAAATATTCTAAATTCCTGGAAAAAAACAGATTCGGAGAAAAGCATGAAGGACAGAGTAAGTTTAAAATATATGTTAGTTGACAATTAAAATATATGTTAGTTGACAATACTCATACGGTCATACCAGATGCATAATCGAAACTGTTGTTAATACAATTACTAATTTACTAGGGTCCAAAAGAGCCATATAAAAACCACAAACTGAACTTGCTTCCCCTTTTAAAATAAGATGTCCAAGATATTTATACGGCAATCAAATTTGCACAGCCAGATCAAGGATGAGTAAATTACTTCACTGTCAATTGCTTGAGATTTATAAAAATACATTCAAGAATTAAAAGCATATAAAAAGCAAAATATTTTGATGGTATTCGGCAGGCATCTGATTAATGCAGAATTGCAGAATGTCAAATAAATAACATTAGAACTTCAGAATTGCAGAATGTCAGCAAGGCTTAAGAAGCCACTCAGTCCCGAAAGATGGTATTTTGTGAATGATATCCTCCTAGGCCACATTTCTCAACACCAAAAGACTGAAACAGATGCAGAAATGAAGATTCAAAAATAAAATAAAAAGAAAGAAATAGAAATTACCTTAAGAAATTGGAGTGCTTTAGTGTCTTCTTCTAGATTCCAAGGATCACGATTTCACAAAGCCAAGCAAATTAAAGGAAAAAAATGCTGAAGTTTTTGCCTTAATCTGAACTGAGTGGACAGAAAGCAAGAGTAGACGAAACTTGTGAGAAGGGAAGAAAGAAAATGAACTATTTTGCAAGGAAAAAAAGCTGAAATTTTACCTTAATTTGAAGTGAATGGACAGAAAGTAGCAGGAGGCAGGAGCAGATGAAGAGCGTGAGAAGGGAAGAAAGAAGATGAGTTTTTTTTGCCCTAATCTAAAGTATTTATATGTGGCAGGTAAATTACAATAACCCCCCCCATTCTTTAATAACATTTATTTCAGTCCCGGTTCTCGGTTCCGGTTCCGGTTCCTGATTCTAGGAACCGAAACCGGAACCGTACAGTACGGTTCCAGATTTTTGGAACCGGAACCTACCCGTTAACGATCGGTTCTAGGTAGGAACCGGAACCAAACACCGGGTACCCAACGGTTCCGGTTCCGAACGGTTCTTTTGAACACCCCTAATTTTGCTTAATCTGAATCTATCGGGTGGCCACGATACATTGTTAGGGGGCCAATCTTAGTATGTGTGTAGTGAGACGATTAATTGATATTAATCGCAATACTTCTCACTACCGGTATGATGAGGAGCCTACGGGTCAAACACTTAGAAGATTATTTGAGAATCAGTTTGTATAAGAGGTATTTTCGTCTTTTAGGACGAAAAAGTATTTTGGTAATCTTACAATGCAATTAGATTTACTGAGGTTGTTGCCTAGATTTAATATTAAATCAAATCAATGAGATTATAGTTAAATATATGTACGCATATATTTAAATGAATCATTATTATTATTAAATGTTAATATATTATAAATATATTAATTGATTTTAATTACAATAATAATAATTAAAATAAAATAAAAATTGACAGCGTTTGGACACAAGGGCTAATTTGGGTTGGAGTCCAATCCTATTCCTTAGAGGATTAGGGTTTTGACACATGCACTTATATAGTGCATGGGAATTGAAGGAAAATATAAGTTTTTCATTTTTTTCATTCATTGAAAAGGGCGGCCCTCCTTCTCTCTACACTCTCACGTTTTTCCCTTAGTTCTTGAATCAAAGTTTTCTTTGATTCAAGTTGATTCTTGAAGCCAAAAAGAATCTAGCAGATCCCTATTTGGTTCTTCGGATTTTTTTCGTGTGGATCACCATTCGTTCGATTCTACTTTGAATCGGTAGCGAGTCCAAATCGGAGACAAAGTGAAGGAGCCTCCAAACGTGGGTAATATCTCTGATTCTTGAATGAGTTGTTATATTTTCTACAGAATTTTGATTTGACATATTAACTATATAATTTGTACCCTGATCTTGGGTTTTAAAGGAATCGATTTATCCTTTAATTTTTGTTTTTTCGCTGCATTGGGTAAATCAATTCCTAACACTTAGGTTGATTAAGTGATCTGCTGTTCAGATCTCCTAATAAGAGCAGATCGCTTAAGCGACCAGACTGATGAGTATGACTTAACCACCTGATGGGCCTGACTTCAACTAATTGGTTTTCATTGTGAGCGCTTGTTGTTTGAACTGATAAAAAAAAAACCCGCATATTAAATAAAATTTATTGAATAAAGTAATATGCACATCATCTTCAAGAATTAATCTTATCTTCTTCTAATATTTTAAAATTATTCTCAATGAATTAACTTCCTCAAAGCTATGAAATTTCAAATAATATTGAATATATACCAAACCAAACCAAAATAAAAGATTGTTAATCTACAAAACATAAAAACAGTAAGATCAAAAATATAAAATATTAATTTGTTTATGTACGAGAAGGAAATGAAAGGGTTTCAGTAATCAGGTGAATGGTCAAATATTCTACTATATCAAACTTCTTTTTCTTACTTCAATAAATATTTGCGTTTCTAACTCCCAAGGCTTGCTTAAAAGAGTCAATGCAGTTGATTTTAAAGGGATAATTTCCAACACGAGCAAATTTGTTGTAATTGACCAAATCAATTTTGAGTAAAATTGTTTGAGTAGATAAAATCCACTTGTTTGAATAGATAAAATCCACTGTGATTATAAAACTGTGAATTATACAAAACTTAATTAAATTTGTTGGCAGAAAAAGCAACAAATGCGGGGTACCCAATTACTATTATGTCAAATTAACCTTAACCATTAACCACGATTTTTATGGGTCGAATTCTTAGAGGTATAACTATTAAAATTTCACTTACATTACATCTATTTCATGTCATGTAAATATATTTTATATTGTGCAAGCAGCTGAGATTAATAATTATTTCATAAATATATATTAACTAAAAGAGAAGATCATAAATTCAATTGATTGTCGTCAAACCTCTATTACTTTGAATCATCTTTCAACTTTTTTTTCCAATCTCATTGAATTTCCACCATAAAATTCCAGGGATAATAATCACTAATAATGGTCTAATAGTTAGTTAAGATTTTGATGTATTATTCAAGAGGTTTTAAATATGATCTATTTAAGTTGTTAATAAGAGTGATTATTGAGAGGATTTATTTAGTCATTAACTTTAAAATTTTAAGAAATTAATTGAGGTACGTAAACTAATTCGAATATCAAAAATAAAAAAATTCAGGGATAATGACCGTGGCCAACCTCAATTGTCGTTGGTAGAAAATAATTAATTTGGAGAAAATTCTCTTCACATGCATCCAATTTTGAATACCTTCTTTTCACGTACCTTTTTCTTTAATAATCATGGCATAGTTTTTACAACTATTGGCACATCTGTAAGGCAAAAACAGGTTCCTGTCTGAACAACATCTTCTCATAGTCTCGATTTCTCCATCTTTTGTTTTTCTTGCCCCTTTAATATTTGGACTTTTGTTGATGGTTCAAGTGGTGGGTCTCCACCATAATCAATTTATTCACAGTAAAGTTAAAATCAATGGATTGATTCTTTTCTCTAATTTTTATTCTTTTTAGACACCTAGTCTTTAGTTTAAACTTTGATTTAAATTTTATGCTTTTACTGTTTTACAAACACGTTTTGGTCAATTATAAATATTTATTTGGAAACTTTATATGAAACGCCTTTGATCCACCTGGAATTTGCAGTACTCAACTGCTTTCTTCGTCTTTAATTTTCTTCCTCCCTTCCATCTTTTAGACTTTTATTCATGTTCACGTGGTGGGTCTCCACTGTAATCAATTATTCACATTAAAGTTAAAATCAAATGATTGATGCTCATTGTAATCTCTCTTCTTCTTCAGTTTTCTTCTATCGCTCAATCTTTCAGAAATCACTCAAAATCCCTTCCACTCAGAAGCCTCTCTCACCCCTTCAGATACCAATAAAAATACTTTTACTCTAAAACCAGATCGCTTGATTTTCACTCCTCTCCTGTTTCCTTATTTCTTGTTTATATACCCCAAAAAAAAAAAAAAAAAAAAAATCCATTTTCCTTATTTCTTGTTTACCAAAAAGATTCCTTTCCCATTTTCTTATTTTTCGTTTTGAAAAAAGAACAAAAAAATCTTCTTTATTTCAGCCATTTTCACCCAACTTTATTTCAGTTTGCAGTTGCCCTATTACTTTCTCTGTTTTATTTTCTTTCTATTTTTCCCTTTTCCTTATTTCTTGTTTAAAAAAAAAAAAAAAAAAAGAATTTCAGCATTTTCCCTGACTCTTGTTCTGTTATTTGATTTTGCACCTGTTTTTATCTCTGTTTTAATTTTTACTTATTTTTTATATTTTTCAAACTTGAGCAAGAAGTGAAGGAGAATTTTTTTTTTTAAAATGGCCGAACTTGCCGCATCTATCGCGGGTATCGGGAGTTTTGTTCTCCAACTTGGCCAGTGCTTGGTTGCTCCGATTGGGCGTCCATTTAAGTACTTGTACAATTACAAGAAGAACATTGACAACCTTCAAGGTGAAGTTAGGAAGCTGAAGAACACAAGAGAGGAAGTGCAGGTTAAGGTTACTGCTGCTGAAAGAAACGTGGAAGAGATCAACCAGAGTGTTAAAGACTGGCAGAAGGATGTTGAGAAGACCATTACTGACGCAGAGAATTTGATTGAAGAGAAAGAAAACAATCCTCGATGTTTCAAGGGATTGTGCCCCAACTGGATCACCCACTACAAAGATAGCAAGAAAGCATGCAAGTTAAAGGAGAATAATATCAGTCAACTCCTAGATAAGAATAAATTTCCATTCCTACAGCAAGAAGGTAAAGTTGCCCATCCTACTATTCCTCAGGAGATCTGGCTTAGATCTAATGAAGATTATTTGGCTTTCCAATCAAGAACCTCCACTGAGAAGAATGTATGGGATGCACTAAATGATGAGAATATCTACATGATCGGTGTTTACGGGATGGGTGGTCTTGGGAAGACCACGCTTGTGCAGGAAGTTGGTAAGAAAGCGGAGAAGGAAAAGCTATTCGACGACTTTGTTTTTGTTGAGGTAAACATCTAGGTCCATTGTTTAGTTATTTTGGATACGATTTTTTATATTTTTATAGTTAGGTCATAATAATGAGATAGAATTTAAAAATTAACAAAAATATTTTTCTATATTTGCTAATTTACTAAATACCCTAATATATAAAATTTTATAAAATAATAAAAATACCTCATCCACAATTGCTAGCTTCTGGCCACCACCATCAGAATCTGGCGTTACGGCACACGATCGGTCGGATCTGGCTATTCGTGTGCCGTTATAGCCTTTTCTAGCCAGATCCACACGAATCTGGCCGAAAAATGTCAGATCTACTGTCATTTCTAGTCGTCGACGACTAGATCTAACCGTCAATGACGCCAAAGATATGGTCGTCATTGACCCCCAGTTAGGGCCAAAATTTTGGCTGAAAAATGATAGATCGGCACACTATCGGCCAAATACAGCTGGTAGTATGTCATTATACCAGATTCCGACCATCTTGCGGCAATGGTGGCTAGAATCTAACAAATATGGGTGGGTGGGTGGGTGGGTGGGGGTATTTTTGTTAATTTTTAAAATTTTTTTTTTGGTGTTTAGTTAAATTAATAAACTTGAAGGATTTAAAAATAGTTGAAAAAAATATAATAGTATTTTGAGGATAATGAAACAAATAGTTATTTTGAGGATACGAATGATATGAAATACGAAAACAAACGGAAGTTTCATTTGTTGAGGATAAGCTATTGGATCACTTTGTTTTTATTATTATCTTATTCAAAGTTTATTTATTTATAATATTTATATATTTGATTGCACTTATTTAGACTTTTGGCTTCTATACAAGGATGTATGTTTGCGTTTATAATGAGAAGAAAGCTTTTAATAAAATATTGTTTCTGCACTTTTAATAAAGGCATCCTTATTTTCTTTATTTTCGTTTTTAATAAAAAGCACAGTTATTAGTTTAACTTTCTTTTGTTTTTGTATTTTCTTTATTTTGTGGTTCCTGGTTAGCCATATATTTTTTTTTTTCTCTTGCAGGTAACAGAAACTCCTGATATCAAAAAAATTCAAACAATAATTGCAAAAAAGTTAGGTCTTAAATTCGAAAATGGGGAGGAAGATGAGAGTGAAAGAGCAAGTAAGTTATATTCTGGAATGAAAGACAAGAATATCCTTTTAATTATAGATAATATTTGGGAAGAGCTAGATTTGAAGACGGTGGGAATTCCTTCTGGAGCTGATCGTGGAAGAAGCAAAATGTTGATGACAACAAGAAAAGAAGATGTGTTGGAGAAGATGGGTTCCACAAATAATTTTAGGATGAACATTTTAAATGAAGTGGAAGCTTGGAGGCTATTCAAGATAATGGCAGGTAATTGTTATAGCTCATAAAATTTGGCATTATGGTTTGACATGAATAAATAAAAAGTTAAAAGCAATAATAACATGAAATAGTTTCAAAATCTGTATAATTAGTGGATTGATAGAATAATAGAGTTGGCTTAGGGGCATCCTATAACATCACATTAAAAATAAGAAATCTAATTTAATTGTTTTTTTGAAAAATCCTTTGACATAAGTTTAATTAATAATCTAATTAAAGATTATGAAAATCAAATTTCTTTGGGGTGGGGATTTGGTTGCGGCTTGCCAAGGGGTTGGGGCTGCTCGATGGGGTTTGGCTGGGAAGTGGGGTGTGTGATCTTTTTTAATTTTTTCTAGTATTTAATTTTGTAATATTTTTACTTTTATTTTTGGTTTTTTGTCATCCCCTAAGATTAAAGCTAATTCCGAAATCCCCTGTAATATTATAAATAACAAAAAAAAAAACCCAACATTAGTTAGCCATTGAAACTTTTGACACCTAGCAATGAACAGCAATGAAATCCCACATTTGCCCTTGTAAATGTGACATTAAAAGAGAAAGACTTAGGGTTAGAAAGGTAATTCCAAATATTAAATCTTATTTTGTCTTTTTGTGTAACTCATTTACATTTTAATCTGTTTTATTCGTATTTTTAATCCGATTTTTTAAAAAGTAATTTAAATACTGTAATTTTTTCTTTTGAATTCGTAACTTTTTTTGTTTTCTCTCTCTTTTTATTCATTTTTATAAATCTGATTCTTTTGAAAAATAACCCTTTTTTCTTTCTCATTTTTAATTTCGTAACTTCACTTCCTGTTAAAACCCCAGCAGTTACAAACCTCAGCCACACCGTGCCCCACCTCAAGGCCCAATCGGCAGCCATTAACAACTATCGTCTCTCCCATTAGCCTCCAGTGCACCACCACTGCACCCAAATCGTTGCCATGTCCTCCATTGCATCCACACTAAAACCATTGCCATTGCATCCATCACACAAACCAACACCACAATAACCACAGCAAACCATATGACAACCATTGCCATACCCATTGGCCTCCAGCGCACCACCACAACATGCAAAGTGCAACACATCTCCATTGCACCCACACCACAACACATCCCCATTGCAGCCACACCACAACCCATTACCCTTTAAACAACCACCACCACCACATCAGCCACAACGAAACCAGCTCACCAATCAAATCAACTTCACAAGATCTACAACAACACCATCCAGGTTTAAAACAAGCTCCCTAGCACAAATTGATTATAAAAAAACCACCCAAGGCGTCGCTATTAGGGTTTGAATTGAAGGTGGGGCGGCTTCACTCCTCTAGTTTAACAGAAATTTCATGATTCTTGGCCACACAAAAATTCATTAAACGAAAGTTAATAGTTATGGACCCAAACTTTGCTTTCCTACTTTACTGGACCTAACTCACTAAGACCAAAATGTAGTTACCTCTCCTTTTTTCCCTTTTTTATTTTTTTTATTTTTCATTATTTTATTCATCTCATTGCCATATATAGGATTATTCAAATAAAAAATAAAAAATAGTAATTTAAAAATCTGATAAATTGTGTAAGTATATGATAGAATTTGAGGTGAGTCCGACTATTTACCCAATAAGGTCTTGTTGAATTGGAAGATTACTCTCTCATCAATAGACTTGAGCATGTCTTGTCGGTATGGAAATCCAACACTCCCCCTCAAATTCTATCATGGTATCAGAGCTCAAGTTCAATTGAGCTGAGTGTTTGACTAGTGGCTGAGGAGTTAGAGCCAACAACTACCTCAATTAACAAGTATGACCCAACAAATGGGCTTGATCGTGAGGGAGAGTGTTAGAGTCTCACACCGACTAGGCACGCTCAAGCTTATTAGGTTATAAGAGGGGATAATCCTCCCATTCAACAAACCCTTATTGGGTAAGGAGTTAGACCCACCTTAAATTCTATCATGGTATCAGAACATGATAGAATTTGAGGTGAGTTTGACTCTTCACCTAATGAGGCATTATTGAATGGGAAGATTACTCTCTCTTATAAACTCCAACCGTATATATATAACATAATATAATTTTTTCTACTAATCAACAAATTTAGTAGTGTAAATTTTTAAAATTGAATACACAAATTTGGCGTACTAATAAATTGCACTATTTACTACTTTGAGTGATACTAGTTGACCACTTATATTTATCTTGCTAGCCTCCAATTATAAATTTTTACATAAATACAATTTTATCGATCCTTTAGCAAAATTTGTTACATCTTAAATCCTCTTAATTTCTATTTCTCCATCTTCAATCTTTTATTTTAAAATTAGTTAATTAAAGTGCTTAGTGTAATTCCCATTATTTTCAGCCTAAATTCACAATAATGAGAACTGACTTGGCAGCTTCATTTTACATTTCCTCATTTCTTATCAGCTTATTTTTCTTTTCTATAAAAACTGTCTTAAAGTCTTAGAGCTCTTGATAAGACAAATGTGTTTGGAAAGAAAAAAAAAAAAGAACAAGGAATATTATTTGGAGTTAAGTGTAGTTTATTTAGATTTTCAAATATTTTTTGTGGCTTTCTTTAGAAAAGAATCTAATATCATAGCTAGAGAGAAAATAACAACACTTAGAACTTTTCTTGTTTTTAAATCAAAAGCATGTGAATAGAAAATGCAATAATCCTAGCCTCTTGTGTAGGTAATGTTATTCAAAGACGTGAACTGCATTCTTTACCAAATGATGTATGTAAAGAATGTGGAGGTTTGCCCATTGTCATTTGTACAATAGCAAAAGCATTAAGGAACAAGAGACAAGAACCTCAATGGGAAGATGCCTTGCGAGTACTAAGAATGCCTTCTCCAGCACAGTTCCCAAGACTTTTGGAAAAAGAATATTATAAGATTAAGTTGAGTTATGATTATTTAGATCATGATGAGCTCAAGAAAACTTTCATAATTTCTAGCCTAATGGAAAATAATACTTCCATTTCAGACTTGTTCAAGAATATTGTTAGTTTAGGTATACTTGAAGGAGCTAACCTTACAATAGAACAAGCACGAAATAGACTGGATTTAGTGGTCAAAGAACTCAAAGACTCTTGCTTGTTACTTGATGGTTATAACAAAGAAAGATTTTCCATGCATGATGTTGTTCGCATTGTTGCTATAACATGTGGATATTTAGATCACTATGTGTTTACAGAGAGAAATGACATTGAAAGCGAATGGAAGGATAAAGATAAACTTCAAAAATGCACAATTATCTCTTTAGTTGGTAATAACATTATTACTCAACTTTCGCCTGAAGGATTAGATTGTCCAGAACTTGAATTTTTTGATATGAGTAAGAGGGGTTCTTCTTTCAAAATCCCAAAGGGCTTTTTCAAGCTAATGCCGAAGCTCAGGGTATTGAATTTATTTCGACTACATCAATCATTGTTGCCGCTGTCAATTGATCTTTTGACAAACCTTCAAACATTGTGTTTAGACTATAGCAAAATTAAAGATTTTGCTATTATCGGAAAGCTTAAGAAGCTAAAAGTCCTTAGCTTGCGAAATACTGATATTGAGGAGTTGCCTCTAGAAATTGGTCAATTGATTGGGTTAAAGTTTTTAGATTTAAGCAATTGTAGGCAATTAGAAGTTATTGCACCAGATGTGATATCAAAATTATCGCAATTGGAAGAATTGTATATAAAGGGATGCCAAATTTGGTGGAAGGTTGAAGTACTCAAGGAGTTCAAGCACTTATCTCGACTGACCAATTTAGAAATAGATATTAAAGATAAAAAAATGTTGCCTAAAGACTTCTTTTCCAAAGAGCTTAAAAAGTATAAAATATCAATAGGAGATTGGTCATCCCGATATCCAAAAATTTATGAAAATGAGATTTTGAGGATGTTGGAATTTAAATTTAATTCTACCATCTCCCTAGAAGAAATTCGTGGAATCAAGAATGTTGAACTCTTAAGCTTAGCCGAATCTTCAGATGATGAGAAAGATCTTGCGGGTTCAAATTTTAATTTGCAATCCAATGAAATCACACCACTTTTTACCCCCCCCCCCCCCCCCCCCCCCCCAAAAAAAAAAAAAAAGAAAAATCGCTAATTTTCATAATTTCTCCTCACTAGTTAATTGTTATTGTCAATTTTTTTTTTTTTTTTTCATTTGATTTCAATCTCCTTTGTTTTTTGAACCGGAAAAAATTTAAAAATGAGAGAATGTTAAAGTTGTCGACTACTTCAGCATTAATGGGTTACATATACACATTTCGGGAGGCCCGTTCCCCATGAGCAGACGGGGACGTGGGGATAGTGCCCCTGGGCCTATAGGCGGTTTGGGCCTTTTCCATGTATAACTGTATGGATTTCCATAAGTCATTATATCCTTATTGGGTTAAGGCTAAGAATTGAATCCTTGTAAAACTAGGTTTTGTCACTTTAAACCTAGTATGTAAATATTTTTTCACTTGTTGAATGTGATAGTAATCATAGGGCAATTCATTCATTGTAAACGAGAGAGGTGAGGAAGTATTGCACTAATATTGACTCAGTTGGACGTAGCCCATATTGGGTGAACCAAGGTAAATCAGACATGTTTATTTCTCTTTTTTACTGTCTTTGATTTGTTTTATGTTATTTTGTTCTCGTTACTGCCTTATTTCCTTCAATGGTATCAGAGCTTTCATGTTTGTTATGAGTGATTTAGAGATGGTGATCAAAGGTTGAGATTGAAGTTCAACGGCAAACGCTTCGAGCTCTTAATACTGTAGATGGAGGATCTACTCGTTCATAAGGATATGTGGGGCAATTGTGAATGATAGGTTTGACAATCAGGACATTCGATGTTACGACGAGTGAAACACTAAACGGCAGCATCAAGTACGCTTGGGTCTAAACCTGGAACACATCTGGAGGAGAATTATTAGCGGCTGATCGTGTTGCACTTGTTGAATGGGATAAGATGGATTGGAAAGCCAGAGGTTTGATTCGCATCTGTCTTAAGGACTCTATTCTAATGAAGTATGGATTAGGATAGGGTAGGTTTATGGGAAGTTGGAAAATATGTATCTGAGTAAGTCTTTGGTGAACATGCTATTCTGTCGCAAGAAACTCTACAATCTCTGTATACATGATGGGGATTTTTTTTTTTTGGGACATCTAGATGAGTTTAATACTCAGTGAATCAGCTACTGGCTATGGATGTACACCTCATTGAAGCTGAGAAAGTGATACATTGTTGTGCTCTCTCCTGATACGTGGACAACTTGATTGTTGCAATTGGTGGTGGAGGATCGACACAGATGTCTGGGAATTTGAATGTTCTACATTGTTACAGAGGATATGCAAAAAAGAGGTTCAGAGGGTTCATCTAGAGATGCTTTAACTACTAAGGGACGAAACCTTGGTAGGAATTCTAATAAGTCTACGACTGGGGAAATTGTGAGGTAGATCTAAGAGCAAGGATAAGGTAAGTTTAAATGTTGGAGATGTCAGAATTCGTGCATTTTAGAAAGATCGTAGAAACAAACTAGAAGGGAGAAAGTTGAAACCTCATACAAATGAGAATCAGATATTGATATGTATGTGCTATTGCATTTATGGCTAATCAGACCAATCAGTTTGGTATGTTGATACTGGTGGGCATTTCATATAACACCTAACAGGGAATGGTTTTGAGTATGACCATACATGGAGGAAACGTTCTGTTAGGAGATGATGCTGTTGTGAAGATTATTGGTTGTAGAAAATCAGTTGAGTTTGCATGATGGTTCAGTGAGGACGCTCCCTAAAGTGATGCACATCCCTTGTATGAGTAGAAATCTACTCTCTTGTTGAACAATGGCTGACATAGGCATAGTTTTTAGTTGTGACTGACATTCTACAAGATACTTGGGGATCTATGATTATTGCATAGGAGTTCAATATGGTACACTTTACAGGCTGCAGGCATCAGTTGTAAGAAATTCCTCTTTGTGGTTATGTTTAGGAAAAGAAGGTGAAAAGAACTTGATTTCGCAACATTGTGGCATTAGCGATGGAGCACATTGGGGAGCCGACTTTGTCTACTTTGGTGACTCAAAATGGCTGAAGGTATTCCTAATTGTTCTATGATTTTTGAGTTTTGTGAGGACTGTTTACAAGGCATAGAATCGAGTTAGTTTTTAGTCGATAGGCACGAGAGCAACAAAATTATGGTGTTAATTCACAGTGACGTTTTCGGGCCTACTCGATATGAATTCGTTGGTAAATGCAAGTATTACTTAACCTTCATTGATGAATTTTCTTGATATTGTTAGGTTTATTTTATGCCAACAAGTTTGAAGCTTTTGAGAAATTTCAAGAATTTAAAGCTTTAGTTGAGAACTAGTTGACAGAAGATTAAAGCTTTGTGAACTTATAATGGTGGTGAGTTTTGCTTTGGTAAGTTCGAGTAGTTTTGTGTGACACATAGAATTACAATGCAGAAAACTACACATTACACCCTCACCAGGATGAGTGGTTGAATGTCTCAATCGGTCACTATTAGAAGGCTAGGTGTATGCTGAATAAGATAGATGGGGTCTAAATTTTGGGTTGAAGCTACTGCAATGGCTTGTTTTTGAAGAACTGGTCTCCTACCTCTTCTGTTAAATATGACGCCGTTTGAAGCTCTGTATGGTAAAAAGCCTAATCTATCATTTATTTGGGTTTTTGGTTATGATGATATGTGCATGTGCCAAAAGAGAAAGAAACCAAGCTTGACAGTAAACTGAGAAATGCAAGTTTGTATGGTTTTAGGATGGCATCAAGGGTACAAATTGTGGAATCTTGTGAGTAGAAGTATCATCTATACAAGAGATATATTTTTAGAGAGGTAAAACAACTATTGGAGCCCTTGAAGATCCTGAACAGTCAAAGAAAGTTTAGTTTGATGTGACTACAGTAGAGTAAAAGAAAGAGGTGACTCCTAATGTTGCTACAGATTTGATAATGTAGACCCTATAGAATTTGATCATGAAGATAAATTTGATAGTGTGGTTGATAAGGGTTTTGTGGATGGTTCAGAGGATGATTCTGATGATGAGTATGTGGTGTTGCCAACTTTAGAAGATCCAAGAGTTAGAAGGGCACCAGTTCGTTTCTCTCTAAGTGCCTTGATTGGTTGCATACAATGAATGTGACGGGGAATGACCTAGGAATGTAAATGAAGCAAGAGCCATGGAAGATGCATATATATCTGTGGGACCTTGCAATGAATGAGAGATGCAGTGATTGTACAAATAATAGTGGGTCTTATGTAATTGCCTAGGGTAGAAAAGTAATTGGTTGTAAATGGGTGTTCAAAAAAAGCTACAAGCAAATGGAACAATTGCAAAGTATAGGCGAGACTCGTTGCAAAGGGATTCTCTCAGATTGAGGGTGTTGATTATGGTGAGATTTTCTCCTTTGGCCAAGTTAACATCAATTAGGTATGTTTTATCTATTACTACTACGTATAATCTTGAAATTGAGCAACTTGATGTAAAGACGACATTCTTACATGTGGTTTAAAGGAGGAAATTTACATGAGGCAACCTAAGGTTTTGTATAAAAGGAAAGAAGACTTGGTGTGTAGGTTGAGGAAGTCTCTATATGAGCAAAACAATCACCAAGGATGTGGTACTAGAAGTTCACTCTATTTGTCTTCAGCATGGCTTTAGCTGCAGTAACGTGGATCACTATGTCTATGTAAAAAGGTTAGAAATATCTTTATTATTTTAATGTAGATGATATGTTGCTGATAGGGAATGTCAGGAGTTGATAATTTTTGTGAAGGGTTTGTTGGCTGCACAATTTGACATGAGGATCTTGGAGCTGCAAATTTTATTTTGGGTATACAATTACAAGAGATCGTCAAGTTGTAAATTGTGGTCAGGCAGAGAAAGTACATTGAGGAGATTTGAAGAAATTTAACATGGTAGATTGTAAACTTGTGAAGACTCCTATGACTTTGCGAGTGAAATTGTCCACTAATCAGTGTCCTATTTTTGAGGAAGATGCTGAAGAAATGACACGTTCCGTATGCTAGTGTTGTAGTTAGTTTGATGTATGCCATGGTGTGCATGCTACCTGATATTGCACAAGCAGTGGGAGTTTTAAGTCACTTTATGTCAATCGTGGCAAGGCATTGGAGTGCTGTAAAAGGTTCTTAGATATCTGCGTGGGACCTCTGATTTAGCATTCGTTTATGGAGGCATGGCGATAGGGATGAGCTAGATGTGACAAGTTTTGTGGATGCTGATTGGGAGGTGATCTCAATATAGGAGTTCTCAAATGGGTATGTATTCACTCTATTTGGTGCTCCTATTTATTGGATGAGTAAAAGCAAAGTACTGTGGCTTTGTCATCGACTGAGGCAGAATACATGGCATTGACACATGCTGGCAAGAAGCTATGTGGCTTCGAAGATTGAGTTTAGAGCTTGGTTTTCAATCTTGATGCTAGAAGATAGGGTGTGACAATCAAAGGCTATTTTCTTAGCCAAGAATCCTGCCTTTCATTCATGACTCAAAACACATTGACATACAATACCATTTCATTAGGCAAAAGTTGGAAGAAAATTGGTGTTGTTAGAGAAGGTTGATCACTTGTTAATGTTGCATATTTTCTTACCAAGGTTGTGAGCTTAGCAAGTTTACATGGTGTGTTTGATGAGATAGGCCTTCATTGGTGAAGTATTCACCAAGTGGAGAACGTTGGAGTTTTCAATGTTAGAGTAGATGCCCTAGAGCCAATCAATTATTGTGGAATTGACTCTTTGTAATAATGTTCATTAATCATATAAAAGGCATTTTATTCATAATCGTCGAAATCATTATTATTGCACTATGTATTGATATAGTCTCCTTAGAATGGTAGAACCGTGACGAGGGTATCAAGTGTTTCAAATCTTGATAGTGAGAACCCTATGGCACATATGGTGGCCATTCTAGAAATGTCCGTAGCCCCAGTATTATTCTGAAGTAAGGGCACAGATAATACGGTAAGGCTATCATAGTGTTGAACGACCCTGTCGAAAGGCAGTGGCTGATCTCACTTATCAATGTTGGTTTTGTGTACACACTTGGTGCACACACATTGGGTGCTTGTTGTAGCGGATATACCGCAGAAGCGAAGGGAGTTTCAGCTTAACTGACCACGTCAGATCTCCAAATGGATTGTACATACCCAGCTGTCCTATGGACAACCCTCTAACAATGGGGTGCATGTGAGCCTTAACTGAATCACCGCAGACGCCTGGCGACCGATTGGTACAGTTAGACCTAGGCCTAAGCTGTTCTATTCAGAGCTTCGTACGGTGTGGATGGCTATATCAGAGGTGTATCCAAGACTAGGTGGATTGACAAGGATTCATCAACTCCCGTACGGAGAAGTTATCTCAACAGCGCAATTCTATATGCAATGACACGAAACTGTGGCCACGGTGGGATTGAGTTGTTGCTCTATCCAATTATAATACGGGTCATTGGTTCATGAAATTGAATATATATATAATATCGTGAGTAACCGAAGGTTGACACTATTTTTATGCCTTCCGTCTCGTCGAATAACCATATGATCATGATCTAGGTACTTAGCGCCTCACAGGTAGAATATCATTGACAGGGTAGCTACTGTTCTTTTGAGCGATGGTGCGTAAACGTCGTATCTAACGACCATATCCGTAAGTTGCAGGGGAGGTGGCGAGGGAACCTGTTATGGTCAGTCACGATGGGTACCGATACCCCCGAGTAGATGAAGTCCTATGTCACCCACATAGAAGATATTAAGACCAAAGAAAGAATAGGCGCGTTTCGTCTTTTTGGGCGAAGGGGTATTTTGTAAATTTCACAGTGTAATTAATTTGCTGAGTCGTAGCCTTTATTTAATTTGTTAAATTAAATAGTGAAATTCCGGTTGAATGTGTGTTCGCAAATATTCAAATAAATTATCATTAGTGTTAAATTTAATATATATATTAAATTATATTAATTGATTTTTAATTGAAATAAGATGAAATAAATAAAATATCCATTTTGGGAGTGTTTGGAACATGGGTGTTTGGGTTGGAGCCCAAGCCATTCCTGTGAGAATAGGACAACTTGGTTTGCCATAAAAAGAATAGTGTTTGTGTTTTTATTATGATGATTGATTGCCTTTTTGATAAAGAAAAGAAAACACACACAGCAGCCTTTTGGAGACTCTCCCACGCCACTTCTCCTTTTGAATGAAAAATCAAATACATCATTTTCTTCTTGATTATCTTAAGGCCAAGGAGGATCTAGCACCTCACCCTTGGTTCTTGGTGGTGTCTTCGTGTGACTTCTTGGTTCAATCCTACACATGGATCGTAAGCAAACCTGTTCAGAGGCAATTGTGGGCCTCCAACGTGGGTTTTTCTCAAACCTTGAATTTATTTTTCTGCAGATTCTTATATTATGCATAAACTGTAAATCGTGCCTTGATTTGGGTTCTAAGTAACGATCTGTGGTTGTAAAATTTTTGTTTTCCGCTGCGCAACCGGGTCGTTTCCTACATGGTATAGAGCCTAGGGTACTAGATTTACAGTTATGTGAATGGTTGATACATGTATTTGTTGATAACATGCTGCCTTGATGAATCTGCAGGAAAACCCAGATTTTGTTAAAACTGAAAAATCTGTAATCCATGTTGAATGAATGTTCAATGATAAACTGGTGTAATAATTGTAATGAATGTTTATTGGTTGGTTAATATCCTGGTTAACGTATGCACGTTGATTTGATTTGGATTCGTGTTATACACAAAAACTGCAAAAAACGCGAACTTATGAATTGGGGATTTCCAGGTTTCACCGCGGCGCGAGGAGCCTCTAGACAGTTTCGCCGCGGCGAAGATAAACCTTCGCCGCGGCGAAGTATGCAGTAGGGAAGTGCATACTGTAATCCTCGCCGCGGCGAAGGCTGTAGTTTTCCCAATTCTGTATTTTTCGTAAAAGACTAATCTGTAGTTTTAATAACCTATAAAGGCAATGTACTTCTGCATTTTAAGAGGGTAATTAATTAATTACCCCCCAATTCAAAATTGATTGTTTTTGAAATGGCTTTGTACTTGTTTGTATGCATGGTGTGCGGTACTAAGCCTAGACCTAAGGGTGAATGTTTTAAATTATTTTGGGTATGTATGGCTATAATTTTTAAATAGGGCCTGCATGTCCTGCCTTCTCTCTTCTTCTTAATGTACATTCTTTTCGTCATCTCATTCCCCTCGAATGTAAATCGAGTTTTCTAAATTTGTTGAGGTAAATTAGTTTAATTATTTTTAATTAGAATGTGTTGTTTGTAATGATATCTGGAGACGAAGCGAAGACGGCAACCATACTTGAAGACTCAAGATATTTGTTCAGGATCCCAGGTGATACCCATCGATCCCTCAGGCTCGAGGAGATCGGTTTTAGTTAGGCCATGTCACGGCACGTTTAATTTTGTTTAGAAGCATGCTAAGGTTGAATGTTGAATACATGCCAAACATGTCATTCTAACAAGAGATATACTGATGAGACATTAAACAACAACCCCTCACACTAAGTATATTAAGTCACTTGTGCCTTCCATCACCATTTTTTTTATCAAACCACTTTCGTCAAACCTTGTTCGCCAAAGCGAAGGTACCTTCTACCAGTGGGGGTTAAAATTTCATTGGAGTTTTTCCTTAATGGTGATGGTCGACTTAAAATGACGGTTTTGCTTGTTCGCTAAAGCGAAGGTTGATACACGCGTCATAGGCATAGTAGAGCATACACATTTATGTGTACGTGGTGACATGTATGTCCACTCTACTGATACTGAATCACACTTGAGGACAATGGTTGAGCCATTGAATCGTGTGATTGGCTTGTTAGCTTTTTCACATTTGAGGTTGATAGTGGGAGCTATCAATTGGTGTGGATTAGTTTTGTTGGCCTACCTAATCACCCATTTGGTTGGTTCGCCAAAGCGAAGGTTTGAAATGGGATGGGATCTCGGTCCACATAGGAAAGCCAACGGGCTTTCCCGAGTTAATATGAGGGCTATTGGCTTGAGTAAATAGTGGGAGCATCGTTTAATAAAAGACCATATTAAATATAATGAACTTTATAATAACTTTATCTTTTCTGCAAATTGTAGATTCACCGAAAATGAGCATATGAACCTGCGACCGATAATCGAAAAGAAAACAGGTTGGATGGATCCAATTTTCTCAGACTGGTATCGTAATCTTCGGATTATACTGTTAGACCGGTCGTCGCGGTCACAAAATTAAACCTAAATACCGTAGTTAGCGTAAGCAGGGTCGAATCCACAGAGAGCAAGACTAATGACCTAATGTATATCGAGTAACGAAAGAGAAATGGTCAGAATGATTGATTAAAACTAAATAACTAATTACTTGCAGGAAATTAAAAACATAATACACTAACTAAACACCAATACTAAAGCGTTTGTCGCTACGGGTTCGTGGACTCAAGACCACTCTCACATCCTCTCCTCGCTCTTCAATTTCCTAAACCTACAGGCTAGGTAAATCAATAAAAATATCTCTCGCAATCTAGGTATAATCTATCCTGTCTCCCCCGTCGTCTTAGTTACAGATGCGATTGGTTAAAGACTATCATCGACTAACCGAAAAATGTTAAACCCTTAACACACGATAGTTGGTACAACGTAACAAGTACAACCTATCAACCTGTATCATCCAATCAACTAATTACATAAATAATGAATTCCTAGTAGAAATGATATAAACGCTACTACAACTTGATTGCAGTCATACGAGCAATTTAAAGTCATAATCACCATTCAATAATCTCAAACCGACATTCAATTATGCAAAAAGTTAATATCAAACGTCTCAAGACATTATCAATTAACACTTCGATTATCAGAATAATATTAAAGTATCGCAAACAAACTGAAACGAAAACAAATATCTGAATACAAGAAACTTAACCAAATATCCAACATTCGGCTCATCCAACTAGTCGAGAGCTGATGAGGATATCGTGAGTTAATCTTGATCTCGCCTATACCGGCACGGACAACCGGAACTCAGCCGCTCATGTGTGATGACGGAGGCTGAACAGTAGAAACGGAGCTGATCATGGCGAGAAGAGGTAACCGACAGCGATATGATGCGAAAAGGTCGAAAACGACCAACGACAGCCCGGAATACGACAGCCGCGGTTCGCCGAAAAACGTTAATTTTCCGGCGGTCTCCGGAAAACGTGGCGGAAATGGGATCCGAAGGTACCAATGGAAATCTTGGTGATGGGGAGTTCAATCGGTTCCTGGGAAGGTGAGAAGTCCCCGGAAATGAGCAGATCTGCCTGGAAGATGAAAGTCGCGGCAGCTAATCATGGATTCCGGTTTTTCGCGCGGCGCAACAAGGAAGTGTAGATCCGTCCAGTGGGGAATGAAGATCTCACCGTTGGGGAGCTGGAACGTCGCCGGAAAACAGCCAAACTGGCCGGAAGACGAAACGACCGTGGTGGGAAGTCGTATCGTCGCGGTGTTGTTGGGCGCTTGCGGTGGCTGATGGGATCGGTGCTTGGAAGATGGATCATCGCCGGAGAAGACAAGGGTCGCCGGAGGGAGACGAAGCGTCGCTGGAAACTGGGTGAACAACCCCACCCCCCCGTTCACGCGAGTCTGCACTTTTTCTATTATAGAAATGTTTAAATATCAGTTTAGTCCTGTATAATTGAAAAGTGACAAATCAGCCCCTTAACTGACATTTTACCCCCTAAACAGCATAATGAGACAAAATCACCCTTATTCCATAACCACAACCCAATATCAACTCATATATTTTCCAAATTATTCCAAACACGTTAAATTCAGAAAAATATAGAAGCGATTTTCGTGATAAATCTCATAAATTCTTTAATTGTCTCAATAATCACTTTAAATCACAAATGGGTATTTTTATCACCAAATAGAGTCACTTTATGACTCTAACATATACTGAAGTCAGAAAAGAAATTGTATATCCTTGAAAGCATACATGGCTGAGCCTGATCCTGATGCCACTCGGAAGTTAAGGATACTTACAAAGTCCTTGATGATGCTAATAGCGTACAATGCTTGATGTTAGCATCGATGACACCTATGCGCAAAGCAGCATGAGAATATGGATGCTTCTTCCTATTCTACACCTCAAGGAGCTTTTATGAAACAAATGCTCGACATGAGAGGTACAAGGTGTCGAAGCACTGTTTAGGAGTCGTCTAACTGAGGTGCCCAAGTTGGTCCTCATGTGCTCAAGATGATTGAGCACATAGAGAGCTTGAGACTTTGGGATGTGGCTTGGATGCAGAATTACAAATGGATTTAATTCTGCAATCCTTGCCTGACTCTTATGCTCCGTTCATAATGAATTTCCATGAGACGATGGAGAAAACCCTGTCAGAACTTCTGAACATACTGAGGACTGCAGAGCAACTTGAAAAGTCCAAGCCTGTGTTACTGGTTTGCTGCCAGTAAAGCAAGGTAACGCAAGGGTAAGCTAGGCCAAACCCAAGCCCAACCCTAAAGACAGGTGCTCTTGGTCCTGAGAGTGGCATAGGAAAGGGCAAGGTAGTCTGCTTCTTTTGTGGCAACCTGGCCATTGGAGAAAACACTGCAAGGCTTTCCTCGCAAGTAGAAGAAGTCAGAGGCTACGACTTCAGGTACTTTCATTTGAGATTAACTTATCTCCCTCAACTCTTGGGTCATGACACAGATGTGGTACTCACATTTGTACTGATGTTTGCAGGGACTAAGGCATAGTAGAGTGCTCGCCAAGGGAGAGGTGGACCTACGAGTTAGAAATGAGCACATGTGGCTGCTTATTAAGTAGGGACTTTTGTTTATCTTTGCCTACAGGTTTATTGTTGGAACTACATAACTGTTATCACGTACCTTCTATTTCTAGAAATATTATTTCAGTATCCGTTTTGGATAATATGGGGTATCATTTTGAGATATCTAATGGATTGTTGTCCTTTAGTTTGAATGGTATTCTATTTGGAATTGCAAGGTTATATATGGTTATAGTTCTTGATTTAACATAAGATATTTCTTAATATTGAAACCAAGAAGCAACATAGCGATCAACAACCAACACTATCTCGGCATTGTAGATTGTGTCAGTGTTAATACGACTCGCAGTTGTAAACTTCAAAGGGATGGAGTTTTGGCCCCTTTTGACTTCCAGTCATTTGAGGTATGCAGTCATGCCTTTTAGGGCAAGATGACCAAGTCTTCTTTCACAGGACAAGTGAAAGGGCTAATGAACTGTTGGGCATCATCCATAGTGATGTATGTGTCCACTAACAGTTGAAGCCAGAGGTGGATATTCATACTTCATCACATTTACTGATGATTTCCAGTAGATAGGGTATGTCTACTTTATGAGACATAAATCTGAAGCCTTTGAAAATTCAAGGAATTCAGGAATGAAGTACAGAATATGGGCGAAAGTATTAAAGCTCTTCGGTCCGATCGAGGAGGTGAATACTTAAGCTCGGGTTTTCTGAGTACTTGAGGAAGTGTAGATAGTATCACAACTCACCCCTCCTTATACACCCCAACACAATGGAGTGTCAGAAAGGAGGAATAGAACCTTACTTGACATGGTTAGGTCAATGAGATTTAGTGTTGGTCCCTGCGATCGTGGCCTACGTCACGCTGTGGACTCCGTAAGTAGATACGACCCAATGAGCTATGGAGTGGGCGAAAGCCCAACTGGTCTTATCTAAGGAGGGGTTGCGAAGCTTATTTAAGAAATTGACTTCGAACAGGGGGCCCAAATCCTGTAAATGTATATTTTGGGGTACCAAAGGAGACCAAAGGATACCTTGTCTACCACCCAGAAAGCGCAAAATCTTGTTGCCGCGTGGTGTCTCCTAGAAAAGGAACATTCTAAGAAGTACTAGTGGAGAAAAGTAGAACTCGATGAAGTCTAGAACCACAAGATAACTAGACAAAAGACGGATATGTACCACAGATGTGGTTGAGCATCAAGAGAGGTTACTCCACACTTGTGGATCAGTGGAACCACCTCAGATAGCACAGAGCTCCGTCGTTCTGGGAGAGTACGCCATGAGCCCGAGATCGTTATCTCGTGACTCAACATGGTGACGTACTAGTCTATCAAGACGATGAACCCAACCTACGAAGATGCTATATCGGATCCAGATTCTGTTAAATGGCTTGAAGCCATGAAATCTGAGATGGACTCCATGTACCAGAACCAAGTGTGGTCCTGGTGGAACCACCTGAAGGGATAAACCCATAGGGTGTAAAGGGTCTTCAGAAGAAGACTGACATGGATGGCAACGTGCATACTTATAGAGCACGGCTGGTTGCCAAAGGTTTCAAACAAATTCATGGCATTGACTATGAAGAAACCTTTTCGCCGGTTGCCATGATTAATCCATCCGGATTATGCTTGCAATTGCTGCATATCATGACTATGAATTTGGCAAATGGATGTCAAAACTGCTTTCCTGAACAAAACCTTAAGGAGGATGTTAGTATGACACAACTGATGGTTTCGTTCTTGATAAGTCAACTAATAAGGTATGCAAGTTGCAGAATCCATTTATGGACTCAAGCAAGCTTCAAGGAGCTGGACATTCGTTTTGATGAGGCCGTAAAAGAATTCGGTTTTATCAAGAACGAAGATGAGCCCTGTGTTTACAAGAAAGTGAGTGGGAGCGCAGTAGCATTCTTAGTGTTGTATGTCGCTGACATACTTCTGATCGGAATGATATACCGAACTTGCAGTCGGTAAAAAACTTGGTCCCAAGTGCTTCTCCATGAAAGACTTAGGGGAAGCAGCCTACATCCTTGGTATAAAGATCTATCATGAGATCGCGTAGGTTGCTTGGCCTAAGTCAGAGTGCATATATTGACAAAGTACTGAAACGATTCAGTATGGAAGAATCCAAGAAATGATTTCTTCCGATGTCACATGGTGTTTATCTCTCTAAGGAATTGTGTCCTAAAACACAAGATGAGAGAGATATTATGAGAGGATCCCATTGCATCAGCAGATTGGATCCATTATGTATGCCATGCTATGTACTTGATTGATGTCTCATGTGCTTTGAGCACTGTGTAGTAATATCATCGAGCCAGTGAGCGTCACTGATGGCTGTCAGAATATTCTTAATACTTGAAGAGGACTAGGATATGTTCTTGGTTTATAGAGGGGAAGATGAGCTCACTGTAAGAGGATACAGTGATGCTATTTCCAAACGGACAAAGACGATGATCGATCGCAATCGGTTTGTATTTTATCTCAATGTGTGCATGACTGAAAGAGCTCCAAGCAAGCCATATACAAACTCTACAAGGGAGGCTAGTATATTGCATTGTCAATCGGCCAAGGAGGCAGTCTGGATTAAGATCGTCATTGAACTTGTGTGGTTCCTACGATTGTTGATCCTAGTAACATCTATTTGACACAACAATGGAGCAATTGCTCAAGCTAGGGAACCACGGTCTCATCAGAAGTCCATAGACCATACTCAGACGATTCCATCTCAAAGATATTGAGAGGAAGAACGTATCAGTTAGTAAAGTACATACTGACGACACGCAGATCCACTGACAAAGCCCTGTACAAGCTGCATGCAACAGATGCATTGAAACTGTGAAAACACATTTGGTATTAAATACATAAGATTGGCTATAGTGCAGTGGGTGATTGTTAGAGTAATGCCCTAGAGCCATCAATTATTGTGGAATTGACTCTTGTAATAATGTTCAAATCAATATAAAAGGCATTTTATTCTATATCGCGTAAATCATTATTATTGCAATTGTATATGATATGTCCTTAGAATGGTAGAACCTGACGAGGGTATCAGTGTTTCAAATCTTGATAGTGAGAACCCTATGAGCACATATGGTGGCCATTCTGTAAACTCCGTAGTCCAGTATTATTCTGAAGTAAGGGCACAGATATACGGTAAGGCTATCATAGTGTTGAACGACCCTGTCGAAAGGCAGTGACTGATCTCACTTGTCATGGTTGTTGGTGACAACTGGTGCAACCCATGTGCTTGTTGTAGGCGGATATACCGCAGCAAGTTCACTGAGCTGACCCACCAAGGATTCCAAATGGATGGTAACCCCAGTGTCTATGGAACAAATCCTCTAACGAATGGTGGTGCATTTGATCCTTAGACTTGAGATCACCGAGCGCCTTGTGCACCGATTGGTACAGTTTGACACTACGTAGCCTAACGCAGTTCTATTCAGAGCTGTCAGTACGGTGGTGATTGGATATATCAGAGTGTATCAAGACTATGGTGGATTGACAGAGGATTCATCACTCCCGCGGATAACTCACGGTGTCAGGTCAGTATAGTTCAATCAAGTACATTGGCAATGAACTGAATGTGGCCACGGTGGGATTTTTATGCTCTATCCATATTATAATACGGGTCATTGGTTCAGAATGAATATATATAAATAATCGAGAGTAACAGAAGGTTGACACTATTTTATGCCTTCGTCTCGTCGAGATAACGTAGATAAAAGATCGTATTGTACGGTAACCATATCGTTGACAGGTAGCTACTTTGCTGAATCCGAATCTATCGGGTGGCCATGAGGCCTTGCTAGGGGCCATCTTGGTCTGTGTATTAGTAGACGTTAATTGGTGTTATACTCGCGATACTATACACCACCGTATGATGAGGAGCCTATGGTCACACACTAAGATAATTAAGAGCCAAGAAGAAAAGGGCTTTTCGTCTTTTTGGGCGAAGGGTATTTTGGTAATTTCACAGTGTAATTAATTTGCTGAGGTCGTCTAGCTTTTATTTAATTTGTTAAATTAAATAAGTGAAATTACGGTTGAATGTGTGTTCGCACATATTCAAATAAATTATCATTATTGTTAATGTTTATATATATTAATATATTTAATTGATTTTTAATTGAAATAATGAATAAATAAAATATCCATTTGGGAGTGTTTGGCACAGGGTGGTTTGGGTTGGACCCAAGCCCATTCCATGTGGGAATAGGGCAACTTGGTTTGCCTATAAAAAGAATGTGTTTGTGTGTTTTATTATGAATTGATTTTGCCTTTTTGATAAAGAAAGAAACACACACATAGCCTTTTGGAGACTCTCTCACGCCACTTTCATCCTTTTATTGAAAAATCAAATACTCATTTTCTCTTGATTTCTTAAGGGCCAAGGAAGATCTAGCAATCACTCCTTGGTTCTTGGTGGTGTCTTCTGTGGACTTCTTGGTTCGATCCTACACTTGGATCGGTAGCAAACACGTTCAGAGAATATTGTGGGCCCTCCAAGGGGTAATGTTTTCTCAAACCTTTGGATTTATTTTCTTTAGATTCTTATATATAGCATAAACTGTAAAATCGTGCCTTGATTTGGGTTCTAAGAACGATCCGTGTTTGTAAAATTTTTGTTTTCCGCTGCGCAACTGGGTCTTTTCCTAACATCAACTACTTCTATCACATTAATGGGTTATACAGAGCATTCTGTCGGGCCCTGGCATGTAGGCATTTGGGCCTTTTTCCATGTATACACCGCTGTAAGTTTTCATAAGTCATTATTCCTTATTAGGTTTGGGTTTAGGAATATGATCCTGTAAAACTAGGTTTTGTCACTTAAACCTAGTATATAAACAATTTTTCTCTTGTTATGATGTGATAGCAATCATAGGGCAATTCATTCATTGTAAACACAAGAGGTGAGGAGTATTACATAATAATTGATCTCGAGACATAACCCATATTGGGTAAATCAGGTAAATTACACATGTTATTTTCTCTTTATTTACTGTCCGTATTTGTTTTATGTGTTATTTGTTCTCGCTGCTGTCTCTATTTTTTGTTCATGAACTTGCTCATGTATCGCAAGTAGCGGAGTTTGTTCTCCACTAGGCCAATGCTTGGTTGCTCCGATTGGACGTCCATTTAAGTACTTGTACATTACAGAAGAACATTGACAATCTCCAAGCGAAGTTAGGAAACTGAAGAATACAAGAGAGGAAGTGCAGGTTAAGGTTACTGTTTTTGAAAGAATTGCGGAGAGATCACCTAGAGTGTAAAGACTAGCTGAAGGATTTGAGATGACGATTACTAAATCAGAGAAAATGATTGAAGGAAAGAAAACAACCCTTGATGTTTCAAGGGATTGTGCCCCAACTAAATCACCTGCTACAAACATGCAAGAAAGCTTCAAATTAAAGGAGGAAGATATCAGTCAACTCCTAGATAAGAATATTCTTCATTCCTGCCACAAGAAGATAAATGTCCCATCCTACTATCCTCGGAGATTTGGCTTAGTTCTAATGAAGATTGTTTGGCTTTTCGAATCAGGACACCTCTGAGAAGAATGTATGGGATGCACTAAATGATGAAATATCTACATGATCGTTTTTTATGGGATGGGTGGTCTAGGGAAGACCTGCTTGTGCAGGAAATTCATAAGACAGCTAAGAAGGATAAGCTATTCGACAACTTTGTTTTGTTGAGTATATTTAAAGAAGTTTCATTTTCTTAATTAGTAGGAATGCTATATTATCTTATTTAAAGTTATAAGTAACATATATTTATTATAATATTTATATATTTGCGTTTATAATGAGGAGAAGTAGCTTTTAATAAATTTTGTTTCTTCTTCTTCGTTTTTAATAAAGACATCTCTATTTTCTTTTTTCATTTTTAAAAAAAGCACATTTTAGTTTACTTTTCTTTTGTTATTGTATTCCTTTATTTTGGTGTTTTTGATTGCCATAGTTTTTTTTTCTCTGCAATAACAGAAACTCCTTATACACAAAAATTCAAACAGCAATTGCAAAAAAGTTAGGTCTTAAGTTTCGAAGATGAAAGGAAGATGAGGGTGAAAGAGCAAGTTATATTCTAGAATGAAGGACAATAATATCATTTTAATTATAGATATATTTGGGAAGAGATAGATAAGAACGATTGGAATTCTTTTCAGAGCTGATCGTTGAAGAGTAAAATATGATGACACCACGAAAAGAAGATGTGTTGGGAAGGTGGGGTTTCCACAAATAATTTTAGGATGAACATTAAATGATGAAGAAGCTTGGAGTCTATTCAAGAAATAGCAGTAATTATTAAGCCACATAAAATTTGTTTGTTATGGTTTGATATAAATAACAAGTAAATATCATACAGAATTGTTTCATAATCTATATAATTAGTCACTGATAGAATAGTAGAATGTGGCTTTGGGCATCCTATAACATCACATTAAAAACAAGAAATCTAATTTAATTGTTTTTTTGAAAATTCCTTTGACATAGTTTTCATAATTCTAAGTAAAGATTCTGAAAATCAATTTCTTTGGGGGTGGGTGTTTGTTGCGGTGCTTGTCAATGGGATTGTGGGGTTGCTCTATGGGTTGTTGGGAAAGCGGGGTGTGGATCTTTTATTTTTTCTACTATTTAATTTTTGTAATTTTCACTTTTACTTTATTTTTGGGTTTTTGTCATCGCCTCATAAGAAAGCTAATTACAAATCCCCTACAATATAATAAAAAAAAAAAAAAAAAAAAAAAAACCCCAACATTTGTTGGGGCATTTTATTAAAAAACTAAATCAAGTTCAAATTTAAATTAAAAAGCCATGTATTTTAAAGTGCTAAGTAATACTTTGTTATCAATTAAGTTAGTTAAACAATTAGTGGTTAATTAGGATAATGAAGTAATTTAATCTTTTAAAAATTAATATGTCCCAAAAAAGTCGAATTCTTGCAAACAAACTCAAATACCTTCTTCTTCTTCCTCCCGCCATTACGCACCTCCCCTAGTTACTGTTTCTTCTAAGCTTCATCTACCATCTTCTTCTTCTTCTCCATCTTCTTCTCTCTTCTACACTTTATCTTCCTCCGCTATTAACACTTCTCTCTCCTCTGCCTTACATCTTCTCTCGCCAAGATGCTGCCTCCTCCCTCCTCCTGACATTTTGTCCAGGCATGTGTATCTCCTTTTGTATTTTAAATTTCGATTTACAAAGATTTAATGATGTGGGTTTTGGGTATGATTTTGTTATTGTTGTTTAGGTTGTTGGGTTGTGTTTTGATGTAATGCAAGTTGAAAGAGTGAAATTTTTGAAAATTTTCTTGCATTGTGGGAAATTTGGGGGTGGTAGCATCGATTGTAGTGGGAGACATAAAAATGTGTTCTAGATTTGATTGATCACTTAAGCAATCTGATATGTCTGGTACAATGCAGCAGATGGCAATCGCTTAAGCATCATATAGGTAGAGGAGAACACTTAAGTGATCTACTATAAGTCTTATATATGGCAGTAGATTGATGACATATTTCTGATAAGGAATGATATCCAAACTTGCAGTCATAAAGACTTGGTTTCCAAGTGCTCTCCCTGAACGACTTGGAGAATCAGCCTACATCCTTGGAATAAAGATCTATTGTGAAGATCGCATAGGTTGCTTTGCCTAAGCTTACGGGAGCCTCCACCGCAGTACATGACATTACTAAAACGGATTTCATAGGAAGAACATCCACAAAAGGGTAGGTATGTCTAATGTTCACACTGTTTCGATAGATCTCAGATCTAAGGAGAGTAGTCTAAAGCAGAACGATAATGATGAGAATAGAGTGAAGATACCATACTCGCATCACAATTCGGATCCACATGTATGTCCTCTGCCTGTACAGTTGGTGCATTGAGTGCGTCGGCTACGTGCTTTTAAACCCTTTTCGTAGATAGGGCCATGTACTCGTAGTCAATTAGTCGGCGGTCCACGGGCATACACTGGCTTAAACAGTTCCCTAGTACTAAACATACTGGGAGTATCAGGCCTTAGGTGAAGGTGAATGTTTAGAGTGGAGGTGTAGGCACTAGGCACCGGAATGCACAGTGAGATAGTCGTCAAGTCATTCCAATGGATAACAACTATTATGCAGACGCAATCCCGGTTTCGCTATTATTACTGTCTCAATAGGGTGTTGTGAGTGATGAGGCAAAGACTCCAAGCAAAGCCATTTAGGCCGACATCTACAATGGCGAGCTAGAGCTAATATACAATTTCGGCTATAGATGCGACAGCAGTAGGCATCAGATAAGACGTTTGTCACCAAACTCTGGTGTTTCTCCACCAGTGTATTTGATGCAACTACGAGGACGTCTATTGCCGACCACAATGGCAGTCGAGTCACTCAGCAAAGGAACCATGGTCTCACTAGAAGTCCAGACACATACTCAAACATTCCACTCATCAGAGAAATGGTTGAGAAAAAAGATGGCTTGATCAGAAAGTGATACTAGGACAATCGCGTAGGTCAAATGGTAAAGCTTTTGTCGTTAGTAAAAGCATGGAACCACACTTGAGGTCTTTGTATTAAACATAAATGATTGGCTATAGTGGTAAGAGGGAGATATAAGTGGTGCTCTCGAAGGCAATCCATTTTTAGAATTGACTCTTTGTAATAATGTTTATTGATCATAAAAATATTTTATTCATATCATGTAATCATATTGTAATATTATATATATTTCAGGAGGAGGAGAACCGTGACAAGGGTATCAGTGTTTCAAATCTGGATAGTGAAAACCTGTAGATCCATATGGTGGTCTTCTAGAAATGTTCGTAGCCCCCAATATTATTCTGACCAAGGACACAGAAATACGATAGAACTATCATTAGTTGAACGACTCTGTCGAAAGGGTAGTGACTGATCCCAATTGTCAGTTGTTTTCCGACAACCCGGTGCACGTAGGTGTTTGCTATAGGCAAGTTCACTAGACTGACCCACTAGAGGATTCCATATAGATGTAACCCCAATGGTCTATGGAACAAATCCTCTAACGAATGGTGGTGCATGTGATCTTTAGACTTGAGATCACCAAAGCCGCCTTGTCACCGATTGGTGTAGTTTAACATTACGCCAATGCAGTTCTATTTAGAGCTGACAATCAATGGTGATTGGCTACATTGAGGAGATCTACATATCAATGGTGGATCAATAAGAATTCATCACTCTCAGGATGAAGAAAGTATCTCACTTCACAATTCAATAAATGGCAATGCACTACAAGTTGTAGCCATAGTGGGATTGAGTTATTGCCCTATCTAATTTGTATTCTGGTAATTGTTCTAGTAACTGAATACCAACCATATCGAGAGTACCTAGTTTTGACACTATATATGTACTTTGGTCTGATGTAGATAACGATGATGAATGATTGATTGCATGGTAACCGTGTCATTGATATGTAGCTATTTTGCTGAATCTGAATCTATCGGTGGCCACGATACATTGTAGGGCAATCTTGGTTGTGTGGAGTGAATATTATTGATATATCGCAAATCTCTCACTACCGGATGATGAGGACCTACGGGTCAAAACACTTAGAGATTATTTGAAATCAGTTGTGTAAGAGGTATTTTCGTCTTTTAGACGAAAAGTATTTTTGGTAATCTTACAGTGCAATTAATTTGCTGAGTGTTGTTGCTATATTTAATATTAAATCAATCAATGAGATTATAGTTAATATATGTACGCATATATTAAGAATCATTATTATTATTAAATGTTAATATTTATAAATATATTAATTGATTTTAATTACAATAATATAATTAATAAAATAAAATTGCATGTTGAGACACAAGAGCTAATTTGTTGGAGCCCAATCCTATTCCTTAGAGGATTGATTTTTGACACATGCACTATATAGTCATGGAATTAGGAAATATAAGTTTTTTCATTTTTTTCATTCTTGAAACGGGCGCCTCCCTTCTCCCTACACTCTCACGTTTTTCCCTTAGTTCTGAATCAAAGTTTTCTTTGATTCAAGTTGATTTCTTGAAGCCAAAGAGAATCAGACAAATCCCTTTTGGTTCTTCGGATTTTTTTTCGGTGTGGATCCCATTCGTTCGATTCTACTTTGAATCGGTAGCAATCCAATCGGAGACAAAGTGAGGGAGCCTCCAAACGTGGTAATATCTCTGATTCTTGAATGGGGTTTGTTTATTCTACAGAATTTTTATTGACATATTAACTATAATTTGTACCCTGATCTTGGGTTTTAAAGGAATCGATTTATCCTTTATTTTTTTGTTTTTCGCTCCATTGGGTAAATCAATTCAACACTGTTGCTTAAGTCTGCTGTTCAGATCTCTAATAAAACAGTATCACTTAAGCGACCAACAATGATTATGGACTTACCACCTGATGGGCCTGACTTCAACTAATTGGTTTTCATTGTGAGCTTTTTGTTTGAACTGATAAAAACCCCGCATATTAATAAAATTATGAATAAGTAATGCACATCATCTCAAGAATTAATCTTATCTTCTTCTAATATTTAAAATTATTCTCAATGAATTAATTTCCTCAAGCTATGAAATTTCAAATAAATTGAATATATACCAAACCAAACCAAAATAAAGATTGTTAATCTACAAAACATAAAAACAGTAAGATAAAAATATAAAATATTAATTTGTTTATGTACAAGGAAATGAAAGGTTTCAGTAATCAGGTGATGGTCAAATATTCTACTATATCAAACTTCTTTTTCTTACTTCAATAAATATTGTGTCCAACTCCCAAGGCTTGCTTAAAAGAGTCTATGCAGTTGATTTTAAAGGGATATTTCCACACGAGCAAATTTGTTGTAATTGACCAAATCATTTTGAGTAAAATTGTTTGATGAATAAAATCCACTGGATAGAATTATACAAACTTAATTAAATTTGTTGCGAAAAAAGCAACCAATTCGGGGTACCCAATTATTGTATTCAAATTAACCTTACCATAACCACGAGTTTTATGCATTTTCAGAGTATAATATATAAACATTTCACTTACATACATTAATCATCATATTCATGTCATGTAATATTATTTTATATTGGGCAAGCAGTTGAGATTAATAATTTTTTCATAAATATATATTAACCAAAGAGAAATAAAATTCAATTGATTTCGTCAAACCTTTATTACTTTGAATCATCTTTCAACTTTTTTTTCCAATCTCATTGAATTTCTCACAAATTCCAGGATAATAATCACTAATTTATGAATATTTGTTATGTATTTCAATAGTTTTAAATTTTGATTACTTTAAGTTGTTAATAAGATGACTATTGAAGAGTTTATTAGTTTCAACTTTAAAATTTAAAAATTATGAGTTATAAACAATTACAAAAAATCAAAAATAAAAAATAATTCATGGTAATAACCGTGGCCAACCTCAATGGTCGTTGGTAGAAAATAATATTGAGGAATCCTTCACATGCATCCAATTTTGAATACTTTTTCTCTTTAAAATCATGGCATAGTTATCCACAGGTAAGTTAAAATCATGGATTGATTCTTTTCTGCACTTTTTTTTGCTTTTTATACATCTCGTCTTTAGTTTAAACTTAATTTAAATTGTTATTTTTATTAGAATACGTACAAATTGAAATGATAATTACTTTTTAGTATCATATCTATTCAGATAAATTATAATGCGACTGTTCTTTTATGAATTTGCAAAATGCTTTTACTGTTTACAAACCGTTTTGGTCAATTATAATTTTATTTGGAAACTTATATGACGCCTTGTGATCCACCTGGAATACAGACTATCAACGCTTTCTTCGTCTTTTCTTTCTTCTCCCTTCCATTCTTATTTTTATACTTTTATTCATTTCCGTGGTGGGTCTCCACTGAACAATTATTCACATTAAGTTAAAACCAAAATGATGTTCATTGTAATCTCTCTCTTCTTTTCTTCCATTTTCAGTTTTCTTCTATCGCTCAATCTTTCAGAAATCACTCAAACTCTTTCACTCAGAAACCTCCTCACCCCTTCAGATACCAAAAATACTTTTACTCTAAAACCAGATCGCTTGATTTTCACTCCTTTCCTGTCCCCTATTTCTTGTTATATACCCCAAAAAAAAAAAAAAAAAAATCCATTTCCTTATTTTTGTTTACCAAAAGATTCCTTTCCCATTTTCTTATTTTTCGTTGAAAAAAGAACAAAAAATCTTCTTTATTTCAGCATTTTCACCTAACTTTATTTCAGTGGCAGTTGCCATTCTCTCTGTTTTATTTTCTTTCTATTTTCCCTTTTCCTTATTCTTGTTAAAAAAAAAAAAAAAAAAAAATTTCAGCATTTTCCCTGACTCTGTTCTTTATTGATTTTGCACCTGTTTTTCTCTGTTTTAATTTTTACTTATTTTTTAATTTTCAAACTTGAGCAAGAAGTGAAGGAGAATAAAAAAAATGGCCAACTTGCGCATCTATCGGGGTATCGGGATGTTGTTCTCCAACTTGCCAGTGCTTGGTTGCTCCGATTGGGCGTCCATTTAATTACTTGTACAATTACAAGAAGAACATTGACAACCTTCAAGTGAAGTTAGGAAGCTGAAGAACACAAGAGAGAGTGCAGGTTAAGGTTACTGCTGCTGAAAGAACGTGGAAGAGATCAACCAGATGTTAAAGACTGGCAGAAGATGTTGGAAGACCATTACTGACGCAGAGAATTTGATTGAAGAGAAAAAACAATCCCGATGTTTCAAGGGATGTGTCCCCAACTGGATCACCCACTACAGATAGCAAGAAAGCATCAAATTAACGGAAGAATATCAATCACCTAGATAAGAATATTCTTCCATTCCTGCCGCAAGAAGATAAAGTTGCCCATCCTCTATTCCAGGAGATATGCGTTAGATCTAATGAAGATTATTTGCTTTCAATCAAGAACTCCACTGAAAGAATGTATGGGATGCATAAATGATGAGAATATCTACATGATCGTGTTAGGATGGGTGGTCTTGGAAGACCACGCTTGTGCAGGAAGTTGGTAAGAAAGCGGAGAGAAGAAGACTATCGACGACTTGTTTTTGTTGGGTAAACATTTAGGTCCGTTTTTGTTATTTTGGTACGATTTTTTATATTTTTAGAGTCGTGGAAATAAGATAAAATTTAAAATTAACAAAAATACATTCTTGTTTACTAATTTACTAAATACCCAATATATAAAAAATTTGTAAAGTATAAAATACTCTATCCATATTGTTTATTGCCGTCACCACTACGAAATCTGGTATTACGGCACAGATCGGTCGGATTTGCTGTTTGTGTGTCGTTATGGTCCATGGATCTGATCGAAAAAGGGCAGATCTACGTTATTTCGTTTTGCGATGGATAGCTAAAGCATAAATATCGGTCTCACTATTGATCTTTGATCGTAGATTTTCGAAAAATGATCGTATACTACTGACCCATCAGTCGGTAGAGATGTTATTATCAATTTGTTCACCTTATAGTAGGTATGGTCAAATCTGACTTGAGTGAATGAGGGTTTTTGTTAATTTTAAAACTTTTTAGGGTTTTGTTAGTTATAATCTTAAGGAATTTAAAATAGTAAAGAAATATAACAGTAATTTGGTGTAGAATAACGAAACTAATTTTATTTTTGTTGAAGGGAATATGATGTGAATATGAAACAAACAACCGGGTTCATGTGTGAGGATAAGCATCGACCACGTTTGTTATTATCTTATCAAAGTTATTAAAATATATTGATTGCACTTATTTAGCTTTTGGCTTATACAAGGGTATGTTTGCGTTTATAATAGAAGAAAAAAGCTTTTAATAAAATATTGTTTCTGCACTTTAATAAAGGCATCCTTTTCTTTATTTTCGTTTTAAAAAAAGCACAGTTATAGTTTTATTCTTTTTTTGTATCTTATTGTGTGGTTAGCCATATTTTTTTTTTTTCTCTCTTGCAGGTAACAGAAACTCCTGATACAAACAATAATTGCAAAAAAGTTAGGTCTTAAATTCGAAAATGGGGAGGAAGATGAGAGTGAAAGAGCATAGGTTATATTCTAAATGAAAGACAAGAATATCCTTTAATTATAGATAATTTTGGGAAGAGCTAGATTTGAAGACGGTGGGAATTCCTTCTGGAGCTGATCGTGGAAGAAGCAAAATGTTGAGGACAACAAAAAAGAAGATGTGTTTGGAGAAGATGGGTCCCACAAATATTTTAGGATGAACATTTAATGAAGTGGACTTGGAGGCTATTCAAGAAATGGCAGGTAATTGTTAGAGCTCATAAAATTGGCATTATGGTTTGACATGAATAAATAAAAAGTTAGCATAATACATAAAATAGTTTCAAATCTAATAATAGTGGATTGATAGAATAATAGAGTTGGCTTAGGGCATCATAACATCCCATAAAAATAAGAAATCTAATTTATTTGTTTTTTTGAAAAATCCTTGACATAAGTTTAATTAATAATCTATTAAAGATTATGAAATCAAATTCTTTGGGTGGGGATTTGGTTGCGGCTTGCCAAGGGTTGGGCTGCTCGATGGGGTTTGCTGGGAAGTGGGGTGTGGGATCTTTTTATTTTTTTAGTATTTAATTTTGTAATATTTTTACTTTTATTTGTGGTTTTTGTCATCCCCTAGATTAAAGCTAATCAAAATCCCCTGTAATATTATAATAACAAAAAAAAAAAAAAAACCCAACATTAGTTAGCCATTAAAACTTTTGACACCTAGCAATGAACAGCAATGAATCCCATTTGCCCTTGTATTGTGCCATTAAAAGGAAGACTTAGGGTTGAAAGGTAATTCCAATATTAAATCTTATTTTGTCTTTTTGTGTAACTCATTTACATTTAATCTGTTTTATTCGTATTTTTAATCCGATTTTTTAAAAAGTAATTTAAATCTGTATTTTTTTTCTTTTGAATTCGTAACTTTTTTTGTTTTCTCTCTCTTTTTATTCATTTTTATAAATCTGATTCTTTGAAAAATAACCCTAACCCTTTTTTCTTCTCTTTTAATTTCGTAACTTCACTTCCTGTTAAAACCCCAGCAGTTACAAACCTCACACACCGTGCCCCACCCAAGCCCAATCGGCAGCCATTAACAACATCGTCTCTCCCATTAGCCTCCAGTGCACCACCACTGCACCCAAATCGTTGCCATGTCCTCCATTGCATCCACACTAAACCATTGCCATTGCATCCATCACACAAACCACACCCCAATAACCACAGCAAACACACATATGACAACCATTGCCATACCCATTGGCCTCCAGCGCACCACCACAACATGCAAAGTGCAACACATCTCCATTGCACCCACACCACAACACATCCCCATTGCAGCCACACCACAACCCATTACCTTTTAAACAACCCCACCACCACATCAGCCCAACGAAACCAGCTCACCAATCAAATCAACTTCACAAGATCTACAACAACACCATCCAGGTTTAAAACAAGCTCCCTAGCACAAATTGATTATAAAAAAACCACCCAAGGCGTCGCTATTAGGGTTGTGAATTGAAGGTGGGGCGGCTTCACTCCTCTAGTTTAACAGAAATTTCATGATTCTTGGCCACACAAAATTCATTAAACGAAAGTTAAAAGTTATGGACCCCAAACTTTGCTTTCCTACTTTACTGGACCTAACTCACTAAGACCAAAAGTAGTTACCTCTCTTTTTTTTCCCTTTTTTATTTTTTTTATTTTTCTTATTTATTCATCTCATTGCCATATATGAGTATTCAATAAAAAATAAAAATAGTAATTTAAAAATCTGATAATTGTGTAGTATAATGATTAGAAATTGTTTAAAATATTGATTTGTTGTAGTTGATATCTAAAAGAGCTATTTAAAAAAGTAGAAAGAGATGTTGGGTTTAATATTTTTCTTTTTTCTTCTTTGTTTAAGTGTGAAAATATAAAGCGGAAAATTAGAATAATATTTAAATTTGTATTTCCATTCTTTAAAACTTCTTTATGAAATAATTTAATTCTTAAGTACGTTTTTATTCTAAAACAATTTAGTTCTTAACTTATTTACCAATTTCAAATAAAAATGAGTTAAAAAATGCTTTATTACATTCAAGTACCAAGTAAAGTAAACAAAACTCATATTTTGTTCTTTATTCTATTATATGATGTTTTTTGAAGTCAACGTTCTTTTTAAATTAAAAATATAGGTAAATTGACTGCATTAGCCTTCATGGACAAGTGTCCTGAGAACTTAATGGGAGCTCTGCACTTTTCTAAGCTCTTTTTCATGAGCTCAGCTTCCTGGAAATGCACCTTCAGAAAATCAGTGACCTATGAAACTGACAAGCAATTATCTCTGTTTTGTCCTGACTTAGCTATATTTTAATTATAATAAATTATCAAATTAATTCTAAGTGAGAAAAAGTCTCAGCAGCATTTGCAAGTGGCAAGAATAATTAAATTGTAATTGGAGCTTTCGTTTGTGAATTATATATTAATTTTTATATTTAAAAAGCCAGCTCATGTTGCTTGTTTGAAAGTTGCCCAAGGATTATTATATTTAGTATAATTAATTTCTTTTAACTTGGTGGAATTCTAATTAAATAAGAAAACTAAATCAAACAAAAGAGGAAATTAAACAAAATTTTGGTTTTAAATAATGTGTCCGGCATCACACTAGGTTTTTGGTCACTTTCAATTTGACCAAATTAACTAATTTTTACTTATTTATTTGATTATTAATATTTATATGCACAAAGTTGTTGGCTTTTTTGTTTTTACTTTTGGATTGTTCTAAACATGCATCTCCTGAGGTTTGGTCTGAACTGATAAACCCCCTAAGTATCAGGATTAACTTAAAACCCCCTGTAGTTAGGTGAGTGTCAATATTTTTCTGTTAGTTTTAATAAGACGAGGGCAAAAGAGTGAATTGGCACTAAATTTTATAGTTAAGCAATAATTAATCAAATTATTATAAAAGCTTAAAAAAAGAAGATAAATCACTTTCACCTATCGCAAAACCCAAACCCACCAACAAACGCAAAACCCTTTCGCAACCCCACTCTATAGCCTCCTGCAGCCTAGCTAGCGAACCCACAGTTGCTTGCACCCCTTTCTCCATCGTGTTTCCTCCCTTCCTCGTATCTTCCCAAATTGCAATAATAGATACCTAATCTTTTTAACATATTCGATTTTAAAAATAATTTAATGCAAGAGATATTTTATGTCTTGATCAGTGGTGGACTTATGTTAGGCTTAGAGCTGCCATGGCCACTCAATATCCCACCAAAACTTTTAAAACTTATATATATGAATATTTATTTCACCACTTGAAATTAAATATATACCTTTGTTTGGTTCTGTTTATATATCAAATTTTACTTTTTGCCACACAAATATTATATCTTAATTTGACCAATGGTCTTGATTGTTGATCTCCTGATTTCTAAACACATAACTTGATTAATACAATCATCAAGATTCAATCCAAATACACACACACACACACATATATATATATCTGCTAATTTGAATTAGTTTTTTTTGTAATCGGATTAAAAATACAACCTTAAAAACCAGTTTAAAATGTCAAATAAACAAAGACTTTCAGCAGTCTATTTATACGATCTTATTTGATGTTGAAGTGATTATGTAAAGGAGACAAGGGTATAAAAGTCAAGAAATTGGATGAAAGGTCAGCTTCGAAGAGCCTCTACTTTTTTGGTCATTTTATTGGACCCCTAAAATATTTAAATATTTTAAAGAGTATAAGGGTATTAGTTGGTTTGTTGCTCTCAGAATGCTTTGTCTTTTTGGTTTGATATTGTACTAAAATACTTTCATCCCTCTCCTCTTAAAGCCTCTCGTCGTCTACCTTATTTCTTGCTTCGGAAACCATTACCACATATTTTCTTTCTTTCCCTCGCTTGATTTTTCACAACTCTCCCGTCCCCATATATATTTCTTAATTTCAGAATTTCTGTTCGGCACTCTTGTTCTGTTATTTAAGTTTGCACCTTTGTTGTTAATTATCTCTGTTTTATTTTCGTTCAATTTCTTCCTCTTCTATTTTTCAAACTTATTTCTGTTTAGAAAAAAGAGAAAAATCCTATCTTTCCCTTATTTCAAGTTTACACTAAGGAAAAGAAAAAGAAGAAATCCTCTCTGATTCCCTTATTTCTTTCCTTGTTCAAAATATAATCTCTTATATTTTTCAATTTATTTATCCTTTCCCACTCCTTCCCCCCCTCCCCCCCCCCCCCCCCCCCCCCAAAAAGAAAAAAATCGCTAATTTCATAATTTCTCCTCACTAGTTAATTGTTATTGTCAATTTTTTTTTTTTTTTCATTTGATTTCAATCTCCTTTGTTTTTTGAACTCGGAAAAAATTTAAAAATGAGAGAATGTTAAAGTTGTCGACTACTTCAGCATTAATGGGTTACATATACACATTCGGGAGGCCCGTTCCCCGATGAGCAGACGGGGGACGTGGGGATAGTGCCCCTGGGCCTATAGGCGGTTTGGGCCTTTTCCATGTATAACTGTTATAGGATTTCCATAAGTCATTAATTCCTTATTGGGTTAAGGCTTAGGAATATGAATCCTTGTAAAACTAGGTTTTGTCACTTTAAACCTAGTATGTAAACATATTTTTCACTTGTTATGAATGTGATAGTAATCATAGGGCAATTCATTCATTGTAAACGAGAGAGGTGAGGAAGTATTGCAATAATATTGACTCAGTTGGACGTAGCCCATATTGGGTGAACCAAGGTAAATCAGACATGTTATTTTCTCTTTATTTACTGTCTTTGATTTGTTTTATTGTTATTTTGTTCTCGTTACTGTCTTTATTTCCTTCAATTGGTATCAGAGCTTTCATGTTTTGTTAGATTGTGATTTAGAGATGGTTGGATCAAAGGTTGAGATTGAGAAGTTCAACGGCAAACGCTTCGAGCTCTTAATACTGTAGATGGAGGATCTACTCGTTCATAAGGATATGTGGGGTGCAATTGTGAATGATAGGTTGACAATCAGGACATTCGATGTTACGACGAGTGAAACATCTAGAACTGCAGCATCAAGTACGCTTGGGTCTAAACCTGGAACAACATCTGGAGGAGAATTATTAGCGGCTGATCGTGTTGCACTTGTTGAATGGGATAAGATGGATTGGAAAGCCAGAGGTTTGATTCGCATCTGTCTTAAGGACTCTATTCTAATGAATGTGATGGATTAGGATATGGGTAAGGGTTTATGGTAGAAGTTGGAAAATATGTATCTGAGTAAGTCTTTGGTGAACATGCTATTCTGTCGCAAGAAACTCTACAATCTCTGTATACATGATGGGGATTTTTTTTTTTTGGGACATCTAGATGAGTTTAATACTCAGGTGAATCAGCTACTGGCTATGGATGTACACCTCATTGAAGCTGAGAAAGTGATAACATTGTTGTGCTCTCTGCCTGATACGTGGGACAACTTGATTGTTGCAATTGGTGGTGGAGGATCGACACAGATGTCGTGGGAATTTGAATGTTCTACATTGTTAGCAGAGGATATGCAAAAAAGAGGTTCAGAGGGTTCATCTAGAGATGCTTTAACTACTAAGGGACGAAACCTTGGTAGGAATTCTAATAAGTCTAGCGACTGGGGAAAATTGTGAGGTAGATCTAAGAGCAAGGATAAAGGTAAGTTTAAATGTTGGAGATGTCAGGAATTCGTGCATTTTAAGAAAGATCGTAGAAACAAACTAGTAAAGGGGAAGAAAGTTGAAACCTCATACAAATGAGAATCAGATAATGATATGTATGTGGCTATTGCATTTATGGCTAGATCAGACCAATCAGTTTGGTATGTTGATACTGGTGGGCATTTCATATAACACCTAACAGGGAATGGTTTTATGAGTATGACACATACAATGGAGGAAACGTTCTGTTAGGAGATGATGCTGTTGTGAAGATTATTGGTTGTAGGAAAATCAGGTTGAGGTTGCATGATGGTTCAGTGAGGACGCTCCCTAAAGTGATGCACATCCCTTGTATGAGTAGAAATCTACTCTCTGTTGGAACAATGGCTGACATAGGCATAGTTTTTAGTTGTGACTGAACATTCTACAAGATAACTTGGGGATCTATGATTATTGCATGAGGAGTTCAATATGGTACACTTTACAGGCTGCAGGCATCAGTTGTAAGAAATTCCTCTTTGGGTGGTTATGTTTAGGAAAAGAAGGCTGAAAAAGAACTTGATTTCGCAACATTGTGGCATTAGCGAATGGAGCACATTGGGGAGCCGACTTTGTCTACTTTGGTGACTCAGAAAATGGCTGAAGGTATTCCTAATTGTTCTATGAGTTTTGAGTTTTGTGAGGACTGTTTACAAGGCAAGTAGAATCGAGTTAGTTTTTAGTCGATAGGCACGAGAGCAACAAAAATTATGGTGTTAATTCACAGTGACGTTTTCGGGCCTACTCGAATGGAATTCGTTGGTAAATGCAAGTATTACGTAACCTTCATTGATGAATTTTCTTGATATTGTTAGGTTTATTTTATGCGCAACAAGTTTGAAGCTTTTGAGAAATTTCAAGAATTTAAAGCTTTAGTTGAGAACTAGTTTGACAGGAAGATTAAAGCTTTGTGAACTTATAATGGTGGTGAGTTTTGCTTTGGTAAGTTCGAGTAGTTTTGTGTGACACATAGAATTACAATGCAGAAAACTACACATTACACGCCTCAGCAGGATGGAGTGGTTGAATGTCTCAATCGGTCACTATTAGAGAAGGCTAGGTGTATGCTGAATAAGATAGATTTGGGGTCTAAATTTTGGGTTGAAGCTACTGCAATGGCTTGTTATTTGAAGAACTGGTCTCCTACCTCTTCTGTTAAAGATATGACGCCGTTTGAAGCTCTGTATGGTAAAAAGCCTAATCTATCATTTATTTGGGTTTTTGGTTATGATGAGTATGTGCATGTGCCAAAAGAGAAGAGAACCAAGCTTGACAGTAAATCTGAGAAATGCAAGTTTGTATGGTTTAAGGATGGCATCAAGGGATACAAATTGTGGAATCTTGTGAGTAGAAGTATCATCTATAGCAGAGATATATTTTTAGAGAGGTAAAACAACTTATGGGAGCCCTTGAAGATCCTGAACAGTCAAAGAAAGTTTAGTTTGATGTGACTACAGTAGAGTAAAAGAAAGAGGTGACTCCTAATGTTGCTACAGATATTGATAATGTAGACCCTATAGAATTTGATCATGAAGATAAATTTGATAGTGTGGTTGATAAGGGTTTTGTGGATGGTTCAGAGGATGATTCTGATGATGAAGTTGTGGTGTTGCCAACTTTAAGAAGATCCACAAGAGTTAGAAGGGCACCAGTTCGTTTCTCTCTAAGTGCCTTGATTGGATTGCATACAATGAATGTGACGGGTGATGAACCTAGGAATGTAAATGAAGCAAGAGCCATGGAAGATGCATATATATCTGTGGGACCTTGCAATGAATGAAGAGATGCAGTGATTGTACAAGAATAATATGTGGGTCTTATGTAAATTGCCTAAGGGTAGAAAAGTAATTGGTTGTAAATGGGTGTTCAAAAGAAAGCTACAAGCAAATGGAACAATTGCAAAGTATAAGGCGAGACTCGTTGCAAAGGGATTCTCTCAGATTGAGGGTGTTGATTATGGTGAGATTTTCTCCCTTTGGCCAAGTTAACATCAATTAGGTATGTTTTATCTATTACTACTACGTATAATCTTGAAATTGAGCAACTTGATGTAAAGACGACATTCTTACATGTAGGTTTAAAGGAGGAAATTTACATGAGGCAACCTAAGGGTTTTGTATATAAAAGGAAAGAAGACTTGGTGTGTAGGTTGAGGAAGTCTCTATATGAGCATAAACAATCACCAAGGATGTGGTACTAGAAGTTCAACTCTTATGTTCTTCAGCATGGCTTTAGCTGCAGTAACGTGGATCACTATGTCTATGTAAAAAGGTTAGAAAATATCTTTATTATTTTAATGTAGATGATATGTTGCTGATAGGGAATGTCAAGGAGTTGATAAATTTTGTGAAGGGTTTGTTGGCTGCACAATTTGACATGAAGGATCTTGGAGCTGCAAATTTTATTTTGGGTATACAAATTACAAGAGATCGTCAGAGTTGTAAATTGTGGTCAGGGCAGAGAAAGTACATTGAGGAGGATTTGAAGAAATTTAACATGGTAGATTGTAAACTTGTGAAGACTCCTATGACTTTGCGAGTGAAATTGTCCACTAATCAGTGTCCTAATTTTGAGGAAGATGCTGAAGAAATGACACGTGTCGTATGCTAGTGTTGTAGGTAGTTTGATGTATGCCATGGTGTGCATGCTACCTGATATTGCACAAGCAGTGGGAGTTTTAAGTCACTTTATGTCAAATCGTGGCAAGGAGCATTGGAGTGCTGTAAAGAAGGTTCTTAGATATCTGCGTGGGACCTCTGATTTAGCATTCTGTTATGGAGGCATGGCGATTAGGGATGAGCTAGATGTGACAAGTTTTGTGGATGCTGATTGGGGAGGTGATCTCAATAGTAGGAGTTCTACAAATGGGTATGTATTCACTCTATTTGGTGCTCCTATTTATTGGATGAGTAAAAAGCAAAGTACTGTGGCTTTGTCATCGACTGAGGCAGAATACATGGCATTGACACATGCTGGCAAAGAAGCTATGTGGCTTCGAAGATTGAGTTTAGAGCTTGGTTTCAATCTTGATGCTATGAAGATAGGGTGTGACAATCAAAGGGCTATTTTCTTAGCCAAGAATCCTGCCTTTCATTCATGATCAAAACACATTGACATACAATACCATTTCATTAGGCAAAAGGTGGAAGAAAAATTGGTGTTGTTAGAGAAGGTTGATACACTTGTTAATGTTGCATATTTTCTTACCAAGGTTGTGAGCTTAGCAAAGTTTACATGGTGTGTTGATGAGATAGGCCTTCATTGTGTGAAGTATTCACCAAGTGGGAGAACGTTGGAGTTTTCAATGTTAGAGTAGATGCCCTAGAGCCAATCAATTATTGTGGAATTGACTCTTTGTAATAATGTTCATTAATCAATAATAAAAGGCATTTTATTCTATATCGCGTAAATCATTATTATTGCACTATGTATTGATATATGTCCTTAGAATGGTAGAACCGTGACGAGGGTATCAAGTGTTTCAAATCTTGATAGTGAGAACCCTATGAGCACATATGGTGGCCATTCTAGAAATGTCCGTAGCCCCAGTATTATTCTGAAGTAAGGGCACAGATAATACGGTAAGGCTATCATAGTGTTGAACGACCCTGTCGAAAGGCAGTGACTGATCTCACTTGTCAAGGTTGTTTGGTGACAACCTGGTGCAACACATGGGTGCTTGTTGTAGGCGGATATACCGCAGCAAGTTCACTGGACTGACCCACCAGAGGATTCCATATGGATGGTAACCCCAGTGTCTATGGAACAAATCCTCTAACGAATGGTGGTGCATGTGATCCTTAGACTTGAGATCACCGGAGCGCCTTGTGCACCGATTGGTACAGTTTGACACTAGCCTAACGCAGTTCTATTCAGAGCTGTCAGTACGGTGGTGATTGGCTATATCAAGGAGTGTATCAAGACTATGGTGGATTGACAGAGGATTCATCACTCCCGGGTACGGGAGAAGTTATCTCACAGCGCAATTCAGTATATGGCAATGACACTGAAACTGTGGCCACGGTGGGATTGAGTTGTTGCTCTATCCAGATTATAATACGGGTCATTGGTTCAGAAATTGAATATATATATAATATCGAGAGTAACCGAAGGTTGACACTATTTTTATGCCTTCGTCTCGTCGAAATAACATATGATGAAAGGATCATATTGTACGGTAACCATATCATTGACAGGTAGCTACTTTGGTTGAATCTCGAATTCTATCGGGTGGCCATGATGCCTTCTAGGGGCCAATCTTGGTCTATGTATTAGTGAGACGATTAATTGGTGTTAATCGCGATACTATACACCACCGTTATGATGAGGAGCCTATGGGTCACACACATAGAAGATAATTAAGAGCCAAGAAGAAAGAAGGCGTTTTCGTCTTTTTGGCGAAGGGGTATTGATAATTTCACAGTGTAATTAAATTTGCTGAGGTCGTAGCCTTTTATTTAATTTGTTAAATTAAATAGTGAAATTACGGTTGAATGTGTGTTCGCAAATATTCAAATAAATTTCATTATTGTTAAATGTAATATAATTTAAAAATATATATTTTGATTTTTAATTGAAATAATGATGAAATAAATAAAATATCCAATTTGGGAGTGTTTGGCAACATGGGGTGTTTGGGTTGGAGCCCAAGCCCATTCCATGTGAGAATAGGACAACTTGGTTTGCCTATAAAAAGATAGTGTTTGTGTTTTTTTATTAATGAATTGATTTTGCCTTTTTGATAAAAGAAAAGAAACACACACAGCAGCCTTTTGGAGACTCTCCCACGCACTTTCATCCTTTTGATTGAAAAATCAAATACTCATTTTCTTCTTGATTTCTTAAGGCCAGGAGGATCTAGCAACTCCCTCCTTGGTTCTTGGTGGTTGTCTTCGTGTGGACTTCTTGGTTCATCCTACACTTGGATCGTAGCAAACGTTCAGAGGCATATTGGTGGAGCCTCCAACGTGGGTATGGTTTCTCAACCTTTGAATTTATTTTTCTGCAGATTCTTATATTATGCATAAACTGTAAAATCTGTGCCTTGATTTTGGTTGTCTAAGGAACGATCGGTGTTGTAAAATTTTTGTTTTCCGCTGCGCAACCGGGTCGTTTCCTAACAATGGTATCAGAGCCTAGGTGTACTGATTTACAGTTATTGAATGGTTGTTACATGTATTTGTTGATACATGCTGCCTTGATGAATCTGCCATGAAAAACCCAGATTTTGTTAAAACTGAAAAATCTGTAAATCCATGTTGAATGAATGATTAAATGATAAACTGGTGTAATAATGTGTTAATGAATGTTTATTTGGGTTAATATCCTGTTTGAACGTATGCACTTTGATTTGATTTGGATTCGTGTTTATACACAAAACTGCAAAAAACGCGAACTGTATGAATTGGGGATTTCCAGGTTTCACCCGGCGGCGAGGAGCCTCTAGACAGTTTCGCCGCGGCGAAGATAAACCTTCGCCGCGGCGAAGTATGCGTAGGGAAGTGCATACTGTAAATCCTCGCCGCGGCGAAGGCTGTAGTTTTCCCAATTCTGTATTTTTCTGTAAAAGGACTTCTGTAGTTTTAATACCCTATAAAGGCAATGTACATTCTGCATATTTAGAGGGTAATTAATTAATTAACCCACCCAATTCAAAAATTGATTGTTTTTGAAATGTATGCTTTGTACTTGTTGTTATTGCATGGTGTGCGTACATGAGCCTTAGACCTAAGGTGAATGTTTTAAATTATTTTGGGTATGTATGGCTAAATATTTTAAATAGGCCTGCATGTCCCTTCTCTCTTTCTTCTTAATGTACATTCTTTTCTCATCTCATTCCCCTCGAATGTAAATCGAGTGTTTCTAATTTGTTGATGTAAAATTAGTTTAATATTAATTTTATTGTAAATTTAGAATGATGTTTTTGTAATGTATCTGGAGACGAAGCGAGGACGAGGCAACCATACTTGAAGACTCAAGATATTGTTTACAGGATCCCTAGGTGACCCATCGTCCCTCTAGGCTCGAGGAGATCGGTTTTAGTTAGGCCATGTACCGGCCGTTTAATATTTTGTTTAGAATGCATGCTAAGTTTGAATGTTGAATAACACTGCCAAACAATGTCATTCTAACAAAGATAATTCTGATGAGACATTAAACAACAACCCCTCAACAAGTATATTAAGTCACTTGTGCCTTCCATCACCTGTTTTTTATCAAACCACTGTTCGTCGAAACCTTGTTCCCAAAGCGAAGGGTACACTTCTACCAGTGGGAGGTTAAAATTCATTGGAGTTTTCCTTAATGGTGATGGGTCGACTTAAAATGACGGTTTTGCTTGTTCGCTAAAGCGAAGGTTGATAACCGCGTCATAGGCATAGTAGAGCTAACACATATTATGTGTACGTGGTGACATGTAGTGTCCACTCTACTGATACTGAGATCACACTTGAGACAATGGTTGGAGCCATTGAATCGTGTGATTGGCTTGTTAGCTTTTTTCACATTTGAGGTTGATAGTGGGAGCTATCAATTGTGTGGATTAAGTTTGTTGGCCTACCTAATCACCCTTTTGGTTTGTTCGCCAAAGCGAAGGTTTGAAATGGCGGATGGGATCTCGGTCCACTAGGAAGCCAACGGCTTTCCGAGTTATAGTGAGGGCTATTGGCTTGAGTAAAATAGTGGGAGCATCGTTTAATAAAGACCATTATAATATAATGAACTTTAATAACTTTATCTTTTCTGCAAATTGTAGATTCACCGAAAATGAGCATTATGAACCTGCGACCGTAATCGAAAAAGAAAACAGGTTGGATGGATCCAATTTCTCAGACTGGTATCGTAATCTTCGTTATACTGTTAGACCGGTCGTCGCGGTCACAAATTAAACCTAAATACCGTAGTTACGGTAAGCAGGTCAATCCACAGAGAGCAAGTAACTAATGTTATATTCGAGTTACGAAAGAGAAATTGGCAGAATGATTGATTAAAACTAAATAAACTAATTACTTGCAGGAAATTAAGCATTAAATAAATTACTAACTAAAACACAATACTAAAACGTTGTCGCTACGGGTTCGGTTGACTCAAGACAACTCTCACATTCCTCTCCTCGTCTTCAATTTCCTAAACCTACAAGGCTAGGTAAATCAATAAAAATCTCTCGGCAATCTAGGTATAATCTATCCTTTCTCCCCGTCGTCTTAGTTACAGATCGATTGGTTAAAGACTATCATCGACTAACCGAAAAATGTTAAACCCTTAACACCACTAGTGGTACAACTTTAACAAGTACACCTATCAACCTGTATCTCCATCATCTTTACAAATAAATGCATTCCTAGTAGAAATAATTAAACGCTCTACTACAACTTGATTGCAATCAGTACCGAAGCATTTTAAAGTCATAATCAACATTCAATAATCTCAAACCGACATTCAATTATGCAAAAAGTTATATATCAAAAAAACGTTCTCATAGACATTATCAATTAAACACGTCGAGTATCAGAATAATATTAAGTATCGCAAACAAACTGAAACGAAAACAATTAATCTGAATACAAGAAACTTAACCAATATCCACATTCGGGCTCATCCACTAGTCGAGAGCTGATGAGAATCAGTGGAGTTAATCTTGATCTCGCCTATACCGTAACGGACACCGGGAACTCAGCCGCTCATGGTGGTGATGACGGAGGCTGAAACAGTAGAAACGAGCTGATCATGCGAAGAAGAGGTAACCGACAGCGATATGATGCGAAGAAGGTCGAAAACGACCAACGGACAGCCCGGAATACGGACAGCCGCGGTTCGCCGGAAAACGTTAATTTTCCGGCGGGTCCTCGGAAAACGTGGCGGAAATGGGATCCGAAGGTACCAATGGAAAGCTCTGGTATGGAGTTCAGATCAGTCCTGGGGAGGTGAGAAGTCGCCGAAAAATGAGCAGATCTGGCCTGGAAGATGAAAATCGCGGCAGCTAAATCAGGGATTCCGGCGGTTTTCGCGGCGGCTAGCAAGGGAATGTAGTCCGCCGTGGGGATGAAGATCTACCGTTGGGGAGCTGGAACGTCGCCGGAAAACACCAAAACTGCCGGGAAGACGAAACGACGCTGTGGTGGGAAGTCGTATCGTCGCGGTGTTTTGTGTGCGGCTTGCGGTGGCTGATGGTGGATCGGTGCTTGGAAGATGGATCATCGCCGGAGAAGACAAGGGTCGCGGAGGGAGGAAGCGTCGCTGGAAAACTGGTTGAACAACCCCACCCCCCCGTTCACGCGATCTGCACTTTTCTATTATAGAGAATGTGAAAATATCAGTTTAGTCCCTGTAATTTGAAAAGTGACAAAATCAGCCCCTTAAACATGACATTTTACCCCCAAACAGCATTAAGAGACAAAATCACCCTTATTCCATAAACCACAACCCTATCAACTCATATATTTTCCAATTATTCCAACACAGTTAAATTCATAAGAAAAATATTAGGAAGCGATTTTCGTGAATAAATTCATAAATTCTTTAATTGTCTCATATACTTCACTTTAATCACAAATGGTTATTTTATCACCAAAATAGTCACTTTTTGACTCTAACATATACTGAAGTCAGAAAAGAAATTGTATATCCTTGGAAAGCCATACATGGCTGAGCCTGATCCTGATGCCACTCAGGAAGTTAGGATACTTATCAAAAGTTCCTTGATGATGCTAATGCGTACATGCTTGATGTTCATCGATGACACTATGCTGCAAAAGCACATGAGATATGGATGCTTCTTCCATAATTCTACACCTCAAGGAGCTTTATGAAACAATGCTCGACATGAGAGGTACAGGTGTCGAAAGCACTGTTTAGGAGTCGTCTAACAGGGTGCCCAAGTTGGTCCTCATGTGCTCAAGATGATTGAGCACATGAGAGGCTTGACTTTGGGTGTGGCTTGGATGCAGAATTACAAATGGATTTAATTCTGCAATCCTTGCCTGACTCTTATGCTCCGTTCATAATGAATTTCAATATGAAGCACGATGGAGAAAACCCTGTCAGAACTTCTGAACATACTGAGACTGCAGAGCAAGACTTGAAAAATCCAAGCCGTGTTTTACTGGTTGCTGCCAGTAAAGCAAAGGGTAACGGCAAGGGTAAGGCTAAGGCCAAACCCAAGCCCAACCCTAAAAGACAGGTTGCTCTTGGTCCTGAGAGTGGCATAGGAAGGGCAAGGTAGTCTGCTTCTTTTGTGGCAAGCCTGGCCTTGGAGAAAACACTGCAAGGCTTTCCTCGCAAGTAGAAGAATCAGAGGCTACGACTTCAGGTACTTTCATGATTGAGATTAACTTATCTCCTCCCTCAACATCTTGGTGTCATGGACCACAGGATGTGGTACTCACATTTGTACTGATGTGCAGGGACTAAGGCAGAGTAGAGTGCTCGCCAAGGAGAGGTGGACCTACGAGTTAGAAATGGAGCACGTGGCTGCATTAACTGTAGGGACTTATTGTTTTATCTTTGCCTACAGGTTTATTGTTGAACTACATAACTGTTATCACGTACCTTCTATTTCTAGAAATATTATTTCATATCCGTTGGGATAATATGGGGTATCATTTTGAGATATCTAATGGATTTTGTGTCCTTTAGTTTGAATGGTATTCTATTTGAATTGCAAGGTTATATAATGGATATATGTTCTTGATTTAAACAGTAAAGATATTCTTAATATTGAAACCAAGAAGCTAAACATAGCGATCAAAACCAACATATCTCTGGCATTGTAGTTGTGTCATTTAATAAGACTCGCATTGTAAAACTTCAAAGGGATGGATTTTTGGCCCCTTTTGACTTCCAGTCATTTGAGGTATGCGATCATGCCTTTTAGGCAAGATGACCAAGTCTTCTTTCACAGGACAAGTGAAGGGCTAATGAACTGTTGGGCATCATCCATAGTGATGTATGTGGTCCCTAACAGTTGAAGCCAGAGGTGGATATTCATACTTTCATCAATTTACTGATGATTTCAGTAGATATGGTTATGTCTACTTTATGAGACTAAATCTGAAGCCTTTGATAAATTCAAGATCAGGAATGAAGTACAGAATATTGTTGGCGAAAGTTTAAAGCTCTCGTCCGATCGAGGAGGTGAATACTTAAGCTCGGGTTTTTCTGAGTACTTGAAGATGTGAGATAGTATCACAACTCACCCCTCCTTATACACCCCAACACAATGGAGTGTCAGAAAGGAGGAATAGACACCTTACTTGACATGGTTAGGTCCATGATGAGTTTTAGTGATTTACCTGCATCGTTTTGGGGTTATGCCCTAGAGACTGCGACTCACGTTTTAAACCGTGTGCCGTCAAAGTCTGTAGATAACTCCATATGAGCTATGGAGTGGGCGAAAGCCCAACTTGTCTTATCTAAGGATTTGGGTTGCGAAGCTTTTATTTAGAAATTGACTTCGAACAAGCTGGGCCCAAAATCCTGTAATGTATATTTGTGGGTATCCAAGGAGACCAAAGGATACCATTTCTTACCACCCAGAAGAGCCCAAAATCTTTGTTGCTCGATCTGGTGTCTTCCTAGAAAAGGAACATTTTCTAAGAATTACTAGTGGGAAAAGTAGAACTCGATGAAGTTCTAGAACACAAGAATACTAGACAAAAGACGGGATGAGTACCACAGGAATTGGTTGAGCATCAAGAGGAGGTTACTCCACAACTTGTGGATCAAAGTGAACCACCTCAGATAGCACAAGAGCTCCGTCGATCTGGGAGAGTACGCCATGAGCCCGAGAGATACGGTTATCTCGTGACTCAACATGGTGACGTACTAGTCTATCAGACGATGAACCCAGAACCTACGAAGATGCTATATCGGATCCAGATTCTGTTAAATGGCTTGAAGCCATGAAATCTGAGATGGACTCCATGTACCAGAACCAAGTGTGGTCTCTGTGTGAAACCACCTGAAGGGATAAAACCCATAGGGTGTAAATGGGTCTTCAAGAAGAAGACTGACATGGATGGCAACGTGCATACTTATAGAGCACGGCTGGTTGCCAAAGGTTTCAAACAAATTCATGGCATTGACTATGAAGAAACCTTTTCGCCGGTTGCCATGATTAATCCATCCGGATTATGCTTGCAATTGCTCATATCATGACTATGAGATTTGGCAAATGGATGTCAAAACTGCTTTCCTGAACAGAAACCTTAAGGAGGATGTGTATATGACCAACCTGATGGTTTCGTTCTTGATAGTCAACTAATAAGGTTTGCAAGTTGCAGAGATCCATTTATGGACTCAAGCAAGCTTCAAGGAGCTGGAACATTCGTTTTGATGAGGCCGAAAAAGAATTCGTTTTATCAAGAACGAAGATGAGCCCTGTGTTTACAAGAAAGTGAGTGGGAGCGCAGTAGCATTCTTAGTGTTGTATGTCGATGACTACTTCTGATCGGAATGATATACCGAACTTGCAGTCGGTAAAAACTTGGTTATCCAAGTGCTTCTCCATGAAAGACTTAGGGGAAGCAGCCTACATCCTTGGTATAAAGATCTATCATGATAGATCGCGTAGGTTGCTTGGCCTAAGTCAGAGTGCATATATTGACAAAGTACTGAAACGATTCAGTATGGAAGAATCCAAGAAATGATTTCTTCCGATGTCACATGGTGTTTATCTCTCTAAGGAATTGTGTCCTAACACAAGATGAGAGAGATATGATGAGAGATCCCATATGCATCAGCAATTGGATCCTTTATGTTGCCATGCTATGTACTTGGATTGAGTCTCATGTGCTTTGAGCACTTGTATTAGATATCATCGGATCCAGGTGAGCGTCACTGGATGGCTGTCAAGATATTCTTAATACTTGAAGAGGACTAGGGATATGTTCTTGGTTTATAGAGGGGAAGATGAGCTCACTGTAAAGGTACAGTGATGCTAGTTTCCAAACGGACAAAGACGATTATCGATCGCAATCGGTTTGTATTTTATCTCAATGGTGGGTGCAGTGAGCTGAAAGAGCTCCAAGCAAAGCACTATAGCAACTCTACAAGGGAGCTGAGTATATTGCATTGTCAGATGCGGCCAAGGAGCCAGTCTGGATTAAGAAGTTCGTCATTGAACTTGGTGTGGTTCCTACGATTGTTGATCCTATAGACATCTATTTTGACAACAATGGAGCAATTGCTCAAGCTAGGGAACCACGGTCTCATCAGAAGTCCAGACACATACTCAGACGATTCCATCTCATCAAAGAGATAGTTGAGAGGAAAGACTTGCAGATTAGTAAAGTACATACTGACGACAATCTTGCAGATCCACTGACAAAGCCTCTGTCGCAGCAGAAGCATGAAAGACACTTGAAATCATTTGTGTATTAAATACATGAATGATTGGCTATAGTGCAAGTGGGTGATTGTTAGAGTAGATGCCCTAGAGCCATATCATTATTGGATTGACTTGTAACTTTTGTAATGTTCATTAATCAATAATAAAAGGCATTTTATTCTATATCGCGTAAATCATTATTATTGCAATATGTATTGATATTATGTCCTTAGAATGTAGAACCGTGACGAGGTATCAAGTGTTTCAAATCTTGATAGTGAGAACCCTATGAGCACATATGGTGCCATTCTAGAAACGTCCGTAGTCCCATATTATTCTGAAGTAAGGGCACAGATAATACGGTAAGGCTATCATAGTGTTGAACGACCCTGTCGAAAGCAGTGACTGATCTCACTTGTCAGGTTGTTTGGTGACAACTTGGTGCAACCCATGGGTGCTTGTTGTGAGCGGATATACCGCAGCAAGTTCACTGGACTGACCCACCAGAGGATTCCAAATGGATGGTACCCCAGTGTCTATGGAACAAATCCTCTAACGATGGTGGTGCATGTGATCCTTAGACTTGAGATCACCGGAGCGCCTTGTGCACCGATTGGTACAGTTTGACACTAGCCTACGCAGTTCTATTCAGAGCTGTCAGTACGGTGGTGATTGGATTATCAGGAGTGTATCAAGACTATGTGGATTGACAGAGGATCATCACTCCCGGGTACGGGAGAAGTTATCTCACGGTGCAATTCAGTATATGCAATGACACTGAAACTGTGGCCACGGTGGGATTGAGTTATTGCTCTATCCATATTATAATACGGGTCTTGTGTTCAGAAATTATTAATTATAATATCGAGAGTAACAGAAGGTTGACACTATTTTTATGCCTTCGTCTCGTCGAGATAACTATATGAAAGGATCGTATTGTACGGTAACCATATCGTTGACAGGTAGCTACTTTGCTGAATCCGAATCTATCGGTGGCCATGAGTGCCTTGCTAGGGCCATCTTGGTCTGTGTATTAGTGAGACGATTAATTGGTGTTAATCGCGATACTATACACCACCGGTGATGAGGAGCCTATGGTCACACACACATGAAGATAATTAAGAGCCAGAAGAAAGAAGGGCGTTTTCGTCTTTTTGGGCGAAGGGGTATTTTGGTAATTTCACAGTGTATTAATTTGCTGAGGTCGTAGCCTTTTATTTAATTTGTTAAAATTAAATAAGTGAAATTACGGTTGATTTGTGGTTCGACACATATTCAAATAAATTATCATATTGTTAAATGTAATATATATATTAAATATATATTAATTGATTTTTAATTGAAATAATGATGAATAAAATAAAATATCCAATTTGGGAGTGTTTGGCAACATGGGGTGTTTGGGTTGGAGCCCAAGCCCATTCCATGTGGGAATAGGGCAACTTGGTTTGCCTATAAAGAATGTGTTTTGTTTTTTTTATTAATGATATTGATTTTGCCTTTTTGATAAAGAAAAGAAAACACACACGTACCTTTTGGAGACTCTCTCACGCCACTTTCATCCTTTTGATTGAAAAATCAAATACTCATTTTCTTCTTGATTTCTTAAGGCCAAGAAGATCTAGCAAATCACTCCTTGGTTCTTGGTGGTTGTCTTCGTGTGGACTTCTTGGTTCGATCCTACCCTTGTTCGGTAGCAACACACGTTCAGAGGCAATATTGGGTGAGCCTCCAAGTGGGTATGGTTTTCTCAAACCTTTGGATTTATTTTTTCTGTAATTCTTATATTAGGCATAAACTGTAAATCTGTGCCTTGATTTTGGGTTCTAAGGAACGATCCGTGGTTGTAAATTTTTTTTTTTCCGCTGCGCAACTGGGTCTTTTCCTAACAGTCAACTACTTCAACATTAATGGGTTATACAGATGCTTTCGGGGGCCTCTGGCATGTAGGCATTTGGGCCTTTTCCATGTATAACCGCTGTAGGATTTTCATAAGTCATTAATTCCTTATTAGGTTTGGGTTTAGGAATATGAATCCCCCCTTTGAAAACTATGTTTTTTGTCACTTTAAACCTAGTATATAAACATATTTTTCTCTTGTTATGAGTGTGATAGCAATCATAGGGCAATTCATTCATTGTAAACACAAGAGGTGAGGAAGTATTACAATAATATTGACTCAGCTAGACATAACCCATATTGGGTAAATCAGGGTAAATTACACATGTTATTTTCTCTTTATTTACTGTCCGTGATTTGTTTTATTGTTATTTTGTTCTCGCTGCTGTCTCTATTTTGTTCATGAACTTGCTCATGTATCGCAAGTATCGGGAGTTTTGTTCTCCAACTAGGCCAATGCTTGGTTGCTCCGATTGGACGTCCATTTAAGTACTTGTACAATTACAAGAAGAACATTGACAATCTCCAAGGCGAAGTTAGGAAACTGAAGAATACAAGAGAGGAAGTGCAGGTTAAGGTTACTGTTGTTGAAAGAATTGCGGAAGAGATCAACTAGAGTGTTAAAGACTAGCTGAAGGATGTTGAGATGACGATTACTAAATCAGAGAAAATGATTGAAGGAAAGAAAACAACCCTTGATGTTTCAAGGGATTGTGCCCCAACTAAATCACCTGCTACAAACATAGCAAGAAAGCATTCAAATTAAAGGAGGAAGATATCAGTCAACTCCTAGATAAGAATATTCTTCCATTCCTGCCACAAGAAGATAAATTTGCCCATCCTACTATTCCTCAGGAGATTTGGCTTAGTTCTAATGAAGATTGTTTGGCTTTCGAATCAAGGACATCCTCTGAGAAGAATGTATGGGATGCACTAAATGATGAGAATATCTACATGATCGGTGTTTATGGGATGGGTGGTCTAGGGAAGACCATGCTTGTGCAGGAAATTCATAAGACAGCTAAGAAGGATAAGCTATTCGACAACTTTGTTTTTGTTGAGGTAATATTTATAAGAAGTTTCATTTTCTTAATTAGTAGGAATGCTATATTATCTTATTTAAAGTTATAAGTAACATTAATATTTATTTATAATATTTATATATTTGCGTTTATAATGAAGGAGAAGTAAGCTTTTAATAAAATATTGTTTCTTCGTTTTTAATAAAGACATCCTTATTTTCTTTATTTTCATTTTTAATAAAAAGCACATTTATTAGTTTACTTTTCTTTTGTTATTGTATTTCCTTTATTTTGTGGTTTTTGATTGGCCATATTTTTTTTTTCTCTGCAGATAACAGAAACTCCTTATACAAAAAAATTCAAACAGCAATTGCAAAAAAGTTAGGTCTTAAGTTCGAAGATGAGAAGGAAGATGAGGGTGAAAGAGCAAGTTATATTCTAGAATGAAGGACAATAATATCATTTTAATTATAGATAATATTTGGGAAGAGATAGATAAGAAGACGATTGGAATTCTTTTCAGAGCTGATCGTTGAAGAAGTAAAATATTGATGACAACAAGAAAAGAAGATGTGTTGGAGAAGGTGGGTTCCACAAATAATTTTAGGATGAACATTTCAAATGAAGAAGAAGCTTGGAGTCTATTCAAGAAAATAGCAGGTAATTATTATAGCACATAAAATTTGTTGTTATGGTTTGATATGAATAAATAAAAAGTTAAAAGTAGTAATAACATGAAATTGTTTCATAATCTATATAATTAGTCAACTGATAGAATAGTAGAATTGGCTTTGGGGCATCCTATAACATCACATTAAAAACAAGAAATCTAATTTAATTGTTTTTTTGAAAATTCCTTTGACATAAGTTTCATTAATTATCTAAGTAAAGATTCTGAAAATCAAATTTCTTTGGGGTGGGGATGTGGTTGCGGCTTGTCAAGGGATTGGGGTTGCTCTATGGAGTTTGGTTGGGAAAGCGGGGTGTGGGATCTTTTTAATTTTTTCTAATATTTAATTTTGTAATATTTTCACTTTTACTTTTATTTTTGGGTTTTTGTCATCGCCTAAGATTAAAGCTAATTACAAAATCCCCTACAATATTATAATAAACAAAAAAAAAAAAAAAACCCAACATTTGTTGGGGCATTTTATTAAAAAACTAAATCAAGTTCAAATTTAATTAAAAGGTCATGTAGTTTTAAAGTGCTAAGTAAATGGTTTTATTATCGATTAAGGTTAATTAAACATGATTAGTGATTAATTAGGATTAATGAAGTAATATGTAATCTTTTAAAAATTATAATATGTCCCAAAAAAAGTCAAAATTCTTACAAACAAACCCAAATACCTTCTTCTTCTTCCTCCCGCCATTAGCGCACCTCCCCTAGTTACTGTTTCTTCTAAGCTTCATCTACGTCTTCTTCTTCTTCTCCATCTTCTTCTTCGTCTACATCTTTATCTTCCTTCACCATTAACACTTTCTTCTTCCTCTGCCATTAATGTCTTCTCCGCCAAAGATCTGCCTCCTCCTCCTCCTCCTGACATTTCGTCCAGGTATGTGTATCTCCTATTTGCATTTTAAATTTTGATTTACAAAGATTTAATCATGGATTGGGTTTGGGTTATGATTTTGATTCAGTTGTTTAGGTTGTTGGGTTGTGTTTGATGTAATGCAAGTTGAAAGGAGTGAAATTTGTTGAAAATTTTCTTGCATTATGGGAAATTTAGGGGTGGTAGCACCGATTGTAGGTGGGGATGACTAAAAATGTGTTCTAGATTTAATTGATCACTTAAGCAATCTGATATGTCTAGTACAATACAGCAGATGGCAAATTGCTTAAGCAATCAGGTATATGGTAGAAGATCACTTAAGTGATCTACTATAAGTCTAGTATATGGCAGTAGATTGATGACATACTTCTGATAGGGAATGATATACCAAACTTGCAGTCAGTAAAGACTTGGTTATCTAAGTACTTCTCCATGAATGATTTAGGAGAATCAGCCTACATCCTTGGAATAAAGATCTATCGTGATAGATCGCATAGGTTGCTTGACCTAAGTTAGAGTACATACATTGACAAGGTACTAAAAAGATTTAATATGGAAGAATCCAAAAAGGGATTTATTCTAATGTCACATAGTGTCTATCTCTCTAAGGATATGTGTCCTAAAACAGAATATGAGAGGAATGAGATGAAGAGGATCCCATATGCATCAGCAATTGGATCCATCATGTATGTCATGCTGTGTACTTGGATTGATTGATGTCTCATGTGCATTAAACACTTGTAGTAGATATCAATCGGATCCAAGTGAGCATTACTAGATGGCTGTCAAGAACATTCTTAAGTACCTAAACATGACTAAGGATATGTTCTTAGTTTATGGAGGTGAAGATGGGCTCACTATACAAGGATACAATGATGTGAGTCTCCAAATGGATAAAGATGATTATCGATCGCAATCCGGGTTTGTATTTTGTCTCAATGGGGGTGTTGTGAGTTGGAAGAGCTCCAAGCAAAGCATTTAGCGGACTCTACAATGGAGGCTGAGTATATTGCATTATCCGATGCGACTAAGGAGGCAGTCTAGATTAAGAAGTTTGTCACCAAACTTGGTGTGGTTTCCACGATTTTTGATGCAATAGACGTCTATTGTGACAACAATGGAGTGATCACTCAAGCAAAGGAACCATGGTCTCACTAGAAGTCCAGACACATACTCAAACAATTCCATCTCATCAGAGAAATGGTTGAGAGAAAAGATGTGCTGATCAGTAAAGTGCATACTAATGACAATCTCGTAGGTCAAATGGTAAAGCTTTTGTCGTAGTAAAAGCATGAACAACACTTGAGGTCATTTGGTATTAAATACATAAATGATTGGCTATAGTGTAAGAGGGAGATTATTAGAGTAGGTGCTCTAAAGGCAATCAATTATTATAGAATTGACTCTTTGTAATAATGTTTATTGATCAATAAAAAATATTTTATTCTATATCATGTAAATCATATTGTAAATATTAATATATGTCCTTAGGATGGTAGAACCGTGACAAGGGTATCAAGTGTTTCAAATCTGGATAGTGAAAACCTTATGATCACATATGGTGGTCATTCTAGAAATGTTCGTAGCCCCAATATTATTCTGACCAAGGACACAGATAATACGATAAGACTATCATAGTGTTGAACGACTCTGTCGAAAGGTAGTGACTGATCCCAATTGTCAAGGTTGTTTACCGACAACCTGGTGCAACATATAGGTGTTTGCTATAGGCAAGTTCACTAGACTGACCCACTAGAGGATTCCATATAGATGGTAACCCCAATGTCTATGGAACAAATCCTCTAACGAATGGTGGTGCATGTGATCCTTAGACTTGAGATCACCAAAGCGCCTTGTGCACCGATTGGTGTAGTTTAACATTAGCCCAATGCAGTTCTATTTAGAGCTGACAATACAATGGTGATTGGCTACATTGAGGAGTCTATCAAGACATGGTGGATCAATAGAGAATTCATCACTCTCAGGTATGAGAGAAGTTATCTCACTTCACAATTCAATAAATGGCAATGACACTAAAGTTGTAGCCATAGTGGGATTGAGTTATTGCCCTATCTAATTTGTTATTCTGGTAATTGGTCTAGTAACTGAATACAAACATATCGAGAGTAACTGAGGTTGACACTATATATGTACTTTGGTCTTGATGAGATAACAGATGATGAAATGATTTGATTGCATGGTAACCGTGTCATTGATAGGTAGCTATTTTGCTGAATCTGAATCTATCGGGTGGCCACGATACATTGCTAGGGGTCAATCTTGGTCTGTGTGTAGTGAGATGATTAATTGATAGTAATCGCAATGCTACTCACTACCGGCATGATGAGGAGCCTACGGGTCAAACACTTAGAGGATTATTTGAGAATCAGTTTGTGTAAGAGGTATTTTCGTCTTTTAAGACGAAAAGTATTTTGGTAATCTTACAGTGCAATTAGATTTGCTGAGGTTGTTGCCTGGATTTAATATTAAATCAAATAAGTGAGATTATAGTTAAATATATGTACGCATATATTTAAATGAATCATTATTATTATTAAATGTTAATATATTTTATAAATATATTAATTGATTTTAATTACAATAATAATAATTAAAATAAAATAAAAATTGACAGTGTTTGGACACAAGAGCTAATTTGGGTTGGAGCCCAATCCTATTCCTTAGAGGATTAGGATTTTGACACATGCACTATATAAGTGCATGTGAATTAAAGGAAAATATAAGTTTTTCATTTTTTTCATTCATTGAAACGGGCAGCCCTCCTTCTCTCTACACTCTCACGTTTTTCCCTTAGTTCTTGAATCAAAGTTTTCTTTGATTCAAGTTGATTCTTGAAGCCAAAGAGAATCTAACAAATCCCTCTTTGGTTCTTCGGATTTTTTTCGTGTGGATCACCATTCGTTCGATTCTACTTTGAATCGGTAGCGAATCCAAATCGGAGACAAAGTGAGGGAGCCTCCAAACGTGGATAATATCTCTGATTCTTGAATGGGTTGTTATAGTTTCTACAGAATTTTGATTAGACATATTAACTATATAATTTGTACCCTGATCTTGGGTTTTAAAGGAATCGATTTATCCTTTAATTTTTGTTTTTTCGCTCCATTGGGTAAATCAATTCGTAACACTTGGGTTGCTTAAGCGATCTGCTGTTCAGATCTTCTAATAAGAACAGATCACTTAAGCGACCAGACAAATGAGTATGACTTATCCACCTGATGGGCCTGACTTCAACTAATTGGTTTTCATTGTGAGCTCTTGTTGTTTGAACTGATAAAAAAACCCCGCATATTAAATAAAATTCATTGAATAAAGTAATATGCACATCATCTTCAAGAATTAATCTTATCTTCTTCTAATATTTTAAAATTATTCTCAATGAATTAATTTCCTCAAAGCTATGAAATTTCAAATAATATTGAATATATACCAAACCAAACCAAAATAAAAGATTGTTAATCTACAAAACATAAAAACAGTAAGATAAAAAATATAAAATATTAATTTGTTTATGTACAAGAAGGAAATGAAAGGTTTCAGTAATAGGTGAATGGTCAAATATTCTACTATATCAAACTTCTTTTTCTTACTTCAATAAATATTTGTGTTTCCAACTCCCAAGGCTTGCTTAAAAGAGTCTATGCAGTTGGTTTTAAAGGGATAATTTCCAACACGAGCAAATTTGTTGTAATTGACCAAATCAATTTTGAGTAAAATTGTTTGAATAGATAAAATCCACTGTGAATTATACAAAACTTAATTAAATTTGTTGGCAGAAAAAGCAACAAATTCGGGGTACCCAATTGCTATTATGTCAAATTAACCTTAACCATTAACCACGATTTTTATGCATTGAGTTCTTAGAGGTATAAATATTAAAATTTCACTTACATTACATCCATTTCATGTCATGTAAATATATTTTATATTGTGCAAGCAGTTGAGATTAATAATTATTTCATAAATATATATTAACCAAAAGAGAATATTATAAATTCAATTGATTATCGTCAAACCTTTATTACTTTGAATCATCTTTCAACTTTTTTTTCCAATCTCATTGAATTTTCATCACAAAATTCCACGGATAATAATCACCACTAATGGTTTAGTGGTCAATTAAGATTTTGATATATTATTCAAGAAGTTTTAAATTTGATCTACTTAAGTTGTTAATAAGAATGACTATTGAGAGGATTTATTTAGTTATCAACTTTAAAATTTTAAAAAATTAATTGAGTTATATATAAACCAATTAAAAAAATAAAAAAATAAATAAATTCATGGATAATAACCGTGGCCAACCTCAATTGTCGTTGGTAGAAAATAATTAATTTGGAGACAATTCTCTTCACATGCATCCAATTTTGAATACTTTTCTCTTTAAAATCATGGCATAGTTATTCACAGTAAAGTTAAAATCAATGGATTGATTCTTTTCTGCAATTTTTTTTCTTTTTAGACATCTCGTCTTTAGTTTAAACTTTAATTTAAATTTTATTTTATATTAGAATAAGTAAAAAAGTTGAAAGATGAAATTACTTTTATGTATCATATCATATGCAGATAAATTATTATGCGCAAGCGGTGGGTTCCACTTTTATGGAAAATAAAATTGGGCATAGGAGAAAATGCTTTTACTGTTTTACAAACGCGTTTTGGTCAGTTATAAGAATATTTATTTGGAAACTTTATATGAAACGCCTTTGATCCACCTGGAATTAGCAGTACTCAACTGCTTTCTTCGTCTTTTCCTTTCTTCATCCCTTCCATCTTTTAGACTTTTATTCATGTTCACGTGGTGGGTCTCCACTGTAAGCAATTATTCACATTAAAGTTAAAACCAAATGATTGATGTTCATTGTAATCTCTCTTCTTCTTCTTCTTCTTCTTCAGTTTTCAGTTTTCTTCTATCGCTCAATCTTTCAGAAATCACTCAAAATCCCTTTCACTCAGAAACCTCTCTCACCCCTTCAGATACCAATAAAAATACTTTTACTCTAAAACCAGATCGCTTGATTTTTCACTCCTTTCCTGTTCCCCTATTTCTTGTGTATATACCCAAAAAAAAAAAAAAAAAAAAATCCNTAGATCCGCCCCTGTATATGAATATTAATTTCGCACTTGAAATTAAATATATACCTCTATTTCTTGTTTATTTATCAGATTTTATCTTTTGCTAGGTTTGGGACAAACTTGGAGTGGTTTAAAGAATTGTATTAAAATATTTTTAAATGACAATAATAGATACCTAATCTTTTTAACATATTCGATTTTAAAAATAATTTAATGCAATAAATATTTTATGTCTTGATCATGGTAGACTTATGCTTAGGCTTATAGCCGCCATGGCCACCTCATATACCACCAAAAGTTTTAAAATTTTTATATATATGATTATTAATTTTGCCACTTGAAATTAAATATATACCTTTGTTTAGTTCTGTTTATTTATCAAATTTTACTTTTTGTCACGCAAATATTATATCCTAATGTTACCAATGGTTTTGATTGTTGATCTCCTGATTTCTAAACACATAACCTGATTAATACAATCATTATGATTCAATCCAAATATGTATATTTGTTTGTTTATGTTTCTGCTAATTTAAATTAGTTTTTCCTGTAATCGGATTAAAAATACAACCTTAAAAACCAGTTTAAAATGTCAAATAACAAAAGACTTTCGCAGTCTGTTTATGCCATCTTATTTGATGTTGAAGTGATTATGTAAAGGAGACAAGGGTATAAAAGTCAAGAAATTGGATGAAAGGTCAGCTTTGAAAAGCCTCTAATTTTTTGGCCATTTTTTTGACCCCTAAAATATTTAAATAAGGGTATTTGTTAGTTTCTTGCTCTCATAATGCTTTGTCTTTTTGGTTTGATATTGTACTAAAATACTTTCATCCCTCTCCTCTTAAAGCCTCTCGTCATCTACCTTATTTCTTGCTTCAGAAACCATTACCACATATTTTCTTTCTTTTCTCTCGCTTGATTTTTCACTACTCTCCCGTCCCCATATATATTTCTTAATTTCAGAATTTCTGCTCGGCACTCTTGTTCTGTTATTTAAGTTTGCACCTTTGTTGTTAATTATCTCTGTCTTATTTTCGTTTAATTTCTTCCTCTTCTATTTTTCAAACTTATTTCTGTTTAGAAAAAAGAAAAAAAAGAGAAAAATCCTATCTTTCCCTTATTTCTTGTTTACACTAAGAAAAAGAAAAAAAAGAAATCCTCTCTGATTCCCTTATTTCTTTTCTTGTACAAAAAATAATCTCTTTCTATTTTTCAATTTATTTAAGCTTTCCAAAAAAAAAAAAAAATCCTTGATTTCATAATTTCTCCTCACTAGTTTTACTGTTATTGTCACTGTTTTAATTTCATTTACTTTCGTTCTCTTCTGTTTCTCGAACTTGAAAAAAATTTAAAATGGCCGCACTTGTTGCATCTATCGCGGGTGTCGGGAATTTTTTTCTGAATCTTGTCAACTGCTTGGCTGCTCTGACTGGGCGTCCATTTAAGTACTTGTACAATTACAAGAAGAACATTGACAATCTCCAAGGTGAAGTTAGGAAGCTGAAGAATACAGAAGAGGAAGTGCAGGTTATGGTTACTGTTGCTGAAAGAAACGTCGAAGAGATCAAACAGAATGTTAAGGACTGGCAGAATGATGTGGAGAAGATCATTACTGAAGCAGAGAAGTTGATTCAAGAGAAAGAAAACAACCCTCGATGTTTCAAGGGATTGTGCCCCAACTGGATCACCCGCTACAAACATAGCAAGAAAGCATTCAAATTGAAGGAGGAAGATATCAGTAAACTCCTAGATAAGAATATTCTTCCATTCCTGCCGCACGAAGATAAGGTTGCCCATCCTACTATTCCTCAGGAGATCTGGCTTAGATCTAATGAAGATTATTTCGCTTTCGAATCAAGGACCTCCACTGAGACGAATGTATGGAATGCACTAAATGATGCGGATATCTACATGATCGGTGTTTATGGGATGGGTGGTCTTGGGAAGACCACGCTTGTGCAAGAAGTTGGTAAGAAAGCTGAGAAGGATAAGCTATTCGACGACTTTGTTTTTGTTGAGGTAACATTTATCATCAGAGGTTTCATTTTCTTAGTAGGAACGCTATATTATCTTATTTAAATTTATAAGTAATATTAATATTTATTTATAAATATATTTGCGTTTATAATGAAGGAGAAGTAAGCTTTTAATAAAATATTGTTTCTTCGTTTTTAATAAAGACATCCTTATTTTCTTTATTTTCGTATTTAATAAAAAACACATTTATCAGTTTAGTTTTCTTTTGTTATTGTATTTCCTTTATTTTGTGGTTTTCGATTGACCATTTTTTTACTCTTACAGGTAACAGAAACTCCTGATACAAAAAAAATTCAAACAACAATTGCAAAAAAGTTAGGTCTCAAGTTTGAAGATGTGAAGGAAGATGAGAGTGAAAGAGCAAATAAGTTATATTCTAGAATGAAGGACAAAAATATCCTTTTAATTGTAGATAATATTTGGGAAGAGTTAGATTTGAAGACGGTTGGAATTCCTTCTAGAGATGATCGTGGAAGAAATAAAATGTTGATGACAACAAGAAAAAAAGATGTGTTGGAGAAGATGGGTTCCACAAAAAATTTTGAAATGAGCATTTTAAATGAAGAAGAAGCTTGGACTCTATTCAAGAAAATGGCAGGTAATTATTATAACACATTTTAATTTGATAATACATAAAATTTGTGTTATGGTTTGATGTAAATAAATAAAAAGTTAAAAGTAGTAATAACATGAAATATTTTTAAAATTTGTATAATTAATTGATTGATAGAATACTAGTGCTAGCTTAGGGGCATCTCTATAACATCACATTAAAAACAAAAAATCTAATTTAATTGTTTTTTTTTTTTTCAAAATTACTTTGGCGTAAGTTTTATTTATTATCTAATTAATATTCTGAAAATCAAATTTCTTTGCGGTGGGGATTTGGTTGCGGCTTACCAAGGGGTTGGAGGCCTTGGGGCTGCTCGGTGGGGTTTGGCTGGGGAAAGTGGGGTGTGGGATCTTTTTAATTTTTTCTAATATTTTATTTTGTAATAGTTTTACTTTTGATTTTATTTTTGGCTTTTTGTCATCCCCTAAGATTAAAGCTAATCACAAAATCCCCTGAAATATTATAAATCCCCTTACCATTAGTTAGTCATTATAACTTCAATAATGTTACGGACACCGACAATTTGCACTGAATTTTTGTACTGACGTACATGGCATCCAGTTAGATGCAGTCACGTTAGAGACAACACACGTCTTTCATAAATGAACGACCGTCCAACAATTATGGATGTTCGTCCATATTTGATGGATGATTGTTCAACACGAATGAACGAGCGTCCACGAAAATAATAATGGACCCTCGTCCATATTATTTGAACGGGAGTCTATTTACTATGGAAGAGTGTCCACCTCATATGGATGTCTGTCTATAAAATTTAAAAAAAAAATAATGGACACCCCTAGTAGCTCACAAGTTGAGAAAATGATTTCTATAGGATCAGGTTTTCAAGTTGAAGTTCCAAAATGGACTCGTGTGCCTTCTGAAAGTGACGTTAAGTGGTTGGGGACTCGGGTTTGGCCACTAGAAAAGGTAGAACATAGAATTTTAATTGAAAGGAATCGTATCAAAAAGGGAAGACAAGATTCGTGTGGTTGCTAGTTTCCAGCATCTATTGAATGTGTTAGATTTCATATTGTTGAGAAAAGGTACAGACTGAAACTTGAACTGTCTTTAGCTTTTCACAAATGGAAAATTGATAAGATGGGTGAAGAAGTTATGCTTTCTTGGATTGAGCAAAAAAAAAAAAAAAAAAAAAAAAAAAAATTCAAGAATATAGTGAGATTAAATCCTCCATCTCTTGATAAGTGTTTCTGGGACTAGATGTTCAAGTTTTTTCCAACCAAAAGCAGGGAAGAACTTGTGAGCTTCTACTAGCGTCCATTATTTATTTTTAAAACTTTATGGATGGGTGCCCATATGAGGTGGACACTCGTCCATAATAAATGGACTCTCGTCCACGTAATATAGACGAGAGTTTATTGTTATTTTCGTGGACACTCGTCTATTCATGAAGAACGACCATCCATCATAATATGAATGAGAGTTCATTATTATTTTCATGGACACTCGTCTACTCGTGATGAATGGTCTTCCATCAAAAATAGACGGACGTCCATAATTGTTAGATGGTCATACATTCACGAAAGACGTGTGTTGTCTCTAACGTGATAGATATGTCTGACTGGGTGTCACGTATGTTGGTACAAAAATTTGGTGCAAATTACCGGTGTTTGTAGCATATTGTTATAACTTTTGACACCTAACAATAATATAGCAATGGAATCCCGTATTTGCCCTTACAAACGTGGCATAAAAAGGGAAAGACTTAATTGCTCCTTTTATATAAAATATAAAGGGTTAGAAAGGTAATTCCCAATATTAAATCTTGTTTTATCTTTTTTAAGTGTGACTCATTTATATTTTAATTTTCTTAATCTAGTAACCGTATTTTTTCTTTCTCTTTTTATTCGTATTTTTAATCTGATTTTGTAAAAGTAATTTAATAACTGTAATTTTTTTTCTTTTAAATTCGTAACTTATTTTTTTTTCTTTCTTTTTATTCATTTTTTTTAAAACTGATTCTTTTGAAAAATAACCCAATAACCCGTTCTTTTTTCCTTCTCATTTTTAATTTCATAACCTCCATTCCTGTTAAAACCCAGCAGTTGCGAACCTCACCCACACCGTGCCCCACCACAAGGCCCAATCGGCAGCTATTGACAACTATAGTTGCTCCCATTAGCCTCCCGTGCACCACCACCGCACCCAAATCGTTGCCATCTCTTCCATTGCATCCACACCACAACCATCGCCATTGCATCCATAACACAACCATTGCCATTGCACCCATACCACAGCCCACCCTTTAGACCAACACCACAACAACCACAGCAAACCAGATGACAACCATTGCCGCACACATTGGCCTCCAGCGCACCACCACAACATGCAAAGTGCAACACATCTCCATTGCCCCCACACCACAACACATCCCCGTTGCAGCCACACCAACCCATTACCCCTTAAACAACCACCACTACCACATCAGCCACAACGAAACCAGATCACCAATCAAATCAACTTCCACAACAAAACCATCCAGGTTTAAACAAGCTCCCTAGCCAAATTGATTATAGAAAAACCACCCACCTCGTTATCAGGGTTTGAATTGAAGGTGAGGCGGCTTCACTCCTCTAGTTTAACAGAAATTTCATGCTTCTTGGACACTAATCAACAAATTTAAAAGTGTAAATTTTTAAAATTGAATATACAACAAATTTGGCGTACTAATAAATAGCACTATTTGCTACTTTGAGTGATACTAGTTGACCACTTATCTTTATCTTGCTAGCCTCCAATTATAAATTTTTGCATCAATACAATTTTATCGATCCTTCAGCAAAATTTGTTACATCTTAAATCCTCTTAATTTCTATTTCTACATCTTCAATCTTCTATTTTAAAATTAGTTAATTAAAGTGTTTAGTGTAATTCCCATTATTTTCAGCCTAAATTCATAATAATGAGAACTGACTTGGCAGCTTCATTTTACATTTCCTCATTTCTTATCAGCTTATTTTTCTTTTCTATAAAAACTGTCTTCAAGTCTTAGAGCTCTTGATAAGACAAATGTGTTTGGAAAGAAAAAAAAGAGTTAAAGTGTAGTTTATTTAGATTTTCAAAAAAAAAATTTGGCTTTCTTTAGAAAAGAGTCTAATACGATAGCTAGAGAGAAAACAACAACACTTGGAACTTTTCTTGTTTTTAAATAAAAAGCATGTGAATAGAAAATGCAATAATCCTAGCTTCTTGTGTAGGTAATGTTATTCAAAGACGTGAACTGCATTCTTTACCAAATGATGTATGTAAAGAATGTGGAGGTTTGCCCATTGTCATTTGTACAATAGCAAAAGCATTAAGGAACAAGAGACAAGAATCTCAATGGAAAGATGCCTTGCGAGTACTAAGAATGCCTTCTCCAGCACAGTTCCCAAGAATTTTGAAAAAAGAATATTATAAGATTAAGTTGAGTTATGATTATTTAGAACATGATGAGCTCAAGAAAACTTTCATAATTTCTAGTCTAATGGAAAATAATACTTCCATTTCAGACTTGTTCAAGAATATCGTTAGTTTGGGTATACTTGAAGGAGCTAACCTTACAATAGAACAAGCACAAAATAGACTAGATTTAGTGGTCAAGGAACTCAAAGAATCTTGCTTGTTATTTGATGGTTATACCAAAGAAAGATTTTCTATGCATGATGTTGTTCGCATTATTGCTACAACATGTGGATATTTAGATCACCATGTATTTACAGAGAGAAATGACATTGAAAGCGAATGGAAAGATAAAGATAAACTTAGAAAATGCACAATTATCTCTTTAGTTGGTAATAACATTATTACTCAACTTTTGCTTGAAGGATTAGATTGTCCAGAACTTGAATTTTTTGATATGAGTAGAAGGAGTTCTTCTTTCAAAATCCCAGAAGGCTTTTTCAAGCTAATGCCGAAGCTCAGGGTATTGAATTTATTTCGACTACATCATTCATTATCGCCGCTGTCAATTGATCTTTTGACAAACCTTCAAACATTGTGTTTAGACTATAGCAAAATTAAAGATGTTGCTATTATCGGAAAGCTTAAGAAGCTAAAAATCCTTAGCTTGCGAGATACTGATATTGAAGAGTTGCCTATAGAAATGGGTCAATTGATTGGGTTAAAGCTTTTAGATTTAAGCAATTGTACACAATTAGAAGTTATTGCACCAGATGTGATATCAAAATTATCACAACTAGAAGAATTGTATATAAAGGGATGCCGGATTTGGTGGAAGGTTGAAGTACTCAAGGAGTTCAAGTACTTGTCTCAACTGACCAATTTAGAAATAGATATTAAAGATAAAAAAATGTTGCCTAAAGACTTCTTTTCCAAAGAGCTTAAAAAGTATAAAATATCAATAGGAGATTGTTCATTCCCATATCAAAAAATTTATGAAAATGAGATTTTGAGGATGTTGGAATTTAAATTTAATTCTACCATCTCCCTAGAAGAAATTCGTGGAATCAAGAATGTTGAACTCTTAAACTTAGCAGAATCTTCAGATGATGAGGAAGATCTTGCAGGTTCAAATTTTAATTTGCAATCCAATGAAATCACACCACTTTTTAATGAAAAGGTTTGATTGATGTTAACCCTCTTGTACTTCTTTATTATAGATTCTTGTTTTCTTTGATGCTTATTCTCGTTTGTTAACACATAACTGTGGTATTGAATTATTTGTTCTTCTCTTTTTTTTTATTTTCCTTGTGATTTAAATTTTCAGTTAAATTTTAAGTACTTCTCTTTAATATTTGTACTTTGTAATTTCTATCAAATTGATTTCATTAATTCATGCTTGATTTCATGACGAAACTTTTTAGAGAGACAAAGACACATTGTTAACACTAATGGCATGTCAACTACAATCCAACATTCAACTATGATCAATTATTACTTCTTTTTGTTTTTTTTTTTTAATTTTTTCATATGAGTAAATATTGAAACATCAATTATCTTTGACTTCAGGTTATTTTCTCCAATTTGATGGCCTTGCAACTGAAAGTTACTAGTTCTAGAAAGATTTGGGACAGCCAACCTCCAACATTCATGTCTTCCTTGACACGTTTGAACTTGCATGGATGTGGAAACATAAAGTATGCATTTCCATTTTCTGTAGCCAAAAGTCTCTCCACTCTCCAAGACCTTCTAATAAGCGATTGTACAATTTTAAAGGAGATTGTTGCAGAAGAAGAAGGAGCAAAGGCTGTTGTTAATTTTGCCTTTCCACAAGTAACAGTTTTGACGCTTCAATATTTACCAAAACTTACGGCTTTCTATCATGGGATTGACACTTGGGAATTGCCAATGTTAAAAAGGTTGGTGGTGCAGGGATGTGACAAATTCACTTCAAAATACCTAAGATTCCATGAAAATTCACTTCATATTTCAGAGCCAAAATCCCTCTGGTTGGAAAATAAGGTACGAATCTCTTGTTTACTTTTTTATTGAAAAGAAAAAAAAATCTTTAATATATTACATAAATTGAAACTTAATAATGGGATTCTTATCATCTGTTTCTTTTTTTTTTTTTTCTTTTTTCTTTTTTTTTTTTCAACAAAAAATTAGAAAGTAATTCTAGGAATCATCAAATGCTACTAGAAATCACAATAATAATTTTATATTGGTTGTCCTTAATGGAGGACAACCTTTTGTGAAACTATAAGGAAAAAGACACAAGTTTTATAAGCCAAAAAAAGAAAGACAAAACTTCGTTAGTTAGTTACCATTAAATCTAAGAGAAAAAATTATAAGACATAAATACCATAATAATAGGGACAATGACAAAATTGACCCCCATTTTTTTCTTGAACATGCGGAAAAGAAGACACAAGTTTTTAAAACAAAAAGAAGAAACTTAACCGCTCAAATACGTTTAAATTAACTAAAAAAAGAGTAAGGCATACAAAATGTCAAAAATATGTTTATTTTAAGATGAGATATGATCCAGAAAACATTTTAAAGATAAAAATACTATTTAATGCCTTTAATGTACAAATGAAATATCAAACTTGTCTGGAGAAATGCCAATAAAAAGAAGGCTTTTGATGATCCTATAGACGTAAAAATAGTTTCTCTTTCAAGGTTATCTTCGTCCTTGTGAACTAATTTACAAACATCTCAGTTCTAGTTCATTCAAGCTAAACCAACCAAGACGACAAATTTACCATACCATCCAGAGCTTAAGTCAGCCACGAAATAATTTGACAAATTGAGCCTAATATCAAACTTGAGTTTATTTTAAAAGTCAATATTAAATGCAAGTCTTGCCATATGTTTAGTTTTCATAGGATAGTAGTGTCTTTTATGATATAAATTTGACTGTTGATTTATTAGTATTTAAATGTAAATTTACTTATCAACTAAAAATACTTTAAAGAGATATAAAATTATAAAATAATGAATACCATATTTACCCTTACAAAATGTTAAATCTAATCATCTCTAATAACATTTTATCTCTTTTTAATACCGTTCCGAACTTTTTTCTTTTTTCTTATGGTTTCATAATACATTATCGGTCAATTGACAATATTCCTTTTATTTTTACTAGAAACATGTCTAACAAGTGAACCTTCTTATTATTGGAAACATTACACAAAAAAAATTTGCAACTTGAAACCCAATTTCTTTGTAAGTAGAAATTTATACAAATTTTTTGCAGAGTTATGTTAAGGTAAGACATTATCTAATTTAATAGTATATGCCTATAATGTTATAAGACATTGAAAAAATTAATTAAAAAAGAAATTTGTCCAAAGTCCAGCTTACCGTTAGGATGAGCTGATTAGGAGATAAAATCTATAACAGTGTTTAACAAAATAGGTATTTTGTCTTTGGCCAAAAATAGTTCTGTTTTAAGAAAATAACAAACTAACTAGATTTTGTTTTGATGGATTTGTAGATCAAGTTGGATTTGAAGTTATTGGAATATGTTTAATCAGTAGTTTTCATAAATGGTTTTCGAATGTTATTTTAATATTGATTAGAAATTTAAAATAATAATAAAATGTAATTTACTAGTTTTAGAATATATTGTTGTTAAATTATCAAAAACAGTTAATTAGATTATTTATTAAAAAAATGTCACCGTAATTTGTGTTTAATCTATGAATTCTAGCCAACCATTAAACTTTTGTTTTAAGAAAATAAAAAGCTAATTAGATTTTGTTTCAATGGATTTGTAGATCAACTCTGATTTGGAGCATTTGGAAATAAATAATATTACGTGGCTGAGTCAATCTAAAACTCTAACAATTTTTAATGATTACAAGTTAGCAAATATTCCAGTTGGACTCCTTCAGAGATTAGAAAATTTGCAAAAGCTTGAATAGTTTACTGTGGATACAAAGGATTATTCTCATACACAAAGGATGAGAAACAGATGCAAAACACTCTAGGGCCATCCTCAACTTCTTTCCAATATCTTGAAGTTTTGAGTTTAAGTTGGTGTAGTGGGTTGATGAAGTTAATAACACCTTCAATGGCTAGAAGCTTGAGACAGTTAAGAGAAATGAGCCTGGTAAATTGTGAAATGCTAATTGAAATAGTAGAAAATGAGGGAGAAGGAGATGCAACAACAACTGAAATTGTTTTTGATAATTTGAAGAAGTTGTTACTTCGAGACTTAAAAAGTTTCGTATGTTTCTGCTCTGGAAATTACTCTTTCAATTTTCCATCGTTGGAAGAGCTAATTATAGGAGGATGCCCCAATATGAAGACTTTCTCTCAAGGAATCTTACGCACACCAAAGTTACAAAAAGTTGATTATGAGGAAATCAAGTATATAAGCTTGAGTAAGACTGGATGGACGTGGAAGAAGATAATGGAAGTAGAGAATGAGGGGAATGATCTTAATAAAACCATACAAGGAGCATACAAAAAACAGGTATGTATTCTAGTAATTATTTTAAGAATCTTATGTTTTAGCTAGAAGATTGCAAGTAATTGTAGGATGAAGCAAGTTTTGTTAGTTTATCAATACAAGCGTACAACACTAAGAAGACACTTTTAAGTACTTTTACTTTAGCACACGTGAGTGAAACTCACATCAAAGATGAGTTTCCACTTTTAACCCTACTTGAATGAACGGTTGTAATGCGATCCGAGCTTGTAGGTTATGGGATGGCATCATCAGCTCTATAAAGCAAGACAAGAATGCAACTTTATGTTATTATTTGTTTAGTTTGGGCCTAGGCCTTTCAGAAATGATTAAGAGTTACAAATAGACACATTTTTCTAATCCATAAGAAACAATAATTATTATTATTTAATTACTTTATATTGAAACAGCTATTAACTTGATTTTACTGCAGGACATTTTCCTTGAATTGAAGTTCTTGATATTCCAAGATATCAATTCTACAAGATCTCCTACAACCAACATCCAAATTCCTTCTACCAAAATTTGACACACTTGATTTTGTCAGGTTGTGGAAACATAAAATATGCATTTCCATCTTTCATTGCCAAAAGCCTTCACCAACTCCAACACCTAAAGATACATAATTGTAAGGTTTTAGAGGAGATTGTTGCAAAAGAAGAAGGAGCAAATGAAGATGACAATTTTGTCTTTTCGAATGTAACCTCATTGGTGCTTCAAAATCTACCAAAATTTACGGTCTTCTATCATACTTTTCAATGGCCAATGTTAAAAGAGTTGGTGGTGAAAAATTGTGACAAATTCATGACTTCAAAGTATTTGAGCTTCCAAGAAAATAACGAGGAAGGTGAACTTCATTTTTCAGAGCCAAAATCTCTCTTCTTGAATGATAAGGTATGAGTATTTAATTATTTCATTGTTTATTGAAAAAGAAAATTAACTTAAATTATGCCTTCCCAAGTTTTAATTACATTAAAAAATTCATTTGAAAACAATAAATAAAAATGAATGTAATCTTAATATTATTTTGTTTTTTGCAAAATAATGTAAACGAAAAACAAAATATCTAAAATGTATGTTTAATTAGTAGTTTTTTTTTTTTTTTTAAAGTTTTTGAATGCAATTTTAATATTGATTTGAAATAAAAAAAATAAAAAAAATATAACTTGCTAGTTTTAAAATAGATTGTAGTTGAACTATCAAAAACAAGAAAATAGATTTTCTTTTAAAAAATTAAAAAAAAAAAAAAAAGGTTGCCTCCGTTATTTGTCTTTGGCCTATGACTTCTAAGCCAATAATAAAAGTTTTGTTTTAAGAAAATAACAAGCTATCTGGATTTTGTTTTGATGGATTTCTGGATCAAGTTGGATTTGAAGGAATTGGATTTAAATAATAAAAAAAAATAAAAATTATATTTAATCAATAGTTTTCAAAATTAGTTTTTGAATGTAATTTTAATATTGATTTGAAATTTGAAATAATAATATAATGTTATTTACTAGCTAGTTTTAAAATATGTTGTAGTTGAATTATCAAAATATTTAATTAGATTTTTTATTTAAAAAAAATGCCTCCCTGATTTGTGTTCAGCCTATAAATTCTGAGCCAACAATTAAACTTTTGTTTTAAAAGAAATAAAAAGTTGATTAGATTTTGTTTCAATGGATTTGTAGATCAACTCTGATTTGGAGGAATTGGAATTAAAGAATAAGTTGAGATGGACTGAATGGCAGGGACGATCTAAAACTCTTGAGATCAGTTATGATCATAAGTTAGCAAATATTCCAGTTGGACTTCTTCGGAGATTTGAAAATGTGGAAGTGCTTCTACTAAAGTCGTGTGAATACAAGTACCGTTCATCCCCGTCTTATGTGACTGTTTAAGGGTATATTGGCTGGAAACCAGTAACCGCCTCAGAGAAATCTTTAGCAGAACTAATGTATTGAGAAGTTTAGAGATAGAGAGACATTTTAGAGAGAAGAAACAATGTCTGCAAAATTTGTGGATACAAGAGTGGACTGAACAGATTCTCCAATCATTTTTATGAACCAGTCTCATCAACCACCACCAGCTCCCCAACCGCAGGGCCAAGTGGCTTGAATGATCCGGAGAATAAAGCAAGATGTGTAACGTCTCCAATGTCACAGGTATAGTGTTATTAAGATATTGGAAAATTCTCCAGGTAGTCTGGTGCGGCACCATGGCCATCTTAAATACCAGCCGCCTTAGACACACAGTCTGGTTAAGGGTATATTGGCTGGAAACCAGTAACCGCCTGCCTGTTCACCAATTTACCCAGCTTATTAACCACAGTCCCCCTCAAACACTTTACCCATTAACCTATGATCCAAACCTTGCTGATGTGTGTAATCCTCTCTAAGCCATTGAGTGATTAACTCAGAGGGAAAATGGAGAGGGAAAAACTGTTCGGATGTAGTTGTAGGAATACCATGCTGATCAAAACAAGAACTGTATACATATTCTTTAGTGTGATATTGGGGAGGTTTAACCAGGGTTTTAATCCTGGTGGTGACTGGGGGATTCGGTTTTTTATAAGGAGAGGGTATAAGAAGATTATCCAGCGGAGTGGAATCACCTTTAGGTAAATACGATAGTTCATATAAAGACTCGACTTTATCTTTATAATCTGTATGAACAAGGGCTGTAGAAGAACTAGCAGAAGAGGTAGAACTGCGAGAACTAGAAAATGAGGAAGTACGTATAAGACTTGGTTTTGTAAGATTATTACTCATGAAGGAAAATGGCATACATTAGTTCTGACTAAAGATATTCTCTGGCGAGGGAAGATCATGAAGACCAGTATCACAAAGCATGTAGATTGCTGGACCATATTAGCCTGTGGCGTGGACACATGAAAGTAAGACACTGTAACGTCTCCAATGTCACAGGTATAGTGTTATTAAGATATTGGAAAATGCTCCAGGTAGTCTGGTGCGGCACCATGGCCATCTTAAATACCAGCCGCCTTAGACACACAGTCTGGTTGACAAGAAGTTTCCAATACAAAATAACATTATTACTTATAACAAGGAGAGCAGTATTCTCACCTTACCTACAATTATTCATAGGTTTCATGGCACTTGGCTCTGATACCAAATATGGAGTACGTGGCGTTGTTAGACCAGCGGTCGCCAAGTACTGCTAGGCAGTTTTTAAGGCGGTTACTGGTTTCCAGCCAATATACCCTTAAACAGTCACATAAGACGGGGATGAACGGTACTGCTACAGTGGCGCCCGCCAAGGCGGGCTTCTTGAGCCGCGGCCTCTACTAGATTCTAAAAAGGAAGCCAGCTCCATAAAACACCCGTATCCCTTAAAAGGCGCAGTGTAACAGTGCAGGCCAGGGGAAATGGAGAGCACAGAACGCCGCATCCAGGATCACAAAAATACTCCAGCGTTAATGGACAACCACGGCAGAGCCGAACTGAGTGTCCATTAAGACGAGAGACTTCTGTGAAGAATGAGGGCTTCCGGCCAGAGAAATCTTTAGCAGAACTAATGTATTGAGAAGTTTAGAGATACAGAGACATTTTAGAGAGAAGAAATTTTTATTGCTGATTTCGTTCTGCTTTGTACAAGAAGGGCAGCCCTCTTTTATAGGGGAAGAGGGGCTTTTTACAAGCAACACACACCATACACGTATTACATAGAGATTATAAATGTTACAGACAACTGGAAGGCCAGGATCTAGCCGACAAAACAGTAAAACACAGATGGCAAAAAGATAAAAATATAAGGCTGAGATGTTGCCGACAGAGGAGAGAGACCACGTGTGAGAATCTGGGTGAGGGATGATGTCACAAGGATGTCGTCACTCAGAGGATGATGTGTCAGTTCTGTTTGGGTCTTCTTCAGAGTCCATTGGGTTGTGAGTGTACCCAAGTGTTTTCCACCAAAAAGGATTAGGGGACTATGGGTTTTGAGAATCTTGGGCTGTTTGATCTTGGGCCTGTAGGTAGGCTGGGTCATTTAGTACAATATCAAGATCAGGGTCACCAGTTTGGATGCCAGGAATGGTAACAGCAAGGTTTGGATCATAGGTTAATGGGTAAAGTGTTTGAGGGGGACTGTGGTTAATAAACTAGGTAAATTGGTGAACAGGCACTGTATCTTTGACTTTGGGTCTGATTTTGGAGGAAGAACCTGCTCGGGAATCTGCATGTTGATGGACGGCCTGTATAAGGGTTTGACAGTATTCATGTGGNGCCGCGGTTGTCCATTAACGCTGGAGTATTTTTGTGATCCTGGATGCGGCGTTCTGTGCTCTCCATTTCCCCTGGCCTGCACTGTTACACTGCGCCTCTCATGCCAGAGAAACGGCTCACAGCCTATGAGACTTTGCATCCTACCACTGAAAAGGCCTCTACTAGATTCTGAAAAGGAGGATTACTCATGAAGGAAAATGGTATACATTAGTTCTGACTAAAGATATTCTCTGGCGAGGGAAGATCATGAAGACCAATATCACAGAGCATGTAGATTGCTGGACCATATTAGCCTGTGGCGTGGGCACAGGAAAGTAAGACACTGTAACGTCTCCAATGTCACAGGTATAGTGTTATTAAGATATTGGAAAATTCTCCAGGTAGTCTAGTGCGGCACCATGGCCATCTTAAATACCAGCCGCCTTAGACACACAGTCTGGTTGACAAGAAGTTTCCAATACAAAATAACATTATTACTTATGGCAAAAAGATAAAAATATAAGGCTGAGGCGGGCTTCTTGAGCCGCGGCCTCTACTAGATTCTAAAAAGGAGGCCAGCTCCATAAAACACCCGTATCCCTTAAAAGGCGCAGTGTAACAATGTAGGCCAGGGGAAATGGAGAGCAAAGAACGCCGCATCCAGGATCACAAAAATACTCTAGTGTTAATGGACAACCGCGGCAGAGCCGAACTGAGTGTCCATTAAGACGAGAGACTTCTGTGAAGAAGGAGGGCTTCCGGCCAGAGAAATCTTTAGCAGAACTAATGTATTGAGAAGTTTAGAGATAGAGAGACATTTTAGAGAGAAGAAATTTTTATTGCTGATTTCGTTCTGCTTTGTACAAGAAGGGGAGCCCTCTTTTATAGGGGAAGAGGGGCTTTTTACAAGCAACACACACCATACACATATTACATAGAGATTATAAATGTTATAGACAACTGGAAGGCCAGGATCTGGTCGACAAAATAGTAAAACACAGATGGCAAAAAGATAAAAATATAAGGCTGAGATGTTGCCGACAGAGGAGAGAGACCACGTGTGAGAATCTAGGTGAGGGATGATGTCACAAGGATGTCATCACTCAGAGGATGATGTGTCAGTTCTGTTTGGGTCTTCTTCAGAGTCCATTGGGTTGTGAGTGTACCCAAGTGTTTTCCACCAAAGAGGATCAGGGGAATATGGGTTTTGAGAATCTTGGGCTGTTTGATCTTGGGCCTGTAGGTAGGCTGGGTCATTTAGTACAATATCAAGATCAGGGTCACCAGTTTGGATGACAGGAATGGTAACAACAAGGTTTGGATCATAGGTTAATGGGTAAAGTGTTTGAGGGGGACTGTGGTTAATAAGCTGGGTAAATTGGTGAACAGGCACTGTATCTTTGACTTTGGGTCTGATTCTGGAGGAAGAACCTGCTCGGGAATCTGCATGTTGATGGACGGCCTGTATAAGGGTTTGACAGTATTCATGTGGAAGGGTGTCCCAGGGTGGTTCTGTGGGGTCATATATGGGCCAAAGAGATGGAGGGATATATTTGTTTATGTGGCACATGTGGGTTTGGAAGTGTTTAAGGTGAGGAAGGTGGAAAGACCAGTCTGTATGGAGAGAGAATGGGTGAACAGTATATTCTTTGAGAGTTCCAATATGAATGAGCTCAGTAGTCATGTATGGGACCTGTTGAAAAGTAAAGATGATATGGGAGGTGGGAAGGTTGATCTTGGTGCAGAGAGTTTGTTTCTGTTGGAAAAGAGATTTCCAATAAGAAAGGGGGTGAAACCATTCAAGAAAGGTATGAAACAGATATTCAGGAAAACTGTTGGTATTTTGGAAGGGGATGGAAGATTAGAAGTATGAGGCCATGGTTCGAATAGGGAATTCTATGGCTAGGATGTGTTTATAAAGGAGGCACCACAAGAGTTATAGAAGGTGGGTAGAAAATATGTGTGGGTCAGATATTTGGAAGAGGGTGAGGAAGGGGTAATGGGGATGGTAATGCAAGCCACCAAGGGTTTGTAATCCTGTAGCTTGAATAGTATGAAGCTGGTATTATGTTGTAAGGTTGGGAAGTTGTTGTTCCAGAGTATTATTTTCAAGAAGTGCTGGAACTTCTGGGGGTTGATCTGAAAATGGGTTCATCATGCATATTACAGGGATTGATGGTGTTTGGATATGGGTAATAGGCCGTATATAAAAATTGGGCTTGGGCTTTTTGGGTCGGGAGAGTAAGTCAGCAAGGGTATTGTGTTTTCCTTTAATATGCTTGACAGTGAACTGGCAACGAGAAAACCATTGGGCCCATCTGAGCCGTTGGCCATCAGGAATTTCTTTCTGTTTGAACTCAAGCATGCGGGGAAACGAGGACATATCCATTTCTACTAGAAAATGATGGCTGACCAGATGAAATTCAAATTTTTCAATGCCGCATCGGACTGCAAGAATCTCTTTGTATGTGGAATGATAATGTTCTTCACTGGGTTTGAAATGTCCACTCTTGTATCCACAAATTTTGCGGACATTGTCAATTTCTTCAAGAAGAATGGCTGACCAATGGGAATCACTAGCATCAGTCTGCAGGATGCGTTGGCCATTAGAGGGAATTTGTAGTGGAGGTAACTGGAGAGCTATTTCTTTTAAGGCTTTGACAGAAGAGGTTTGTTCAGGTCCCCAAGAAGGAGGGTCTTTTTTGAGCATGAGTTGGAGAGGGCAAACTAAAGGAGACAATTTCTTGATGAAAGGGGCCATATAATTGACAACACCAAGAAACTGTTGGGTTTCATTGAGAGTAAGGGATGTGGCGGGGAACTTTAGAAGTTCTCGGCCAATGTGAGGTTGAAGTTGATATTGGCCATTTTCTATGTGCATTCCAAGAAAATCAATGGCAGTTGTCCGGAGGACCATCTTTTTTTCTGATAGCATTACCCCATATTTTTTAAGAAGGGAGTAAAACTGGTGGAGCAGGGCCAAGTGGCTTGAATGATCCGGAGAATAAAGCAAGATGTCATCAATGTAGATTAAGGCTTGCTTCAGAATGGGCTGGAAGATGCGGATCATGGCCTTCTGAAAAATAGATGGAGCAGTTTTGAGCCCAAAATGGAGGACAGTCCAATGGTAGTAGAGATTGGGAATGCAGAACCCTGTTTTTTCCCTATCAGCAGGATGGAGCCCAAGTTGCCAAAATCCAGCTTTGAGATCAAACTTGGAGAACACATGAGCATTGGTGAGATAACCAAACAGAAAATCTTTCCGGGGAAGAGGAAACTTGATATCAGCTAAAAACCAATTTAATGGTTTATAATTGATAACAAGACGAAGTTTTCCTTTGGAATATTGCATATTCATCCTTAATCATTGAAGAGTTTTTACTTGCTAAAGCTCTTTGGAAACTCTCCTTCCCAATTGATATGATGTCCCTTCGCTTAATGTCAATTCCATCAAATTGGAGTCAACCTAAAGAAAAATCATGTCAATCAAATTAAAATTAATATTTCCCTTAAAAAGATATAATAACTTATATATATTTAACAGAACCAAGGAAAAAAAAATGAGAATTAAGGTTGTTAGAAATTTTTATACAATCGTATGTTTTAGAAATTTCTAAAAAAATATAGACCAGGTTTGTTGTATCCTAGTATAAAGTGAGGTGTTAAGTATGTGTTGGCCCTAGGTCAACATAATGCTCAACCTAAAACAAACTAACTTTAAAAAATAACTTATAAAAACACTAAAAACATAATATTATTAAAAATAAATATTTAAACTAAAATTGAATACACATACCTGTTTTTTGTATGCTCCTTGTATGGTTTTATTAAGTTCATTCTCTACTTCCATAATTCCCACCAGTGGAAGTCGGTGTTGAATATTTGACACTTGACTTTTGTAACTTTGGTGTGCTTAAGATTCCTTTGGAGAAAGTCTTCATATTGGGGCAATCCCGTATGATGAACTCTTCCAAAGATGGGAAATTAAATAGTATTCAGAGCAAAAGCAGTGAGACTTTCAACCAGAGAAGTGACAACTTCTTCAATTTGTCAAAAACAATTTCAGTTGTTGTTGTTGCTCTCCCTCATTTTTACTATTTCAATTAGCATTCCACAACATTCTATACTCATTCTATCAAATGCACCAAGCTTCCAGCCATTGAAGGTGTTATTAACTTCATCAACCCACTACAGAACATAAACTCATAACTTTAAGATATTTGAAAGAAGTTGGGGATGCACCAGTGATTGCATCTGTTTCTCATCCTTTCTACATGGAATATTTCTAAACCCTATAAAAGAGGGCTCCCCTTCTTGTACAAAGCAGAACGAAATCAGCAATAAAAATTTCTTCTCTCTAAATGTCTCCTATCTCTAAACTTCTCCATACATAGTTCTGCTAAAGATTTCTCTGGCCGGAAGCCCTCCTTCTTCACAGAAGTCTCTCGTCTTAATGGACACTCAGTTCGGCTCTGCCGCGGTTGTCCATTAACGCTGGAGTATTTTTGTGATCTGGATGCGGCGTTCGTGCTTCCATTTCCCTGGGCACTGTTACACTGCGCCTCTCATGCCAGAGAAACGGCTCACAGCCTATGAGACTTTGCATCCTACCACTGAAAAGGCCTTACTAGTTCTGAAAAGGAGGATTACTCATGAAGGAAAATGGTATACATAGTTCTGACTAAAGTATTCTCTGGCGAGGGAAGAATGAAGACCAATATCACAGAGATGTAGATTGCTGGACCATATAGCCTGTGGCGTGGCACAGGAAAGTAAGACACTGTAAGTCTCCAATGTCACAGGTATGTGTTATTAAGATATTGGAAAATTCTCCAGGTAGTCTAGTGCGGCACCATGGCCATCTTAATAACCAGCCGCCTTAGACACACAGTCTGGTTGACAAGAAGTTTCCAATACAAAATAACATTATTACTTATGGCAAAAGATAAAAATATAAGGCTGAGGCGGGCTTCTTGAGCCGCGGGCTCTACTAGATTCTAAAAAGGAGGCCAGCTCCATAAAAACACCGTATCCCTTAAAAGGCGCAGTGTAACAATGTAGCGCGGGAAATGGAGAGCAAAGAACGCCGCATCAGGATCACAAAATACTCTAGTGTAATGGACAACCGCGGCAGAGCCGAACTGAGTGTCCATTAAGACGAGAGACTTCTGTGAAGAAGGAGGGCTTCCGGCCAGAGAAATCTTTAGCAGAACTAATGTATTGGAAGTTTAGAGATAGAGAGACATTTTAGAGAGAGAAATTTTTATTGCTGATTTCGTTCTCTTTGTACAAGAAGGGGAGCCCTCTTTTATAGGGAAGAGGGGCTTTTTCAAGCAACACACCACCTACACATATCAATAGAGTTATAAATGTTATAGACACTGGAATCCTTGCTGCACCTATCCTAAATCGGATACTACCTTTCGCACGATCATGCAAGTAATCTAGCAAAGAAACACAAAAATCACATTTCCAAACAACATTTCAAGCAAATCACGTTTTAAAACTACAACTTCATATATGATCACATTGTGTTCACCTATCACCAAGAGCCCAGAAAAATACGATGCCAATTTTCAGCTTCTAACCTGCTTGAAGCGTATTCGACATCATTTGGCACCAATTTTGCCGATCTTTGTTAAAGATTCGGGAACAACTAGGCAATCTCATCTGTGAAATTTAAAAATTAACAAATATTAATACATATGTTCTATTAGGTTTAATGATAAGTATTTGAAACGATGAAAATGACTTAAATTGCCGGTGATTGAACTGGCAGGACGGTCTACAATTTTGAAAGGGTTACAAAGAACAAAAGAGAGAGGACGCGCGTGGTCAATACCACTCGTTTGATATTGACTGTAAACTGAAGCTGCGTAGCCGGATACTAGAGAGGACTTGAATTTAGCCGGATATCGCCGTTAGCCACCAAGGAAAGAGACACCTAACTCTATTCCAGAGCAGCTGACATCACCATCGTTATATTTTCTTTACATGATTGGATAGTATCACTGAAGTCCCTCATATGCTTAAATCATTTTAATTTTGCCCTTACAGAATATTTTAATAGTCCCTTAAATGTTTAATTAATATCACATTTAACTGTATAATTTCTTAAAATATATACCCCGAAATCTAGATAATCAATTGAATTAGCGAAGGCAACTTATATATATTCTTTTGAATTATGTTTAAAAAGAAGGGTCAAGTCATCTAACACCACACACTTACCACATGACTTTGTTGTGTGTTGATGAACATTATTCTTACCTAGGAATCTTTCCCATAACTCTGAACAATATGTAATAATTAAGAACAACACATTAATAGTAAAAGCAAAAACTATAAATAATGCTATTTTCGGACTCTAAATTAATCATAATTTATCAATTAAACAAAAAAATGAGGAATTTCCTCATCTACATCAATGTATGCTTAAAAAACACATATAAATTAACTTTAAAGAAACATAAATTGTACTGTTGTAGATTTTTTCTACATAAACTTGATAGTCTATAATTGATTCACTTAGATGATATTTAGTAAAGACAAAATTAATAATAAAGACTAACGAGTATTAATTCAACGAAGGAGAACGAAGAAGTCTATGGAAAAAGTATATTGTTAAGTAAATTAATACTTACCATTTTGTAATTGTTGTATGATTGTATTAGTCACTCTCCGAACAATCTCTCCCTGTTCAACTTATGTAATCTTGGCATGCTTAAGCCTACTCTAAAGAAAGTTTTCATCTTGGAGCATTCATTCACATATATTCTTTCCAAGAAAGGGAATTTCAAGGTGTTGTAATCCCCGGAGCAAAAGCATGTGGGACTTTCTAAATTATGCAAACGCAAATTCTTCAATTTCTCAAAAACAATCTCACCTTTCTCTATACCTCTCTCATTTACTAATACTTCTATCATCATTTCACATGAATATATATCCAACTCTTCTAGTCGCACTAAACTTTTGGTTGTTGAGGATGACATTAAGTTTAACATTCCATTGCAACACGAAACCTTCAAAGTCCTCAGATTTTCAAAAGATGCTAAAGATGGCAACAGAGTAGTCAAATTGTGACAATATTGCACATCTAGACAATCAAGATTTTGAAGAATTGAGTTCAATTGGGAGCCTTGTTTCCAAATGCACTTTAAATTAAAAAGTCCATGCAACACTAAAATCTTTAATTTTGTGAGTGCTCTAACGTGTTCCTTATCCTCTCCAAATGAGAATATCTCTTCATATGAACTCACTTTCAATATGAGTTTTTCAAGACAGTTAAATTTATGAAGGATCTGAATTGGATATTTGCATATTCATCCTTAATCAATTGAAGAGTTTTTACTTTGCTAAAGCTCTTTGGAAACTCTCCTTCCCAAATTGATATGATGTCCCTTCCGCTTAATGTCAATTCCATCAAATTGGAGTCAACCTAAAGAAAAATCATGTCAATCAAATTAAAATTAATATTTCCCTTAAAAAGATATAATAATTCTATATATATTTAACAAGACAAAGGAAAAAAAAATGATGAATTAATGGTTGTTAGAAAAATTTTATCAATCGTGTAGTTTTAGAAATTTCTAAGAAAAATATAGACCAGGTTTGTTGTATCCTAGTAATAAAGTGAGGTGTCTAAGTATGTGTTGGCCACTAGGTCAACAATAATGTCAACCTAAATACAAACTAACTTTAAAAAATAACTTATTATAATTAACACTAAAAACATATATTATTTAAAAATAAATATTTAACTAATTATGAATACACATACCTGTTTTTTTGTATGCTCCTTGTATGGTTTATTAAGTTCATTCTCTACTTCCATTAATTCCCACCAGTGGAAGTCGGTGTTGAATATTGACACTTGACTTTTGTAACTTTGGTGTGCTTAAGATTCCTTTGGAGAAAGTCTTCATATTGGGGCAATCGTATGATGAACTCTTCCAAAGATGGGAAATTAAAATAGTAATTCCAGAGCAAAAGCATGTGAGACTTTCTAACCAGAGAGTGACAATTCTTCAATTTGTCAAAACAATTTCAGTTGTTGTTGTTGTGTCTCCCCATTTCTACTATTCAATTAGCATCCACAACATCTATACATTTCTATCAAATGTCACCAAGCTTCCAGCCATTGAAGGTATTATTAACTTCATCAACACTAAGAACATAAACTCATAACTTTAAGATATGAAAGAAGTTGGGGATGGCAAAGTGATTGCATCTGTTTCATCCTTTCTACATGAGAATATTTCTAAACCCTATAAAAGAGGGCTCCCCTCTTGTACAAAGCAGAACGAAATCAGCAATAAAAATTTCTTCTCTCTAAAATGTCTCTCTATCTCTAAACTTCTCATACATTAGTTCTGCTAAAGATTTCTCGGCCGGAAGCCCTCCTTCTTCACAGAAGTCTCTCGTCTTAATGGACACTCAGTTCGGCTTCCCGCGGTGTGCCATAACGCGGAGTATTTTGTGATCCTGGATGCGGCGTTCTGTGCTCTCCATTTCCCCTGGCCTGCACTGTTACACTGCGCCTCTCATGCCAGAGAAACGGCTCACAGCCTAGAGACTTTGCATCCTACCACTGAAAAGGCCTTACTGATTTGAAAAGGAGGATTACTCATGAAGGAAAATGGTATACATTAGTTCTGACTAAAGATACGTCGGGAGGGAGATCATGAAGACCAATATCACAGAGCTGTAGATTGCTGGACCATAAGCCTGTGGCGTGGCCAAAAAGTAAGACACTGTAACGTCTCCAATGTCACAGGTATAGTGTTATTAAGATATTGGAAAATTCTCCAGGTAGTCTAGTGCGGCACCATGGCCATCTAAATACCAGCCGCCTTAGACACACAGTCTGGTTGACAAGAAGTTTCCAATACAAAATAACATTATTACTTATGGCAAAAAGATAAAAATATAAGGCTGAGGCGGGCTTCTTGAGCCGCGGCCTCTACTAGATTCTAAAAAAGGGGCAGCTCCATAAAACACCCGATCCCTTAAAAGGCGCAATGTAACAGTGTAGGCCAGGGGAATGGAGAGCAAAGAACGCCGCATCCAGGATCACAAAATACTCCAGCGTTAATGGACAACCGCGGCAGAGCCGAACTGAGGTGTCCATTAGACGAGAGACTTCTGTGAAGAAGGAGGGCTTCGGCCAGAGAAATCTTTAGCAGAACTAATGTATTGAGAAGTTTAGAGATAGAGAGACATTTTAGAGAGAAGAAATTTTTATTGCTGATTTCGTTCTGCTTTGTACAAGAAGGGAGCCCTCTTTTATAGGGGAAGAGGGGCTTTTTACAAGCAACACACACCATACACATATTACATAGAGATTTAAATGTTATAGACAACTGGAAGGCCAGGATCGGTCGACAAAATAGTAAAACCACGATGGCAAAAAGATAAAAATATAAGGCTGAGATGTTGCCGAAGAGGGAGAGAACCACGTGTGAGATCTGGGTGAGGTGATGTCGCAAGGATGTCATCACTCAGAGGATGATGTGTCAGTTCTGTTTGGGTCTTCTTCAGAGTCCATTGGGTTGTGAGTGTACCCAGTGTTTTCCACCAAAGAGGATCAGGGGAATATGGGTTTTGAGAATCTTGGGCTGTTTGATCTTGGGCCTGTAGGTAGGCTGGGTCATTTAGTACATATCAAGATCAGGGTCACAGTTTGGATGACAGGAATGGTAACAACAAGGTTTGGATCATAGGTTATGGGTAAAGTGTTGAGGGGGACTGTGGTAATAAGCTGGGTAAATTGGTGTACAGGCACTGTATCTTTGACTTTGGGTCTGATTTGGAGGAAGAACCTGCTGGGAATCTGCATGTTGATGGACGGCCTGTATAAGGGTTTGACAGTATTCATGTGGAAGGGTGTCCCAGGGTGGTTCTGTGGGGTCATATATGGGCCAAAGAGATGGAGGGATAATTTGTTTATGTGGCACATGTGGGTTTGGAAGTGTTTAAGGTGAGGAAGGTGGAAAGACCAGTCTGTATGGAGAGAGAATGGGTGAACAGATATTCTTTGAGAGTTCCAATATGAATGAGCTCCGTAGTCATGTATGGGACGTTGAAAAGTAAAGATGATATGGGAGTGGGAAGGTTGATCTGGTGCAGAGAGTTTGTTTCTGTTGGAAAAGATATTCCATAAGAAAGGGGGTGAAACCATTCAAGAAAGGTATGAAACATATTCAGAAAACTGTTGGTATTTTGGAAGGGGATGGAAGATTAGAAGTATGAGGCATGGTTCGAATAGGGAATTCTATGGTGAGGATGTTTATAAAGGAGGCACACAAGAGGTATAGAAGGTGGGTAGAAAATATGTGTGGGTCAGATATTTGGAAGAGGGTGAGGAGGGGTAATGGGGATGGTAATGCAAGCCACCAAGGGTTTGTAATCCTGTAGCTTGATAGTATGAAGCTGGTATGTGTTGTAAGGTTGGGAAGTTTGTTCCAGATTATTTTCAGAAGTGCTGGAACTTCTGGGGGTTGATCTGAAAATGGGTTCATCATGCATATTACAGGGATTGATGGTGTTTGGATATGGTATAAGGCCGTATATAAAAATTGGGCTTGGGCTTTGGGTCGGGAGAGTAAGTCAGCAAGGGTATTGTGTTTTCCTTTAATATGCTTGACAGTGAACTGGTAACGAGAAAACCATTGGGCCCATCTGAGCCGTTGGCCGTCAGGAATTTCTTTCTGTTTGAATCAAGCAGCGGGGAAAGCAGGACATATCCATTTCTACTAGAAAATGATGGCTGACCAGATGAAATTCAAATTTTCAATGCCGCATCGGACTGCAAGAATCTCTTTGTAGTGGAATGAAATGTTCTTCACTGGGTTTGAAATGTCCATCTTGTATCCAAATTTTGCGGACATTGTCAATTTCTTCAAGAAGAAGGCTGACCAATGGGAATCACTAGCATCATCTGCAGGATGCGTGGCATTAGAGGGCATTTGTAGTGGAGGTAACTGGAGAGCTATTTTTTTAAGGTTTGACAGAAGAGGTTTGTTCAGGTCCCCAAGAAGGAGGGTCTTTTTTGGGATGAGTGGAGAGGGCAAACTAAAGGAGACAATTTTTTGATGAAGGGGCCAATAATTGAAACACCAAGAAACTGTTGGGTTTCATTGAGAGTAAAGGATGTGGCGGGGAACTTAGAAGTTCTCGGCCAATGTGAGGTTGAAGTTGATATTGGCATTTTCATGTGCATTCCAAGAAAATCAATGGTAGTTGTCCGGAGGACCATCTTTTTTCTGATAGCATTACCCCATATTTTTAAGAGGGAGTAAAACTGGTGGAGCAGGGCCAAGTGGCTTGAATGATCCGGAGAATAAAGCAAGATGTCATCAAGTAGTCAAGGCTGCTTCAGAATGGGCTGGAAGATGCGGATCATGGCCTTCTGAAAAATAGATGAGCAGTTTTGAGCCCAAAATGGAGGACAGTCCAATGGTAGTAGAGATTGGGAATGCAGAACCCTGTTTTTTCCCTATCGCAGGTGGAGCCCAAGCTGTCAAAATCCAGCTTTGAGATCAAACTTGGAGAACACATGAGCATTGGTGGAGAACCAAACAGAAAATCTTTCCGGGGAAGAGGAAACTTGATATCAGCTAAAAACCAATTTAATGGTTTATAATTGATAACAAGACGAAGTTTTCCTCGAACTTGTTCAGCTCGTTTGTTGACATAAAAGGCCTGGCATGCCCATGGGGATTGAGTAGGTTCAATAAGGCATTCTTTTTCGAGTTGAGCTAATTCTTGTTGGGCCAGGGCTAAATGTTCAGGATTCATACCAGGATGAGTGGCTTTAGTAGGGTTCATGTCTTCGTTTTTCTTGAAAGGAAGACTAACAAAAAATTCAGGATTAAGCCATAAAGGATGAGAACATTTAGTGAGGAATTCTGTGTGGGATTGAGCCGAACAGTCTGAAAGCAGTTGTTTGGTAATATCTGTGGAGAGAGGAGGGGTGATGGATAAAGTGGTGAAATAGTTTTGAGGCTGTTTGTATGGTTGGAAATAGGACTTGTGTTTAAGGCCTTGGGGGGTAAAAGTAAATTTGGCCTTAAGAAGTTGATTGAGGAGGTCCCATCCAACAACCATATCTTTGCGAGGATGGTGGGAACCAAGGCATTCATGGGTAAGGATAAGGTTTGGGAAAAACTGTATCAGGATGGGTTTACTGATAAGGTTGGTAGAAAAATGTTCTCTATTAGCAGCAGTAAACCAACGAATATGTGGATGCCAATATTCAGTAGGAAGCACATTAGGATTGAGTATGGTTGACGTGGCACCTGTATCAAAAAGAGCCATGACTTTTATTGGTCGGTCAAACTTGGAGTGTAAGTAGAGTGTGAGCTCGACCATGGGAACTTGGACCGACAAGTTCATGGGAAAATAGCCAAATTGGAAAGAACTGCTACTTGAATATTCATCCGAAGAAGAAGAATCATCCATCATAGTGGGGATGGTAAAGAGATCCACAGCAAAAACTGTAACAGGAGTTTGTTCTTCTGTCTCAGAATATAAGGATTCGAGATCATGTTGATCAAGAGCAGGGTCTGTGGCTATGAGTTGGTGTGCAGGCTTCTTCTTTTTCGGGCAGTTCTTGGCAAAGTGTCCAGGTTGTCTACAGAAGAAACAGCGACGAGATTTAGGAGAACCAGATTTCTTTTTCTGGAAATAGGCTCGTCGTTTCTTTCTGAAACGGGTTTTGGGTTTGTTCCGAAAAGGTTGGTAGTCCTTAGAAAAGGACTGTTTTTGTCTGAATTTTCGGAAGTGTTTCTTCTTTTTGGTAAGACAATGACAAGAAGAATTTTTATGGGAACATTTGAGAAGGAGGTCTGGTCTGTAGCACGATTTTTCAATCTTTTGACCAGTTTGTTTGAACTGATGCATGAAGTTCCATTTGTTGCAGAGACCTTGAAGGGCTTTTTCAATAAGTTGGCCAAGGTGGCCAAAAGTAACACTAGCCAGGGTAAGCCCATGCTGTTTTATAAGACGCTGGGTCTCTTGGGAAAGAGAGTCAGGGATAGAGCTAAGATAAGCCTACTTAATATTTGGATCATCTGGACCACCAATTTCATAAAAACGAAGAGAGGCCCGCTGAAAATGGGTCTGCAGGTCTTTGCGGTCAAAAGAGCAACACCTAAGTTTAAAAAATTCTTCGCGCAACTGATCAATTCGATTTTGACTGTCTCCAACAAATTCTTTGAGTATGAACCCAATAAATTATTCCACCATTGTTTGAGAATTCCCATAAATCTGGCGACAATTGCTTCAAAAACTTCAAGCAGTGTGGCATTGGGCTTAATAAGTTCAGTTTGAGCCCAAGTGTATATGTGATGGATTTTCATTCGCCATTTAGAGGGATGGTGGTCATCTAAGTTGAACCATGGGCCAGAAGATGGTAGAATATATTGTGGGTAAAAGGGCGTGTACGGCGGTTCTGTTGTATCCATAGGGTCAGGTGGGTCTTCAACAACAAGTTCTGGTTAAGGTTGGGGAGCTGGTGGTGGTTGATGAGACTGGTTCATAAAAATGATTTGAGAATCTGATTCAGTTGATGAACTCTCATCTGATACTTCCGAAGAACTGGAGTCTTCTCCAATGGCAGAGTAATGGATTGGGAGATTTTGGATTGGGATAGGATCCTGAAGGGTATGATGAGTGAGGAAATCAGTTATGGGGTTTGAACCTTCTGAAGACATCATAAACTGTGTGGAGCTACCTGGTTGAGACGATGAGGATGGACCTTCCTGAGGATCTGTGGTTCTTGGTTGTTTGGCAGGAGGATGAAAAGTTGTAAAGGGCGGTGTTTGTAGTGTATGTGATGGTGGGGATTTAGGCTTCCATGCTGCTTGTCTGGGAGCTTGTCTATGAGCAACTTGAGAGAAAACAGACATATTGGGTGAGCCTTGGGAGAATAAAGGAGTACTTTGGAGTGGTTGAGTCACTCTTGGACTGTGAAAAATGGAAGATGGGCCAACTGGTGGTGGATTCCATAACGTTCCAGAGGGGGATCCTCTGGGTGATGATTGTTGTGGTTGTTCAAGAGACTGTAGCTGTATTTTGAGAAAATTAATATCTTGCTCTTGGCGAGAGAAATCCTCCTTGCGTTGAATACAAGAGAGAATTTCATGATGGAGAGAGTCTATCCGTCCACGTAATTCAGCTAGATTATCCTCATGGTTTTGAAGACGGGTATTTAATTGAGACTCAATTCGCTGAAGACAAGAATTTTGAGCTACAGCATTCTGAGATTGCCAATTCAATACTGTCTCTGCAGGAGAAAGCTTAAAGGGGGCCCCAGTGGGATCAACAGCAGTTGGATTTTTTACTTTCCAGGTATGGGAATTATTATCTGTAGTGAAAGGGGTGAGAGGTGGGAAAGATTCTAGAGATGAGAGTGTTGGAGGTACAGGACTAGAGCTGCTAGTATACATGGCACAAGGAGCAGCAGTAAAATTAGTTTGTGGCTGTTTTTGATTAACAGGGATTTCTTTGAGAGCCTTACGATAGTAAGGGTTGAGATCTTGGTCATCTGTGTCCCAACCAGATGGTTGGGAAGGATATGGTGTAGTAGGAGGAGCACCATAAGAGACAAGATAGTCATATTTGCCAGAGGGTTGACCCAAAGGACCAATAGAAGGATCACCTTTATCATACCGAGCCTTGAAAGTCTTGCATGAAGACTTCTTCTTTTTTGGCCTTCGAGTATGGAATTCATCCCTGATAGAATCATTGTAACAATCATCACAATCACATAGATCCCAATATTTGTGTCTTGTAGAAGGATATGAGAAGGCATAAACAGGAGTTCCTGTGTGGTCAAAATAATTGATAGGTACTCCAGTACCATGTGCAACCGGTGAAGAGATGCAAAGAGGAGTGCTGATGGAGAAAGATGAAGGGAAACAGGATGGAGTATCCTGCGGAGGAGTTTCCCTTTCATATCGAGTTTCCACCGTTCCATCTGGGAGAGTTTGGAATGTGCAAGTGGTTGTTTGTACTGGCTGGTTCTTTTCAGCGGTAGGATGCAAAGTCTCATAGGCTGTGAGCCATTTTTCTGGCATGAGAGTCAGCAATTCAGGACGTGGAATCTGACGGGGAACATAAGTGCAACTAGGAGCACATTGACTGTCCACCTTAAGAAACAATGCTTTGTCCACCAAATCTGGGTTTCGTGGAGGGGCTAGATCAAAAGCATGATTCTGCACTCTTTAGACCAATTGATAATGGAGAGTAGCCATAAATTCACTGGTCTGTGGAATTTGACCGGCAATCTGGATCTGAACTTTAAGAGCATCTGGAAGGGCGTTGTCCTTGAGAAGCATATTGAAATTTGGATAGAAAGTGACCATAACAGTGCCAGCATTAAGTGTGGTTTCCATGCTGCCAATACAGGCACTGATATAGGTAGAGAACCGAGTATCCAGGAGGGCTATACAAGCACCAAAATGGAGATGTGTGTAATCCTCTCTCTATCCCTAAACTTCTCAATACATTAGTTCTGCTAAAGATTTCTCTGGCCGGAAGCCCTCCTTCTTCACAGAAGTCTCTCGTCTTAATGGACACTCAGTTCGGCTCTGCCGCGGTTGTCCATTAACGCTGGAGTATTTTTGTGATCCAATGTATGTAACACATTTCTTCAGCCTTAATTGATCTCAAATTCCTTGATGCTAAGTAAATCATGTTAATTTCTTTTTCCAAGAGAATAATTAATATTTCTATGTAGAGATTCCAACACATTGATCTTTTCAAGATATTCTAACACGTTGATCCTTTATATCTACAACTTTTCTCTCTTGTTTATCTCTTCAATCTTCTCTTATTATTTCTTGTTAAGAATTTAATTATTCGTTCATTAATTGACCTATTCCTTGTTGAAAAATGGAAAAACAGTAGCTAACTAAACTTATAATAATCATGAATTTGAATGAAAAAGTGTTTGTTCCAACTAGACAATATTGTTATTAACAAACGGACCATCAATCATCAACTCATTGATCCTCTCATAGGTCACATTAGTTCATCAACTTTCATGCCCTATTCTTTGGTCCTGACTCAAAAAAATGAAACAAAGTTAAACTAAAAGTAGAAAACAATATAAAGATTACGTTACAACATACTACAAATACAAAAATTAGCTAAATATTTTGTTAGAGATTAATGGCATGAACTTCTTCATTGAACTATAAAATGGCTCAGAGAGAAATAACATTTCATTATATAATTAACATTTTCCTGTTCATCAACAAGAGTGTAGTAGAACAAAAGACAAGAATAAAAAAATTATGATGGAAAACATGGTGAAATTCATAGTGGCAAAGTTTGTCTTGATATTGCTTGTGTCAACAAGTAGAGGTCAGTCAATTTTTGATGTGACAAAAGAAGGTGCAAAGATTGGAGCTGATATCAACCAGGTAATTACATGTCTGATGCAATCCAAAATATGTATGGATAATAATTAATCATCTTATTTAAATGGTGTTTGCAATTGTCTTAGGCTTTAACCAGATCGTGGAACAAAGCATGTGCGTCAACTATTCCAAGCAAAGTGTTTATTCCAAAGGGGATATTCTTGTTAAGTCCTGTGACTTTTGAAGGTCCCTGCAAGGCTGCTATTGAGGTTGCAGTTCAAGGCACCCTTAAGGCCTTAACTGATAGCAAAGTGACGAAGGATGGAAGTTGGATTACTTTCCAACGTATCCAACACTTCACATTGTCAGGTGGTGGAACTTTCGATGGCCAAGGAGCCTCTGCTTGGGGTACTTGTGGCGAAAACTTTTGCAAACAACTTCCCATTGTAAGTTTATAACTCAATCATATCTAGCATGCATAACTAATTAAGTAGTTAAAAAGCTAGTATGATATATATGACGACACTAACAACATTTGTTTTCATTATGTAACAGAATATAAGGTTCGACTTCATCACCCATGGTTTTGTCCAGAATATAAGATCCTTGAACAGCAAACAATTTCATATTAATGTCCTAGGTTGCAACAACTTAACTTTTCACGCTTTTACTATTGCCCCTGCTGATAGCCACAACACTGACGGAATCCATATTGGGAGATCTAGTGGAATCAACATAATAGATCATTCATCAAAACAGGTGATGATTGCGTCTCGATTGGTGATGGTAGCAAAATATATCAATCACTAATGTTAAATGCGGACCTGGTCATGGTATCAGTATAGGAAGCTTAGGAAAGTTTGAGAAAGAAGAACCAGTGTTTGGAGTCACTGTCAAGAATTGCACTTTAATTAATACTGAAACGGTGTTAGATAAAAACTTGGCCACTTCTACTGTTAACTCTGCATCTATGATTCATTTTGAAGACATTAACATGATTAATGTCAGCAATCCTATCCTCTAGATCAAGTATACTGTCCATGGAATCAATGCAATACAAAGGTACTAGCTCAATACGGTTACATGTTACATGCCAAACTTTTTTATTGGAATGATCATGATATTACTAATCACGTCATTCCTTGATGTATCTTTCCTTTTGTTCGGTTCCATCACGTGTTAAGCTTAGTAACATTAGCTTCAAGAAAATTCGGGGCACTTCTGCTACTCCTATTGCTATAAACTTGATTGTATTAGTGGTACACCATGTGAAGGTGTGGAGGTTGCTGATATTCAACTTAAATACATTGGAAAAGGACCAGCGAATCTGAGTGTAGTAACATCAAACCCAAGGTTCTGGTGTAATGGACCCGCCTGCATGCAGGGTTGAGGGAACTGATAGCACTGCTTAATTTCGTTCAAATATTTATGGATCATATTATAGAACACATCATCAACTCTTTTTTCTTTATGAATATTCATGATTAGTGAAATTAGTTTTATTATTTTCTTTTCAAAATAAATGCCTAGCACCATATTTATCTGTCCTCTTCACCTTTTGTACTTGAGGTTGATTTACAGATTTGGCAATAAATCGGTTAGCAACCTCATTGTTTTGGAAACCATGCTAGGCTTCTTCTAATTATTTAACTAAGCAAATTTCAAGTAACAGTTAGAACTAGTCTGGTAATTTTACCAGATTCAATTATATGTAGATTTAATGTTTTCTTATACTGTTCCATATTTGTTATTTTTTTTTGTTTTTCTTTCACCTTTAATATCTCAAGAATAATAAAAATTTCATGTCGGCCTATGAGACCCTTGAAAATCTATTCACGTGCCCTTACATGTACAATTTGAGTAAACACAGCTGCACTTGCACACAACTTATTATCGGCACGAGGCGAAATATCCCCTCCCCACCCACATGAACAGGATGAAGAGAACCGCTGTGTCTGTTTATCTGTTCAAAATATTATCCTATATAATCCTATTTAAAATACATATTTATTTTAATATTATTAAAATCTAATGATATTCTATTCAACTTAAATATTTAGATTTTTTTTAACCTCCAAGATTTTGACAATTTAACTAAACACTCTCAATAATATAAGTTTATAAATTAACAAAAATATCTCCTTTCTATCCACATATTCTCTACAGTCAACCACTACCATCGAAAAATGACAAGAATCTATCGAAATTACACACTACTAACCATATCCAACTAATCATACACCATTTTGAAGACTTCCGACCACCGTCAAACAATGGTAGTTGGCTATTGCCATATCTTATAATTTCTGCTAGTTTTTCGAGACTACTTCGATGATATCATAACTGATTTGATAGCCCAGAAAAGACTTATTACACCACTTACACATTATCTATCGGTTTTTCCCTTTGGTAGCCATAGTTGAATCTAGTATATATGCAACCGTTATTATCAATATAGTATTTTATAATGGTATGATTATTTTATGATATAATTATTGTGAGATAATATTATTATAGGTATGCAACCATAATCATCAATTTTGTCTATATATTTATTTTAATTAAGATGACAATATTTTTTTTTTTAATAACCGAAGTATTTATGTCAGTTTACGTGCATCTCAACTAATCTCCCGAGAACCTGAAACTATCAGCCGGATAAGAGTTCCAGTGGTTACCCTTATTAGCAATCAAAGAGGGATTCGAACTCAATACCTCTTAAATAATATATCTAAAAGTTTTTATCGAACTACTCAACCACCTAAAGATAGTTAAGACAAGATGACAATATTTTCTCATGTAACGGGCATATATCCAATAAACTATACATATTTACATACACAAGCTAACTAGATAACTTCAATTGACAATTTTTTTGTTTTTTTCCGTTGGAATTGTGAGTATAAGTATGATTTAATTTAATAAAAATAGAAAAATAATACATTATGTGAGCAAATTATATATATGTTTTATGAATTCATATTGATAAAATACATAAGTAAATAACATAAATTAAATATATTAAAATATAAAACAGTATCACACAAAGATAAGAATGTCTAAAATAATGAATTTTTTGGTATATATTATTACATTTAAAAACATTAAATAGTCTTATGAGTTCCGTAGCCTTTTGTATTCATTAATTCTTCAAGTATGAATCTTATTCTTTTTCTGCAGTCTCAAAGGTTAGATAATTAATTGACCCATTCTAATTTCTAATAAATCAAATTTAAACACATTGATTCTGATTATATTTGACTAAGGTTGGATGCTTTTCATTACACATTCCATTCCAAAAATATGTTCATTTAGAAGAAAGATGTACTTTTATTTGCATATATTTCAAAACAATTTTTGAAAACAATTTTGGATAATTGTTTTCCTGTTTTTAATTGACATTATATAAGGCACAACTGTAAATTAATTAAAAAAATTATTAATCATATATAATAACATAGAGTATATTTATTTTGCTAAAAATAGTTCATTTTGATAACAAGAAATAAAATATTTTATTACAATTATATTCTCACTTAAATAAGAGAGGGAGCTCAATAAGAAAATGCTTGAGCTTAAAAATCAAACTTAATCCTGAAAATCAAGGTAACAAGCTCTTATTTGTATGCAGAAGCAAGGCTCCAATCTCATAATCACTATCAGTCTAGTTACATTTCTGGGGTTAAAATTCATTCCCTCTAACATTGTAGCTTCTGTAACATAATACATTCCTTAATGTACAACTAAGCTTGAGTTTACAAGCTTATCTTTCCGGTGTTTACAGCTACTTTGCTGGAGATACTGACAACTTTTAACACTGTTAGATGAAGAAAACTATCTCTTCTGGGGATACCGTTGCAGCTGAGAAAGAATCAAAGCTAGAGCCCTGACAATATGAACTCCATGGCAAAATGTTGTGGTGCTTTGAGAAGCCCCTCTGGTTGTTGATGTTCACTGCATGAGATGTATAACCATGGCATGCACGACATTCTTCTTGCGCTATTTTCTTCAATAATAATATGACAGAAGATATGGTCATAGAACCCATGTGATATTCTGTTCAGACCTCATGAAAGAAAAGAAAAATGCTTGTTCTTCATTTCGGCAGTGATCATTTCTGCTTTAAAAAAATGGAACACTATTTATTACAACTGAAAGTAAAATAATATGCCACAGAACAAATAGTGATGTTCAAAAATACAACTGAAAATGTAAATTGTTAAATAAAATCAGGAAACGTGAAGAAATGAAAATCAACTTACAATACTTTTCAGTAATCTTGGATGAGTGGCAATAAATGAGTCACTGACTCACTGTCATGCAGCTATCTCGAAATCATATCCGATGAAGAGAAAGAAATGCCGGCAACCACTACATTGTGGAGAACACATGTATAGGGTCTTGCTGCACTGATAAGCAAATCCTCAGCGCTGCAGGAGGCAGGAGGCAGAAGGCAGAAGATAAAGGTCAAGCCATTCTTCATTGGCCAATTAGTTTACGCATATTTCATCTAGCATCTCCTCGCTTTGATGTAAAGCCTCTTCGAACAAATTTTCTCATTCTAAGATTCTTCATTTTCTTTGTCCTTCTGACCTGAACATTGTTCTTCATCTTTTCCAACTTTTCTTGACGCCCTTCAATATCAGCTCGAATAGCCCTGTCCCTCTTTTCATCTGGTAACAAAGCTAACCTTGCAAATTTCTTTGGTCTCACTATCCCAAGTCTCTCAGTTATGTCCTTGAAAGCAGGTACAAGGCCACGTCTTATGAAACATCCTTCGATCAGCTGCATTGAGTTTGATTCGGGGAGAGATGGAGCATCTTTCAACTCAAGGTCTAAGCAAAATGGGGAGTCCTTTAACCACATTCTCAGGGAGTGGGCTTTAGCTACAAGGAGACCACTCCTGGTTTTACAAGGAAGAAAAGGGGATCCCATTTCCCAAAGGCAAGCCTTTAATGTACTGTTAAGTGAAACCATGTTATATTCCGCCGTTCCTGTTATCAGAACAACTGATTTTGGAGATTCTGGATAGCCCTGCAAAGATGCATCCTGCAAAAGAAGGTTAAAACATGTGTTAAGACACAGATATTATAAATAGAAAGCCTTGGTAAAAGGATAATGACACTAAGAATTCATACAGCAGACACCTACAACTAATCTAAAAGATTAATGGATTATAATTATTTCGTAGCAACATCTGGAGATGAGCAGTCCCAAGTCCCAACCAGTCCTCATGCTGTCTCTAATTACTAAACAGTACAAGAAAATTCTTTCTATACATCTATATGTTTATATTTGTCATCAATGAAGTGAAAAATCATATAAAAGAAGAGATCAGAGTTTTAGCCATAATGCAGAAGTTCCAATACTATGCAAGATTTATGGCAGACAAAGGTGTGAACTTTGTTGCCACTCAGTAGCCCTAGATTTTCAATAAACGGGAGAATTAGAAGTCTCTATTTTGAAACTATTATATCAGCTAAAGAAATATTCTTAAAGTTCAAGAACTACTCCAATTTCATAAGTCCTATGAATGGGGCACTGGCTTTGATCTTGTTGGAGATGTCTTAAGTAGTGGGACAACAGCATGTTGATAGTAATAACAACAATAATAAGTAGCAGCAACACTTAACCACTGGAAGAAAAACCACAATTTTATTGAAATTTCAAATTTTGGTGTGACATCCGTATAGTACTAGTCACGAAGAAAGTTAAGAAAGAGAGCATGCCTGCATATGATCAAGCCATAAAGTAAGACCAACAAGAGCTGAACCGCCTGACAACTTTCTAAAATCAGCCCCCCAATCCTTGTCAGCTACCCTGCAACAAAAAATTCCAGGCATAAGCAACAATAAGACTTCAAGGCATCAGTAAACTAATGAACCTAAAAGCTAAAAACTATAAGAAGTTATATTTAGACTTCTGCATAATCCAAGAGTAGCATTTGGTCTGCTCTATGTGCAAGGTCAATAAATTTATGGAATGGCCCTTAGACCCCTCTCTCTCTCGCGCTCTCTCATTTTCATAACTTAATGTTAAGAAATCAATAAAGAATAAATAACCCATTCCTTTTTGTATTGTGTTTCTAAGCTTTGCTTCAAGTAGGGAATATGACAACCTTGAGGCTGCAGTAAGTTTGTACACACAATCTTTAAATATTCCGTTTCCTTCCTTTTCTTTTTTTGATAGGTAAATGAAAATATTTGTAATACTGAGGAAAAAGAAATACAAAAAGTGGACCAGGCATCCTCATGAACAAAAGCAGAAACAGCCCTTAGAGAAAAAACTATAGAAACACATTCCCAAGATTACAATCTTTTGAACATCAAAGGGTAGACGACTTCCATTAAATATCCTTTCAGCGCTTTCACACTTGTGGTACTTTCCAAACTACTTAACATTTTTCTAGGAACAAACCAAGCTTTAACTTTTTCCACCTTCTTCACACTATTAATTACTCCAAAACCGCTCTTAACATTTCTAGGCACAAACCACGCTTTAACCTTTTTTATTTATCTGTAGCCCAATTTTTAAGCTCAATAGACAAACAATACAAATAAATTAAAAACTGAACCCACTGAAACCAACCTGATGACATCATGGTGATAAATGCTCTTCTTGATTGCCAATTGGAAAACCCATGAAGCAGTGGCTCGGAGTTCAAATGCCCACAATAGGTCCACCAAAGCATTGACAAAGTTAAAGGCTGCATTGTCTTCAACAGGTTGTAGTGTTTCTAGACAATGGTCTACCTCTGCAACTAGTGACTCAGATTTTTCTGTCAGAAGCCTACAAACCAAAATCGCAAAAGAAAAATTCATTAACAGGACATAATGAGAAGAGGAGAAAAAAACCAAATAGCTTCTATCTTGGAGACAATGACCTCACTCTGACAATAACTAAGAAGTACCTCAATGGAAGGTCAAACCCAACATCTTGGAGTGCATTTAGGAGGATAATGGCTTCACTTGAGAGTTGAGACAAACTTGCAGCCCTGATGAAGCATGTCCATATCCTGTGGTCTGGCTCAATACCCTCTTTCTTCATCTCGATAAGCTTTTGGATTCCAACATTATAATCTCCATTTCTAAAATAAGCATCAATAACTGAACTATATGGTAGAGTGCTGAGATTCAAACTAGCTTCTTTCAAGTTAACCAAAACCTTTTCAGCTTCTTGGGGCTGTCCAGAACTTCCATAAGAGACCATAAGCAAGTGCATTGTCGCAGTTGTAGGTTCCACTCCAGCCTCTTTCATCATGCTTAATAGCTGTTCAGATTTGGAATGATTTCCAGAATTTCTATATATTTTCATCATCGTGTGATAAAAGGAGCGATCTAGTTTACGCCCTTTAGATCTCAACTCGTTGAAAAGTTCCTCAGCTTGTTCCAGCAGCTGTTGTTTACCAAATGCCGAAATCAAGCTTTTGTAGGTGTCCAATTTAGGCTCTAAACCTTGCTTTCTCATTTCATGCATCAGTGATAATCCCTCTTCTGGTCTACAATCCCTGCAGTACATTATAATTAAGGTATTGAAAGTGTCCTCATCTGGTTGTAGTCCAGCTTCTTGAATCTGCTGGTAAACATGAATCGTATTTTTAAAATCCTCAATTCCTGTGTACAACTTGAGCAGAGAATTCCATATTGAAAGATCAGGTTTAAATCCTGCTTCTTTCATCTCAAATACCATGGCTTCAACATCTCTCACCCGTTTCCCCTTGCACAACAACCCAATCATGACCCTGTACAGATGCATAGTAGGAAAATAACCTGCAGCCTTCATTCCATGGTATATTTTCTTCACCTCAAATATGTTTCCTGCTCGTGCAAATGCATCCAGCATCAAAAGAATGGAACTTTTGCTTATCTTAAAATCCATATCTTGCAACTCCTGGATCACCACATAAAGCTCATTCAATCTCCCGTCAACAATCAACGCTTGCAAGAGACCATTAACTGATTCTACAGTTGGAGAAGGACCATCTCTCATCATTGTGTTAAAAACAGCCCGAGCTCGCTCATAGCAGCCACTTGCAGCATAAGCTTTTATTAAAGCATTCCAGACCTTTCTATCAATAGTTTCGTATCTTTGTCTAAGACTCCCCACCAAGCTTTCTGCTTTTTGCCATAGCTTCGAGCTCCCATATGCCTCAATTATATCAACATAAATGGAAAAATCATCAAAAAGAATGCCTTTCTTTTCTGCATGATCAACAATAGACTGTGCTGTCTCTGGGAAGCCCATCTTACAATAAACGAGCATCATATTTTGGTAGAGACATTCAGATGGTTCAACACTGTAGAATCTCATGTCAGAAAAAACCTGAGAAGCTTCAGCAAAGTGTTCATTTTCAGTGCAGCAATGAATCAAGGACTCATACATTGTTTTACTCTTACTGAACAAACCAGATCCCCAAGTGTTACAGTACTCCTCCAAAGCAGCATCCAATTGCTGAGACTTGCAAAGTATGCTGATCAGAGCCTCAGTTACAAAGAGAGTGGATTGTAAAGCATGTTCTCTCAAGAATTCAAGTAATTCACAAGCTTCTGAGTGCCTGCCAGACAAACTGTATGAACCTAATATAGATAACAAATTTTCATGGTCAAGTTCACTCCCGTTACAGATCGCAAATCTCAGCATCTCAGCAGCATGGTCATAGCATTCACCCTTGACAAGAATGGATGAAACAGTTTGTGGGTTCATACCACATAGTTCTTTCATATCCCCAACCACCTTTTCAATATCTTCCACTTTGCTTTCTCTCCCAAGAACTCGAAGCATGATTTCATAAAGATCATGATCTGGAGTGAAACCATCACGAATCATATCCCGATACAACACCATGGCCTTCTTCGTTTCTTTAAACCTCAGAAAGATATCCAACATGACTGAATATGCTAGAAGATCAGGTCTGATCCCAGATCTAATCATGCAACCATATGTCTCTTCAGCCTCCACCCGCTTCCCTGCCTTAGCATACCCACAAATCAAAGCACTATAAGTCCGTAAAGTGGGTTTAACTCCTGAGTCCAACATCTCTGACATCACATTAGCTGCCTCTGAAATCTTATTTGCTTTGCCAAGTGAATCAATCAATACGGTGTAAGTGACAACATCAGGAATTCGGCCGGACAATTTCATGTCCCTGTAAAGCTTCAATGCTATTTCATTCTGGCCCTGCTTCCCATACATGTGGATAATTGTATTATATGTCATCTCATCTTTACCAAACCCCATTTTCACCATTTCTTCAGATATCCTCTTCACCTTCTTCACGTTTCCTTCTCTTGCAAAAGCATACAACAAAGAATTATATGTCACAGCATCAGGGAAAAACCCTTTGGATTCCAATTCCTTAAAGAGCTCCTCTGCTTTACCAGACAGTCCACATCTCCCATAAACCGAAATCATCGCATTATAAGTCCATAAATCAGGTTGACAGTTACTTGCCTCCAAATCATCATAAACCTTCATAGCCTCCTCCAAATTTGATTCACGTGAACAAGCACTAATAAGAGTATTATACGTGATTATATCTGGTCTAATCCCTGACTTCCTCACCTCATTCAAAAGATCAATTCCCAAATTAGGCACCATAGAACCTGACTTCAAACGTGCATTTATCAAAGTATTCAAACTCACAAGGTCTGGCTCACATCCTCTCTTGCGCATCAAATCAAGCAGTTCTTGCACCTTATTAAACCTGCCATTTCGCGCATACACACCCATCATAGCATTATACACTTGAACAGTATTCTCAACCGCGGGCACAGCCCGCAGAAATATCTCCACAGCTAAACTCTCCTGATTAGCCTTCCCTAAAATCGCCAATATAGTCGCAAGCATCCGGGAATTAGGCGAATACCAATGCCGCAAATTAAGCCATTCATAAACCTCCAATGCACGCTGCCAACTCTTCTCCCCAACCCATTTCACCACAAAACAATAATCAGTAGGTGTCATCTGCACGAGCCGCTCATCCAACACATCAGCCACAAACTGGTCATCTCTCAACCCCAAAATCCTATCAGTCAAAAACTTGACCCTCTCCCTCCAATCTTTGGCTCTCTTCAAAGCCAATTTACTCATTTTCTTAACCTTAGTCTTACTAACTCTCCCTAATGTTTCAATCTTTTCATCACTCCCCTCCACCACTTCCCCAAAATCTCCACCTTGGGACTCCCTTTCAGCCTCAGGAGAAAAACCCACCTGGGGGGTGACATGGGTGAAGTGGGTTTGAGGTGGAGGGTATAGTTCACTAAGCTTAAGGTGAGGCCATCTGACTGAAGGTGAAGCTCTGCTATAGCTAAATTTTTGTGCTTTATTGTTATCATTAGTTTCATTTGCTTCTTGTTCATCAGTATTAATAGTAGTTGCTATAGAAGATGAAGTACAAGAACAAGAACAAGTATGATGGGTCAAAAAAGAAGGGTTTCTGCATACCTTAGAAGGAGAAGGATATGGTGAAAATGCTAGAACTCCGCTGCATGACGCCATGGCTTTCAATATTATGTTTTCGGTGAAGGTGAAGGTGAAGATGAAGATAGATAATTCTTTTTGTTTTGTTTTTTCTTTGGCGGGGCGCTCTCTTATGTGGATTTTATATGATAAAATTTGACTTCACAGTATGCAATTTCTGAATTGAGGGCAACAGATGTCCTTACACAAGTGGCAATCCATGAGTTGAAGTAGGGATTTGGATATTGATTCTTTACCCCCAAGTACCCTTACCGGGAATTACACAAGTTAATGGTAATCACCCATGAGTTTAAGCAGGGATTTGGATATTTATTCGTTACCCCAAAGTAACCTTACGGGGATTGACACAAGGTAATGTTAACCATTTCATTACTAATCTTGCCCAAACAAGTAGTTAAGATGTAAGATATCTTCATAGTTTGTTTCAATCACACTTGTTAAAGCTATTTAAATACATTAAACGATGTTATTCGAGGACGATAAGTAAGGTGTGTCGGTGTCGTCAACACTACTAAACTTATCACTAAAAGGTTTCTACGATGAGGGGGAAACATGTAATTAATCTCTTTTTTTTTAATCAAAAATAGGAGTTCGTTATTGGAATTTCCTTTGTCAATAATATGTTGTGGTATCTTCACGAAAAGAATGGGAGGTAAGTTAAGGCTTTTTAAAAGTCAGGGAAGGTTGGATGAATTCCCAAACCTTTGGGGTCTATAATATTTTGTCAAAATTTGGGAGCTTATGATAGTTTCCATTCTTACAAAATGCATACAATTTCAATTTGGATAATTTCTACGAGTCCTCATCTTTCATACATACTACAGCTCTCGACAATTGCCACACACCACAGTTTGTTCCCCAGAAAATGGGAGGAGAAGCAAAGAAAATTCGAAACCTCCTCGCATTTTTTCCGCTCCAGTCTCCCTGTCTTACAACAGGTTAATCACTCTTACCAGTTTCATACTTAAATTGAACGACTCAAACAAGCAAAAGATAGTTCAAAACAAAACTTTATGCTTCCAAGTTGTGTTTAACTGTAGCTTAAATCTTTAATTCTTATAGTTTATCATTCTGATGATGAAAACCCATGTTTAATCTCACAACAATGTCGTTTTTATCGCTTCATGGCACATCTCCGCTCTTCTTGTTTTGTCCCAAATATAATGTAACATTCAGGTTGTTAAATTTTTCTTATAATTCTTCAATGAAAAATTGTGTTAAAGAGGTTAGTGTTAGCGTATACAAGAACAAAAGTTTTAGTACAAAGTGCCCAAATGAGGAAATTTCGGGCGAGTCATATAATGAGTTGATTCAGAAATGCTGTAAAGTAGGGGAAATGGATAAGGCTATGGCTGCTCTTGCTGAAATGGAGGCTTTAGGTTTTCGTCCAAACTCTGCTTCGTATGCTGCATTGATTGAAGGCCTTGGTAGTGTTGGTAGGACTTTAGAAGCCGATGCAATTTTCCAAGAGATGATTTGTTTTGGGCTGAAGCCAAAAGTTTGGTTGTTTAATGTTTTGCTAAGAGGGTTTTTGAGGAAAGGCCTTTTAGGACTTGCGGTTAGGGTTTTGGTGGTGATGGATGAATTGGTTGTGTGGAGGAATCGAGAGACATTTGAGATTTTGTTGGATTATTATGTCAATGCTGGGCGGTTGGAAGACACATGGTCAATAATCAATGAGATGAAAAGAAAGGGGTTTCGCCTGAATTCGTTTGTGTATAGTAAGGTTATTGGTCTTTATAGGGACAATGGGATGTGGAAAAAAGCTATAGGTATTGTGGAGGAGATTAGGGAGATGGGGTTGTCACTAGATAGGCAGATTTATAATAGCATTATCGATACATTTGCGAAATATGGTGAGTTAGTTGAAGCATTAGAAGTGTTTGAGAAAATGCAACAAGAAGGTATAAGGCCTGATATAATGACATGGAATTCTTTGATACGGTGGCATTGTAAGGCTGGGGATATTAGTAAGGCTCTTGAGTTGTTTACGGAGATGCAAGAGCAAGGGTTTTATCCTGATCCAAAAATTTTCATGACCATCATTAGCGTTTTGGGAGAGCAGGGGAAGTGGGATGTGATAAAGAGGAATTTTGAGAATATGAAATACAAGGGGCACAAAAAAGTTGGAGCAATTTATGCAATTTTAGTTGACATTTATGGTCAGTATGGGAGATTTCATGATCCAGAAGAGTGCATTTCTGCTCTGAAGTCAGAAGGTCTTCAACCATCAGCCACCATGTTTTGCATCTTAGCAAATGCTTATGCTCAGCAGGTATGGTCTCGTTCTCTCTTAATTGTTTAAAGTCCTCATTTTTTTTATTAGTTTATAGAGTTTACATTTCTTTATTTTATATTTAGCTCCATTTATTTTTGTTTAAATATGGATGACATTATTTTCATATGTAATATGATTGAAGATAACCTTATATATCATGGGACTGACTACTTAGCCTATGCCACACAAATTATGCTTCATATCATGGTGCACTTTGAAGTGTATATATAGCATTGTTAGTATTAGACTATGTTTATGAATTGACTACCCTATACTTTAGCCAATGGCAGCTTAACAGATTTTGCAAGAAAATGTCTTTTTATGTATACTCTCTTGAATGATCAAAATAAGTATTGCTAATGGCAATTTCTGAAAGAGTAACTTGTGAATTTCATATTTTATTTGTCTGGGGAATACTGACCTAGAGATTGAAAAGCAGCCTGGATAAGAGTTCTGCAGAAAATCCATAGAAAAGTAGGCTAAAAAACTTTGAGAGCATTATCATAGAGGATAAACAAAAAGAGGCATTCTCAGACTTTGTTGACAACTAATAGCCTGTTGCTAATACAATTAACAAAACTTCGTGTTAAAATTGATTTGATAATATAATGTACATAATATCTGCTTCACTTTCAACTTCCCTTAGCAGATTTATCTGTTCCTGATAAAATAACCTAAAAACTCTTTAAATTTGATTTGATAATAAGACACAAGTAGTTTTTGCTTCACTTTCAAGTTCACTAGAGGATGTACTTTCAAGTACACTTATTGAATGCATTATTGAGACCATGTTTATTCAATACAGGGGTTTTGTGAACAGACGGTTAAGGTGCTTCAGCTTATGGAACCAGAAGGAATTGAACCAAATCTGATAATGCTAAATGTGTTGATTAATGCATTTGGGATTGCTGGGAGACATATGGAAGCACTATCTATCTATCAACATATAAAAGAAAGTGTAAGCCTTCTTATTCTTTTATCATGTAAGTGGTGATGCCCTTGATATTCTGGTACAGATACTATATAGCAATTAAGTTTGATTAATACTATTTGCTCTTGAATCTTCATGCAATTCATTTTGATTTATGCTCCTTAATACTGTTTCTGATTATGATGTACTTGGTGTAATTGAAGGGTATTAGTCCTGATCTGGTGACATATAGTACGCTTATGAAGGCATTTATACGGGCAAGGAAGTTTGATAAGGTGTTTACTGCCCCTCATTTGCTTCAAATTCGTCCTTCTCACATGACAGAAATATTGGAAATAAGCTGTTGCAATGTTAGGATCTTCATTTGTTGACTAACGTCTGATAAATTGATTAAAATAATTTTGATGGGAGATATCTTGTTTTTGATGGCCAGGTACCTGAAATATACAAAGAAATGGAATCTGCTGGATGCACCCCAGACAGAAAGGCTAGACAGATTTTGCAAACAGCTTTAATGGCCCTTCAACAGAGGCATTGTAAGTTTTAGATCAAGTGTATTTTAGGTTCATTTATTTCTAATTCGCTAATATTTGATATAAGAGTAACCTATATGGTACCTGATATTGATAATTCTCTATATGGTAAATCCTTTCAGGATTCCAGATTGGTATGCTGAAGCTGGATGAGCTCTATCCTCTTCTTGGTTAAGCTTATAATTGGATGCCTTAGATATGCTTTTCTAGCTGATGTTTTGTTTGTTTCCCAGACCACAATGGCTTCACCTGATGGATGCTATGTTTCACATCTGAAAATTGGGCCTACATTATTCTGACTGGGCTATAACTTATAAGACCAAACAAGGGTGCCCACATTTGGGTTTGGAATTTGATGAGATTTGATTTGGAATGAAAATGCTAGGTTGGGTTGCATCATGGAGCAGGTAATTTAAGAGGATTTTTCCTCAAGGATGGTCCTTTTCCTGGTCAAATACAGATATTGACTGTTAAATATTTTAGATGTCCATGATATTTTGAAGTTCTAATCATAGAGTCTGATGTAGGATTGCTGAAGTTATGGTCCTTGGAAAATCAATCCAGGAGTTGAGGCTTATAACTTAGCAAGTAAAGTATGTGTATTATAACAAAAGTTTTGATGAATATCGTCTCTGAATAAAATTTTGGCTTGGCTGGATGAATGATGGTTCTAAAAGAGTAAGAGATATGTATGAATTTGCAAAGAGACAGCCACATGTTTTCTTGGTCATTTGTTGCTGATATGCAGAAATAGATTGTAGAGTATTCTCAACCGTTCTACAATGGCGGATAAGACTTTATATTTCTAGTTACTTACGTCATAGATTCCAACTGGCAAAAGCACTGAGAGGAAGCATTTCAGAAGATAAGACAATTATAAAGTATAAGTGCTTCTAAGATCTGAACTTGAATTTTCGAGGAAGTTGAAGAATGTTTGATTTGAGATTTGAAATATTGAGCATGACTGAGTAATAATGCAGTAATTTTGGTACTTCCCTTGTAGTTGTACCATTTCTGGCTTCATACTGCATTGTAAATCAACTTTTTATGCTTTGTCAATGTCTGCTAAAAATCGGATGCTGGGTATTCTTATAGAGTGACTTGATGAAACAACTTAAAATCGGATGCTGGTTATTCTTATAGACAGTGCCACTGATTTGATAAACTGAAAGTTGGTTTTACCATGTGGCCACTCTTAGGAGAAGAGCAGAGTTCCTGGTTGAAATCTTCATGGCATTGGACAATGGATCTTAAGGACGCTACAAAAGGTGTGGGATAATCTTTTGTGCAGATATCTGTCAGTTTATGAGGCAGTAGATGTAATTACAGAAAATACATGCCGGAAGCTTTCAATTAAGTTCACCTATGACATGAAGTTTTCTATGGTAAATGAAGAAGTTTTTGAGAGACGTTCCTTGAAAGCATCTGGACTGAAATGGGTTTAGGTATGTTTAACCCTTCTTTAATTATCATTATTTTATTTTCTGTAACATGGGCTATATTATACACTTGACTAGAGCAGTAACATTCTCATTGCAGAAAATCCCACGTCTTTTCATCAAATTAAGAGTTATATGTATTTCTTTCTACTAAATCAATAGAGGAACTTTACAAACTGTTAATAGGTTGGTTCAGTCATTCCTCAAGATCATTATTGCCTCTTATCTCGATGCTTCTTCGACAATAAAAGGCTGAAGTACATCAGTGCTATTATGCTTTTAAAGAGAATACAGTGGTCTAAAGTCATGATTTTTTGTCAAGTTATATTATTTATGACCCTTCATCACAAAAACGAATATGACTATGATTGCTTGGCGATCCCTACTTTCTATCTCATATTTTATCGACTGCTTTTGCTTTATAGATTTATATCGGATATCATATAAAAAATGGTTGTGTTTTGCCAGAAAGGAATTAGGAATAAAGTGGAAGAAAAGAAAGCTGAGAAGATCGTAAAATAGGATGTTCTTTTTTAACTTCAGAAGCGCATTATTAGGCTCTCTTTGTTATGGAAACCATGCGAATAACCTATTGAAGACTACTTTGCTTTCCATGTCTGGTCCTCATTTAAGCTTTAGAGAAATGGAATAAATTCTTGTTGAACATCTCTTTCTTTATGCTGAGTTGATTCTTGGGTTTCTGCAGTGCAATGAGATGATGATTCTGATATCCTTTTCTAATGTTTAGTAAGATCACTTGAGGTTCCTGGTTCTGTTTTTGAACTTCTTGAACGCCTTGTATCGTTCTCGAATATTGCTTATCTTTCTTATTTTTGGGAAAAAAAAAAAAAAAATGTATGAATTCCATGTGAACAGATATATTATTGTCTATGAGCGATGTTAAAAGGTTGAAATTCTGTGGTTACTGATATGTCGCATGAGAATATGATAAGTGATGTATTTTTCCATAGGACGACAAAATTGGACACGACACGATTAGATGACACGAATCCACACGTTAAAGCGGGTTTGGGTTTAGTTTTATTGGTTAGGATCATTATCGGGTTAACCTGTTAGGTTGCGTTTATTTGGCTATTTACAAAATACTCTATTCTTATTATGAAAAAAATGCATGTTTGTTTCCCTATTTTCAAAATCATATCTTATAATATTCAACTATTTAAACCTCATAAGTTTGTTAATTTAACTAAACACTTCCAACAAAAAATTGTATAAATTAACAAAAACACCCCCATCTATCCACATTTGTCAAATTTCGGTAACCACTGTCGGAAGGTGACTGGAATCTGGCGTAATGGTGTACTACCGATTGGATCTGGTCGGTAGTACACCGATTTGACCTTTTCAGCCAGATCTTTGGCCACATATAGTCATCGTTGACCATCAAAGACAACCATATCTTTGATCGTCATTGACAACCTAATCCAGGCGTAGATCTGGCCGAAAAAGGCCATAGCAGTGCACCACTGGCCAGATCTGGCTAGTTGTGCGTAATGAAACAAGATTCCAGCCAAATTCCGATGATGATGTTCAGAATCTAGCAACTATAGGAGAGTGGGGGTGTTTTTTTGTCAATTTATAAACTTTTTAATATTGGAAGTGTTTAGCTAAATTAACAAACTTAAATATTTTTTTTGTTAATTTTCAAATCATATTTCATAATAATAACCCAACTCAACTTAACGATAATATTTTAAAAATACTACTCAAAATGATAAAACAAACACAAAGTTTTCCGTTTCATAATGGAGTGTGTTCAAGTTTAGTAACAAAATATTTAAAAAAGTGTAACATATATTATGTGATATTTTGATTATTTATTTCCTATTTTTAAAATTTTAACCTAATTGCTCTAAGATATTTGCTAATTTCTATCATCATCATCGACCGACAAAGAAAAAGGTTTCATTATCTCCAAGATTCTTAGTCATCAATAAATTTAGAATAGGTGAATTTCGATATACTTTTTTTGTATTTTGGGATTATATGATTATAGAATTTTTTATGTATTTCAATAAATTTGTGTTTATATATATAGTTTAGTTCTAATATAAAATTATTTATAAGAGATTAATGATATTATATTTCAATTTTAAATTAGAGAAAAAAAAAAAAAGTAGTGAAGGTTTTTAACAGATCGTGTTAGATAACACGTTAAAAGTAACGTTTGGGTTTGGTTTTTTACATTTGGACTCAATAAGCTAACGGATTGAGTTTAGTTTAATAAAATTTAACACAACACGAAACCGCTTAAACATGACCCATTGTCAGGCCTAATTTTCCGATAATTAATTTGAAACCTTTATATACGTCGCATTATGTCATGTATAATTAAGGTATTAGTCTAAAATTTTGGAATTGTGGTATGAGAACATTGGCATAAGAAGTTGTGTGGTTCATAAATTGAAATAGTTTAAGAGAAATTCTGTATCCAACTTTATGAAACTTTTTAAATTTTTAATCAAAATTTACGTTAAAAAAATTAATATATATATTTTTTTAAGTCTTAAATTTTTTAATAATGTTATTATATAATAATATTTTTTTTTCAAATGTTGAAAAAGTTTTAATCAACATTATATGTCATTTATTATTCTTGAATCCAAAGGATTCAGAACTATTATAAAAATCCTGACTTTAATTTATTTCAATTGGAAAAAAATAAAAAAAGGTGAAATAATTATAATAATAAATCAATAAATAAATGAATAGGAGATTAAGAAAAAGGGACAAAAAAAAAAAAAAGTGAAATGATGTTAGATGCTTGATAAGTATAGAAACATTTTCATTTTGTTGATAATTTGAGGATTTGTAATTTCTAGACGTCCCTTTGAAAATATTTTTTTTAAATAAAAAAAGGGGAAACACTTGAATTTCAAACATGTATTTAAGAATTAATTAATTGTTCACAAAAGGGTCTCACTAAAAAAACATTTTTAAAAAACATTTTCACTAAAACATGTTTAAAAACACTTTCAAAAAACATTTTAAAAACCAAAATTCCCATTGCACCTACCTCTATATATATATATCAAGAACATAATAGAAATAATAACCATTCTATTATGTTCTTGACTCAAACCTTATCCTTGAAGATAGCTCCCATTTCATAGATAGGACCACTATATACATATAGATATATCATGTTATTCGTATGTTAAATTCAATAACTATATCATATACATAATAATATACATATTACGTGTATTATATTGAAAGGGATTATATCTGACTCAAAACTCTAATATAAATATAATTTAATCCAAAACCTTATGATATATATCATGTTTGTAGTAGTAGATAGATGAGGTGTTACATTGCAAGAGACTTGTATGTGACACCCGAAATCTTAATGTGAATGTAATTTACTCTAAAACTTTTGGTATATATTCAAGAATTCTTACTACCGCCATCAATAAAATTTTATCCAATAAAATTATAAAGGAAATGATACTCCACAATGCTCCTTTTTTTCATATAATTTAATTTATCATACCCATTATTATAACATTAATATAAACGATATTGTTACTTATATTCATATCAAAATAAATTTAGGTCCACAAGAGAACAAAAAAAAACAAAAAAAAAGTGATTTCACTATATTTCTAATCAAGCATCGATGGGTTTCACAAAATATATATATATATATTAAATATATTTCACACACTATATATATCCTTTTGTCTTCAATTACACTTGGCAAGAGTTTGGGGAGATTGTTTTGGACATAGAGTGTGTATTGATTTTGACTCTATTTATTTTTCACAATTAATGAAATGGGATTTTATCTTCTTTGTCCATATCTTTATATTATCATTTGACATTATCCAACTTTGATAGAAAATCCAAATAATTTTCATGCATATAGTTTTAAGATAAAGTTTGGGAAAAAAACAAGGCAGATTTTATTTATGCTTCTTTAAGATTAGATCAAATCTTAAATAGATAAAAATAATAATAATAATTAACTTATATATAATAACAAATTTTTCATTGATTATCATCGGAGATAACTTGAATATTTTTTAGAAATAAGAGAATATATATTCTTTTTAAATGATGTGTATATTAAGGTGGCATTATTATATCATTTATCATATTATTCCGTCATAAGCATGCTTCTATTAACTATTGACATTATATAAAGATAAAAATTCTCGCGAATCCTATATTTTAGATTTATTACTACACACTCCATCGCATGTTTAAAATTACTGAAAAAATCTAGATTTTGTTTGTAATTAAAATTAAAAGTCCCGTTAAAATTAAGCTTAGAGAAATGGAATAAATTCTTGTTGAACATGTCTTTCTTTATGCTGAGTTGATTCTTGGGTTTCTGCAGTGCAATGAGATGATGATTCTGATATGCTTTTCTAATGTTTGGTAACATCACTTGAGGTTCCTGGTTCTGTTTTTGAACGCCTTGTGTCGTTCTCGAATATTGCTCATCTTTCTTATTTTTGGAAAAAAAAAAATGTATGAATTCCATGTGAACATATATATTATTGTCTATGAGCGATGTTAAAAGGTTGAGATTCTAAATAATGTGGTTACTGATATGTCGCTTGAGAAAATGAAAAGTGGTGTATTTTTCCATAGGACGACAAAATTGGACACGACATAATTACACAACACGAATCCACACGTTAAAAGCGGGTTTGGGTTTAGTTTTATTGGTTAGAATCATTATCAGGTTAACCTGTTAGGTTGCGTTTGTTTGGCTATTTTCAAAATACTTTATTCCTATTCTGAAAAGAATGCATGTTTGTTTCCCTATTCTAAAAATCATATCCTATAATATTCAATTATTTTAAACCCTCATAGTTTTGTTAATTAATTAACAACCCCAATAAAAAAGTTTTATAAATTGATAAAAACACCTTCACCCATCCACATTTTTCAAATTCCGGCAACCACTACTGGAAGGTAACCGGAATCTGGCGTAATGGCGAACTACCGACTAGATCTGGTCGATCGTATGGAAAAGGTCATAACGACGCATGACCGACCGGATCTAACCAACCATACGCAATGAAACAAGACATATTATTGTCTATGAGGGATGTTAAAAAGTTGAGATTCTAAATAATGTGGTTACTAATATGTCGCATGAGAATATTATAAGTGATGTATTTTTCCATAGGACGACAAAATTGGACATGATACGAATCCACACGTTAAAAGCAGGTTTGGGTTTAGTTTTATTGGTTAGGATCATTATCAGGTTAATCTGTTAGTTTTCCGTTTCATAATGGACTGTATTAAGTTTAGTAACAAAATATTTAAAAAAGTGTAACATATATTATGTGATATTTTGATTATTTATTTCCTATTTTTAAAATTTTAACCTAATTGCTCTAAGATATTTGCTAATTTCTATCATCATTGACCGACAAAGAAAAAGGTTTCATTGTCTCCAAGATTCTTAGTCATCAATAAATTTAAAATAGGTGAATTTTGATATACTTTTTTTGTATTTTGGGATTATATGATTATATATTTTTTTTATGTATTTCAATAAATTTGTGTTTATATACATAGTTTAGTTCTAATATAAAATTATTTATAAGAGTTTAATGATATTATATTTCAATTTTAAATTAGAAAAAAAAAAAGTAGTGAAGGTTTTAACAAATTAGGTTTGGGTAACACGTTAAAACTTAAAAGTAATATTTGGGTTTGGGTTTAGGTTTTTACATTTGGACCCAAAAAGGTAACGAATTACTTCAGTTTAAGAAAATTTAACACGACACAAAACCTTTTAAACATGACCCATTTTCAGGTCTAATTTTCCGATAATTAATTTGAAACATTTATATGCATCGCATTATGTCATGCATAATTAAGGTATTAGTCTAAAATTTTGGAATTGTGGTATGAGAACATTGGCATAAGAAGTTGTGTGGTTCATAAATTGAAATAGTTCAAGAGAAATACTGTATCCAACTTTATGAAACTTGGTAAATTTTGAATTTACGTTAAAAAAGATTTTAATATATGTATTTTTTAAGTCTTAAAATTTTTAATAAAGTTATCATATATAATAATATTTTTTTTCAAATGTTGAAAAATTTTTAATCAACATTATATGTCATTTATTATTCTTGAATCCAAAGGATTCAGAACTATTATAAAAATCCTGCCTTTAATTTATTTCAATGGAAAAAAAAGGTGAAATAATTATAATAATAAATCAATAAATAAATAGCAGATGAAGAAAAAGGGACAAAAAAAAAAAAAAGTGAAATGATGTTAGGTGCTTGATAAGTATAGAAAAAATTTCATTTTGTTGATAAATTGAGGATTTGTAATTTCTTGATGTCCCTTTGAAAATATTTTTTTAAAAAAAAAAAAAAAAGGGAAACACTTGAATTTCAAAAATGTATTTAAGAATTAATTAATTGTTCACAAAAGGGTCTCACTAAAAATCATTTTTAAAAAAACATTTTCACTAAAACATGTTTAAAAACACTTTCAAAAAACATTTTAAAAACCAAAATTCCCATTGCACCTATATATATATATATATATATATAGAGAGAGAGAGAGAGAGAGAGAGAGAGAGAGAGAGAGAGAGAGAGAGAACGTTTTAGAGTTCGTTTGGTTTGTTATTTTGGATAGGATTTTGGAAATAATATTAGATAGTTTAATAGGGTGCTTATTACAAGGTAAAATTTAAAAATTAACAAAAAAAAAACCCTATAGGTTTGCTAATTTAACTAAACACCCTAATATATAAATATTTTATAAAATGACAAAAAAAACCCCACCCACCCACAGTGCTAGATTCCGACCACCATCGCCGGAATCTAGTCGAAATCTGGCGTTACGACGCAACTGAAGAATCTGACCAGAAAAGGCCAAATCGCGAATTACTAGCCAGTTCTAGTCGTTTGTAGGCCATTGTGACAGATTCTTGCTACCACCGATGGTGGTTGTCGGAATCTGGTAACCATGGGTGGGTGGGGGTGTTTTTATTAATTTTTAAACTTTTTTCTGAAGGTATTTAATGAAATTAATAAACTTAAAAAATCTAAAAGTAATTAAAAAATATAATAGTATTTCTTAAATAATTAAACAAACAAATATTTTAAAAATGGGATTAGAAATAGGATATGAAATAATAAACGAAACACACCCTTAATGTTCTATCCTTGTCAATAGTTGTCTCCTCTCTACACTTTATGAAAGACAACTCTATTATGTTCTTGACTCAAACCTTACCCTAGAAGATAACTCCCCTTTCATAGATAGGACCACCAAATACATAACAGATATATCACGTTATTAGTATGTCGAATTTGATAATTATATCATGTACATAATATTATATTGAAAGGGATTAGATCTGACTCACAAAACCTTAGTATGAATATAATTTAATCCAAAACCTTTTGATATATATCATGTTCATAGTAGTAGATAGATGACATGTTACACTGCAAGAGATTTGATGTGACACCCAAAACCTTAATGTGAATGTAATTTACTCTCAAACTTTTGGTATATATTTAAGAGTTCTTACTATCACCATCAATAAAATTTTATCGAATAAAATTATAAAAGAAATGATACTCCATGATGCTCCTTTTTCTCATATAATTTAATTTATCATACCCAATATTATAACATTAATATAAACAATATTGTTACTTATGTTCATATCAAAATAAATTTAAGTCCACAAGAGACAAAAAAAAAAAAAAAAAAAAGGTGATTTCGCTATATTTCTGATCAAGCATTGACAGGTTTCACAAAATATAATTTTTTTTTTTTATATATTTCACACACTGTATATCCTTTTGTCTTCACTTACATTTGGCAAGAGTTTGGGAAGATTGTTTTGGACGTGGAGTGTGTATTGATTTTGACTCTATTTATTTTTCACAATTAATGAAATGGGATTTTATCTTCTTTGTCCATATCCTTATATTATCATTTGACATTATCCAACTTTGATAGAAAATCCAAATAATTTTCATCCATATAGTTTTAGATAAAGTTTGGGGAAAAAACAAGGCAGATTTTATTTATGCTTCTTTAAGATTAGATCAAATCTTAAATAGATAATAATAATAATAATAATAATAATAATAATAATTAACTTATATATAATAACAAATTTATCATATGACTATCATGGGAGATAACTTGAATATTTTTTTAGAAATAAGAGAATATATATTCTTTTTAAATGATGTGTATATTAAGGTAGCATTATTATCCTCCCTCCGTTTTTTTTTAATTGTCGTTTTAAGGGTTTTTAATTTTTTCAAAATAAAAGTCGTTCCTGTCTTGTTGTCTTTTCTCCACTTTTCATCACGTCTACATCTCCTTTGTCTCTCTTTCCATTTTGTCTTGTCATTTCTCTACTTTTCGCCATGCCTAGATCTCCTCTGTCTCTCTTTAATCTTTATCTTATCTTATCTCTTCCCCTCTTCTCCTCTCTTCTTTATTTTCCATCGCCACTTCTTCTTTCTCTACTCTGTCTCTGCTTCTATCTTTTCTCTCTTTTTCGAAACAAAGTTTAAAGACAGGATCGGAGCAAGGGTTCGAAGGCGTAAATGGTGGACTGGGCGAGAGAGAGGTCACCATAGGGGTAAGGTGTGAGGGTTTGAGGGAAGGAAGTTTAGGAACAGTAACAGTGAGAACTCCATTCTCCATGGAAGCCTTAATTTGATCCATCTTCACATTCTTCGGCAACCTGAACCTCCTCGAGAACTTGCCACTGCTACGTTCCACACGGTGCCATGTGTCGTTCTTGTCTTCCTTCTCTATGTTCCTCTCTCCACTTATTTGAAGCACCCTGTCGTCTTCAATCTCCACCTTCACTTCCTCTTTCTTGAGCCCTGGAAGATCAACCTTGAACTCGTGAGCTTCTGGGGTTTCCTTCCAGTCCACACAGGTGTTAACAAAAGCTGAAGTTTCTTGAGGGAGTTGAGAGGAGAGTGATGATACAGATGATGGAAAAGGAAAGGAAAATCAGGGGAAAAAGTTGGTGGGAGAGAGAAATTTTTTTTTATTAAAACCCATGCCCACACCTAAAACGACAATTAAAAAAAAAAACATAGGTAGTATCATTTATTATACTATTTCGTCATAAGTATGCTTCTAGTAAATATTGACATGAGTAAACGACATATTCCCACCCAAGGTTTAACGAAATCCCAAGTTGGTACCACAGGTTCCATTTATTCCAGATTCTCACCCTTAAAATAACACTGTTAACATTTTTTAGGATAGTGAGGGTGCAATTATCATAATACCCTTTAACCCGAAATTAATAAATGATATTTTAACCCCTAAATTACTAAAATTATAAAATTAACCATCTTATTTTGAAATTACATCAATTACACCTTCAGTGACTGTGCACCGTCTCGGTTTTCACCGGATCTGGGCTATTTTCGATGTCGACGAAACCCCTGGTCACCTCCATCACCTTCCCCATCATCCGTCGTCCAAAACCCCTATGTCCTAGCTTAGGTTCCCAACTTATTGGGCCCTCCGATCGTCGGAGCCTCAAGCTTAGGTTTTCGTCGTTCTTCGTCGGATTCTGGTGACGAATATCTAATTCGACGTCACCACTACAACTAGCGTCTCCTAATCTACAAAACTCTTATGTCCCAGCAACCGTTCAGCGGCCATTCGCCGGTGGACACTGACGAAAACCAGTCGCATGTGACGGCTGTCGTGGCTAGAGATCGACGGGCGATGAGGGGTTGTCAAGGGTATGGTTTTGTAGAGGGGAGGATGAAGGTTCGAATGGTGGTGACAAGGGTGATTTTGGGTGGAAGAATTGCCGGAAAAGAGCGAAAAACGACTGCGGTGATGTTGCTAATGTGCGTCGGATTTTTGTTAGGGGCGACGATATGCTAATGTGCGCTTCCTCTGTGAAATGACTGATTCACCCCTAAATCGTTATATCTAACCATTTCCCGTTACTTTAAGGGTGAAAATCTGGAATAAATGGAACCTGTGGTACCAACCTAGGATTTCGTCAAACCTTGGGTGGGAATATGTCGTTTACTCTATTGACATTATATAAAGATAAAAATTCTCGCGAATCCTATATTTTAGATTATTACTACACACCATGTTTAAAATTATTGAAAATCCTCTTGTTTTTAACTTTTTTTTTTTTTTGGTTATTGGGAGATTATCAATGTTTTCAAAAATTAATTTGTAAGAGATAAAGTTATATACCATCTAGAACAGCCTAAACTAATGGTGATTTGCCATTAAATTTAATAGAAAATAAAAAGACTTAAATACCCCTAAATCAAAATAAAGATAAATAAACAGGTAATTTTTTAAAAGTCTTTTACCAACTATTTTTTTATTTATTTTTTTTATGTAATTTACTTCTTAAATTATAAATCTTACAAAACATTACATATTTATCAAAAGACTCTAAACTTGTAAAATTACTCTTTCACCCTTATGCATAGTTAAATCTTTTTTTTTTTTTTTTCAATGTTTTGTAACTTTTTAGTAAGTTTATACCTAAATTAATATTTTCTTTCAAACTAAGCAAGGAATTTTTGTTTTTAGTTACATTTTCCAAATATTTGAAAAGCTTTAAAAGGTCACTAATAATAAATTAATAATAAGTTAATAACCCAACAAATAATAGCTGGCTGGTGGCCCAACAAAAAGGTTAGAAAAGGAAGAAATGCAAACAAATCTGACAAGGCAATCCTATCCTCCGTTCAATTCTAATTATATCCATCACGTCAATTTAATTATGATTTTGACAGCCACACCGCCAACAGTGCTCTATCATTGCTACTGATTTAAAAGTTTTCGAACCATCCATAAAAATCCATTCAAAATATTGTTTGCACAATGCTTCAAAGTATTTTCCTATTGATCCTTGTTTAAAGATATTTACTTAGCACAATATTATACCGTTACCGTCCAACTCCACAAAATTTTATAATAATTTATAATTAATCAATTCATAATAAATTTTATCTGTTTATTATGAAATTTAATCACATCAAAATTATAAAAAAAAATTTATAATATTATATTATGAATATGTCACCAAAGAAATTGGCTCAGTATAACATAAAAAGAATTAAAAAAAAAAAAAAAACACTAGAAATATTAACAACCCAAATATAATCAAAATAACAAAGTAGTTTACATATCTTGAAAACATAATCCACAAACATAGATTCATTCCCTAGATACATTACCAACTTCATCCAAATATTATAGTTTTACATATATTTTGAACATTAACCAGTATTATTCTACTGCAATTCTCTTATTATTACACAAACAACCTATTACTTATCTTAACAGAGGGCTCCTCTCCCCAGGCTCAGAAGTTAGTAGTCCTCAATGGTGGAGGGGCTTCTCCAAGTCCTCAAGACTCGTGGGGCGGAACCAGGCTTTCTCTTCCAGCACAGACTCGCCAGAACCATTTGCAGGCGAGGAATAGTACTCGCGTTCCCCGCCTGCACCAGGACGGTTCTCGACTGCAGGTCCAAATACCCCAGTTTGCGGATGCGGTGCCCAGTATTTATCAGATAGGGGCTGAATCACATCGTCTGGGACTATAGCCGGACGGACCTGATCGTCAATGTTCTTGTCATATGCCGAATTGTGTGCAGCCCTCCTGCATAAATTATAATGTTAAGAGAAGACTTCCATGCCCAGAAAAGAAAAGTTCCAAATGGAAACTTTATAGAAGTACATCTTTAGTAAAAGTATCTCAAAGCGATTACTATAAAAGCATCTAGCGCTTCTGAATAGAAACACTTTACTAGTCTTTTTTATTTTCACCCAATAAGTATTGTTTAAATAACCACTCCTACCATGTTCTTCCTCAAAAGTATCAATGCCAGTCACACAAAACACAACATAGAACACTTTCCATGTCATTAAATCATTTCTACCACCATGTTCTTTCCATGTCATTAAATCATTTCTACCACCCAAAAGATCACATCATACGAATGAAAAATTAAAACACAAAGTTAATTGAATAGTACTACCCTATAACATGTTCAGAATCGGTTAAGATCCGGTCCTGTTAAGGGTCAAGTTGAGGGCTGGTGACCCCCCTAAAAAGATTCTTACTTTAGTTTTCTGTTTTGATCAAGCTATATTTACGTTAGAATATCTCTAAAAAAATCTTTATATGATCTAAATTGTTTATTATAAAGAATTCGTCTATAAAACCAAAAGTTTAATAGACTATTTATTCTTTAAATATAAATTAAAAAGTAAGTTTGACTATCTACATCTAGAAAGTCAAATTTAACTCTCTATTTACAAGTTTCTATACGTTTTATTATTAATTCTCTCTTTTATTTATTAAGTCTATTAGATTTGAATACAAATTTTGTTCTTTATATTTAGAAATTAATAAAAATACTCTTTATTTATGTGAAATATTCTCTTTAAAATAAAGAACACTATTAGAGATATTTTTAATATTTCTAATTTTAACCCACTCGCTTAACTTACTTAGTTTATATTAATTTCAGGGTCCATCCCTAATTAAGATTGATCTGATAACATAACTAGATCAAAGTATCTTATTTGAAACTTAGACATAATATAATGATAATATGCTACTAAATACAATCTTCATCTTATCATATAAATGCCCCACCATATAAACAACACTAAGGAAATATCATATTCCCTTTTAAGTAAACATAAATAAAAGCATTGGAGTAGGTGCAGGAGCATGGGGCAAAGCCACCGCCCACTAAAATGGGGGTGGTAGCTATGGCACGTGATGAGTGAATGACTCAACCAGATAAGTACTCATAATCCAACTTGTTAAATCTATTATTTTAATAAATGGATGCACATTTCCCACACTTCTTCACATTTCTTCTTAATCTTATCACGAAAGAGACTCCACTCACTTACTCTCTCAACATTTATTTATCACCAATTGACCATATGATTTATCCAAGAGAAGGTGGCATCTTGTGCACACCTAACTAGCCCCTTAAAATTCAGTCTACTTTAAAATATCTTTTCTACAAAGAGAAAGTTTCAAATACAAAATATCCTATTGTGTCGGTATGGGAAATAGAATAACGAAATGATTTTGGTGGGTTTGCTGGACAGAATAGACCCAGACCAAGACCATCTAAGAGAGGAGATTTATCATATGTATAATATAAAGTACAAATCAAGAGCCAATCTACATAAACTTGTAAAATATTTCTAGTATAAATTGATGTAGACTTAGATCTAAAATTTAAAAATCTAATATAAATTGATAGCGTTTTATTTATGTTATTTTAGTTGGTTGTTAGACACACAAATCAGAATGGTCAATTCAAATATAGAATACAAGAAACCCTCATAATAGAAACCCTGAAAAGTGAGTCAATTCAAATATACAGTCATAAATTTCACAACCCATTACATTTTCCTTGAAAATAAAAATAGAATTATTATTAATATTTGAATAACTTTTTTCACAAATTTTCTAAAGTTTTTTATCTTTTTTATATTTAAAATAAATAAAAAATTGCATTAAAAACTCATAAATCAAGCCCATCGTTTTGACTAAAATTCAAAATTTAATTTCTTTACCTAAAATGAGACAGAGACCTAATACCACGTAAAGAATATCGTTTGGAAAGAAGACGAAACTTCAATACAAAGATTAAGGAAACCATATTCCGAAAATACCCTTATGTGGACAAGTGTCGTTATATCACTGGTCCACCTTTAATCTGTCCTTATCTAGAATAAAGCACTAAGCACAAAGGGTCAAAATCTGCCGTGTCGTAAATTATCCATTAAAGTAGAATTTCAACTACATTTTCTGCGGGAACAACATTAAATATTCAGATATTTTTCAGAAAATCAATTTTTCTACAAATAAAAAAGGAAATATTTGAGAGTACTATCTAAATAATTAATTAAAATAGTTAATTTTAGTTCATGATCTCTGATTAAGTGAGTCTGAGTTTAGAAAATAGTAGAGATCTCTAGAATATTTCTAAATAATTTAATAAAAAATTTCCAGATTTAAAAAAAAAAAAAAAAAAAAACTAGTTAATAACTTAATATGGCAACAAGCGAATAAAATTCCTTGAATAATCACATAAATATTAACTAATTAATTAATTAATTAAGCTGAACTAAACTAATCTTCACCAAATTTTGCTTCAAGAAGAGAAATAAAACAAAACGCAGGCAAGAATCGTCCATTAATCCTAAATCGCGAAGCAAAACGCGGATAAAAACAAGCAAAACAGCAACTAAGTAAAGCACAAATTGAACAACACAAACGAAATGATGATGACGCAGAAGAAGAAGAAGAAACGAACCTGGAGGCGCGAGTTACGGCAGAGTGAGCTGGATCGCGCGTGAAGAAGTGGTTGACGACGCGCTTCCCCAAGTTGGCGATCTCTCGAGTGCTCTTCGAATTGGCGGCCATACAATAAACACAGCAAAGAGAAATTTTCAGAAGAGATTGAGGATTTGATAGCTCTAGCTTTTGGCTTCAGCTTCAGCTTTGCTCTGAGTAAGGAAAATCTTGTACCAGTCATCTTTTTTATATACACAACTTTCAGATTTTTTTATTTTTTTATTTTAAAGGAAAAATTAATAATTGGTGTGACGTTTTTGTTTCTGTGCCTACCGGTTGACAAATTACAAATTCGTTCCTGAAGTTTTACGTCATTTCCCTTTAGTCTTGTAAATTTTTTTTTTAACGTTTTGTTTCCTATTAGTAGCATACCTTATGGACCAAAACCAGAGGTGTGTAAACCGAACCGAACAGTCTGGTTCGTGTTTCAAAATACTAAAACGTAAAATCAAACCTAATGAACTGAATAAAAATGTAAATGGATTGGTATGGGTTTACTTTTCAACTCGAAAACCCGAACTGTACCGAACCGTATTATTACAAATACTATAAATCCAAATCAACCAAATCCAAATGGATTGGTAATAGCATTTTGAATAAATTTATCACGAATTGAGCTATTATATGTTTTTATTATGTAATTGTTGATGTCAATAAATTATATTGCCAAGATTCTTAATATATTCTTAATCAAAATTCAATGAATTTTGAAGTTGAACAATTGATTGTATTGAAAAATAAAATTCTTAAATGATATGTGATACAAGTTTGACAAAGAAAAAAATAATTATATATATGACTTAAACTGATTAATCTTAATCGAACTAATGGAATTAAATTGATTTGGTTTGTGTTTTTAATAAATAAGGATTAATTTGGGGTTTTTTTTTGTAAGAACCCAAAAACGTTTGGTTGATTTGGATTTGGCAAAGAATAACACTATACTTACAACTTTTTCATACTATTTTGATATAATAACTCGTGATTAATCAGTTCGTAGTGGGTCTCGTTTGTTAAAATACAAACTAACTAATTGCGAGTTGTTAATTCAAGATTATGTGAAAAAGTTGTATAAAAAAGTTGTAACTTTAGTTTTATTGTTTGGCAAAACCCGACCGAACCAGATTAACACATTGCAAATAGGGATCAAAACGTTACTTTAAAATTTTTATAAGACTTTGGGATGCAATTGTTATTTTCGCCTGCAATTCCTTTTTCTTTCTTCCTTTCTTGTTTTCTCCGCATTCGTACCTATCCGTACCGTACGCCGTGTCATACTAGATCATTTTTACGCTCTCCGTTTACTCACGCCGTTAGTTAACTGGATCTGTCCTAGACTGCACGGATATCAAGATGGATCTTGGGAAAGATTTGGATGGTGGACTTAACGGCCGTCCAAAATCGCGTATTATGCGTGTTTACTGTTGATTAATAAGATAATGTATTTTTTTCAACGTGGAATTAATATGTAAATATTGAAGTTTATATAATAATAGGACTTGACATTGAAGTCATTATTAAAACAAGTTAATACGTGTCCATCCATATATTGCATGTGTAGTTTACAGTCCTCAATTAGTACTCTTGATTTCTTTATAAGTAAGGGTGTTTAAAACCTATTAACTGAACCGATTAATCGATTTTGTAAATCGAAATCGAACAGGTTAAAGGGAAAACCAGTTTTTCGATTAACCAAAAAATTGTTAACCGGTTTTAATTTAATATTTTTATAATAAACATGATTTTTTTATTTTTTATTTTAATTTAATATTTTTATAATAAATTGGTTTTAGTTAACCGTTTCTCATATTCTCCCAAATTGATAACTGAACTAAAAATTAGGTTTTTTAATTTCTTTGAACTGAAATCAAATCGATTCTTCGGATAACTGAAAATTTGGTTCAGTTATCGGTTCAGTTCACTTTTTGTATTTTTTTTTAACACCCTATTTATAGGGATGAATTTATGGGTTTGAATCAAGATACATGTATTATAAATCACATTATTTGAGGTAAGTAAGAGGTAAAAATTCAATACCAAAAAACAAACCTACACAATATGATAATAATTAGCTAAAATGTTAAAAGATGGTATTACTACTTTAAAAGATTATTAAATACTTTATAAGAAAGAGGATTTTCAAAAGTTTTATATGGTTTAGAAAATCTCTAAATTTATCATCTTTGAACAATCAATACTTCCTAAGTAGTAAACATTTGTATGAGTACTACATAAATAACATAATATGTATATCAATGAGTATATACTAAGTAGATATGCATTATAAAAGTTACTAATAATAATATTGGGGAATGTCAAAGATTAAAATAAAAATTTTATTTAATTGGCATATAAATAATATAATAGGCTGTGTTTATGTAAAACTTTTCATGTACCATTTAGTCTAACTTTATTCTCAAATCTAATTAGACAAAAATAGCAATTCTTTTTTTACATTTGAATTATTAACATATCAATAAATATTAAAAAAATTTACTTTATATTTAAAAATTGAAAAAAAAAACTATATTATTTAGAAATTAATTTCTAAAAATATAAATAATATGTCAAATTATATTTATTTTAAAAACTAATTTAAATTTAGTAAAATAAAAACATGTACAAATAATTTAATTGATTAGATCTCATGAAATAATATAATTTCACATAGAATGAATGGAATCTTGCCCACATGGTCATTTTTGTATAGGGATTACGGAGGTAAATAATTAAATTTTGTTAAGTTTAAATATAGTAATACTAAATATTAAATAATAATAAACGTTAACTAACGAGTGCACGGTCTCCGTCAAAGATGCGGTTTCCCAAAGGGATATTCCGGCGTTAGTCAATGGGTTACGTGGTAGTTGACGGTGTTAGTTTTTAGTTGTTTGTTCTTTGTTGGATTGAGTACGTCGTTGGCATTGAAAATGCATTACTCGGCGTGCAATGTCTACTTTTTAGAAAAAGACAATTTTCTCCTTTGACAAAAGAAGGAATAATTATTATTATGTACATTATTGCAATAATATGAGGACGGTTGTATTTAAAAGAAAAAATTAAAAAAATAAGTGTGACTTATGGTATTATGCGTCGAATAAAATTATTTTATATTTAATTAATTATTTATTTAGTACAAGTCAATTTCAAAATCAATATATAAAATAATTCTAGATTGAAAGAGTGTGACCGAATTTTCTAACTCGAGCTCATAATAGTATTTTATAACCGTTCTTTTAAATAAATCTAAAGAAAGTAAAGAATACTTAGCTAACATTGAAATAATTATTTTTAATTTATTGGCTTTTATAGATTATACATTATTAAATAATGTCAAAAAATTAAACTATAATATTTTGACTCGACCCTATAATTTTATTAGAAAGTCTGTTGAATTAAAGAATAATTTTCTTGTTAGAAGGTCATGTTATTAATTCTTCACAACTATAAATATATACTATTAGATCCAAATTGTAAAATATCATTTAGTCTCATTTGTATAGACATAATTCAGACATATAAAGACGTCTTGACTAGATAATTACTCCCAAATTAAATTTATTTTATTTATTTCATGCATCCTGTAATCAAATCTTCTATTTATTGTAGAAATAAGAAATGTTCAGTTTTTTTTTAATGCAATTATTTTGAAAAATAAAAAGTTGTTTTGCTAAACGATATTAATAATATTTCTTATCCTTTAGTTAACTTAAATAAAAGGGAGATTTATTAATATTTCTCAAACTTTAAAGGGTATAATAAAGTTCTTCCTAACTCAAGGGAGGAAACTGGAACGTCTATTATAAATTATAATCCACAAAAAAAAAAAAAAAAAAAAAAAAAAAAAAAAAAAAAAAAAAAAAAAAAAACCAATTCATAAGCACTTTTTCTATATTGAAAGTGTTTTAAATGGTGCTTGCCAAACAAATTTTATATAAACCCAATGACCAATAATGTTAATACTTAGTAGGTAGGTCATAGGTGAATATTGGACCGAATAAATTTGTTGTAGAAAACATGAATATATTTTAATCCTCATATCATTGTTAATTATTAAGAAAAAAGAAAAAAAAAATAAGAACCTATTGAGAGAGAGTTGAATTTATATTTAGAAATCTATAAAAATAAAGTCAAAAATATATAATACTAATTAATATAAATTAAAGGTCTAAATAAAACTCTAAAACAACCCCTAAAACAACCCCTAATATAATTTGAAAAAGCAAAAAAACTACCTATTTCTAATTAAAAAAATAATTATGTGAATATTGGATTAACAAACTATATTTAAAAATATAGTTAAATCTATCATATTTACTCAAATTTTATAAAAAAATAGTTTTTTTTTTTTTTTGTTTTTAAAAAAAAAAACTTCATGATCCATGGTAATTTCTTTTAATGGGCTTACGTCATAGATTTGTTTTTACTATTGTTATTCATTTATTTATTATAATCTTAATGTAAAAGGTACATGCATTCCCCAATGAAATTGGAATGGAGGTAGGTCTTACTTTAATTAAAATAAGTTTAGTAATATTCGTCATTATAGGTTGACTTGCACCTTAAAAAAAATTACCACTAGAGATTAAAATTGTTATCTTTAATTAATAAAGCAAACCATTATCAATAAAGAGAGAGTTATGTTACATGCATCTTCTTTAACTAATAATAATAATAATATTTTAAATTAATAATATCAGTATTTTAAATCATAATTATTGGGAGTATGTATCTCCACCAACATAGGTTGGAACAGATAGACAACAGTCGAAATCAAACACATAAGATGATAAGAACAAGACAAAGAATTATACCGTGATTTAGGTGTTAATTAATCATACACCCACATTAAGGTTAGTCCTTTTTTTTTTTTCATTATTAAAGAAAATTATGCTATCATTCAAAGATTATACAGTTCACTTTCAGAAAATCTTGACTCAATTACATTTGATTTCTCTCACACATTTTTCTTTCTTACGAAGAAGAAAACTCTACTCTCCACTCTCTAAAACCTCATCCATTTACCCACCCATGGGTAGCTCAGCAGTATGGGTGAACCAAGGGGGTTGCAAATGGGTAGAACCCACAATCCTAGGTTCAATTCCTGGCTGGATGCAAAAGTAGTACATTTGCTCATGATTTACTTAGGAGCTATGACAGTTGGTTGATGTGGGATAGCTTCCCTTGAAGATTAGTTAATATGCACGTAAAACCTCATCCATTTAATTAGATCTAAAATATGTTGAAATTCCAACAACCCTTAAAGCTATATCTTAAGGTTTAATACCAAACCTCTACTATTGAGCAACAAGTTCCACCTAAACTTTGAGGTTGGTTTGTTTGTGAAATACACCAACTCTTCTAATACCAACTTTTCTTAACGAAATTTATATGAGTTGGTTTTCACAACATTTGCCTAACTTTTGTTTTGTTTGTCCCAATCTTTTTAACATAATCTCTTGAAATTTTCTTAATAAAAATGCATCGTTACTCTTCGTAAAAATAGAATAAAACGACTCTTTCATTGAATAATAAATCAAATGACACACTCCAAATGCAAAACTTAAACATATTTAGAAAGAAAATATACAAACGCTTATACTTTTTCTATTGTTACTTTGAGATAAAAGGACGATGTTTATATGATTACCAATGAACTCATATAGAATCAAAACCTACAAGAGGCTTGTGATGCACTAAAAAACTATAAAGAATTTGATTTTCTTTATAACAAAAAGAGGGATATTGGAAAATGTTTATTTATTAAAATGTTTTTTGATGTTCGGTTAAACCATCTAAAATTTAAATACTATCACTCTTTGTCCGTGTAACATACCACAATTTTAAAAATATAATTTCATGCAACATATTAAAGAATATAAGTAACCAAAAACAATGGAGAAATTTTCTGAACTCTTTTCCTTTTCTTCTTCTTCTTCTTCTTCTTATTTACGAGGCAAAAAATTGTATATTTTTGTCATTCCCTCATATCCCTAATTGGGCCTTTAGTCTAAAATTTAGGTCATGGGTCGGGCTATTGGTTGCACTTGTTTGGACTATATTTTGATCCGTTTAGATAAATTGTGGGCTAGTTTAAACTGGCCCAATATCACAGAGATAGGCCTATATCGAACTCTTCAAATTCCAAAAAAAAAAAAAAAAAAAAAGCAAGAAATTATTGGTGCATACCTAAAATCCAAAACGGATGATGCAATTTGTTAAGCTAAATAATGCTAATGAATTTTTATTTTTCATTTTGGAAATTCTAATTAAATAGCCTCACATCCGACATGGTAAGAAATCTTAAGTAAAAATTAGTTAAATGTCTTTTGATCTCTTAAGTTGTGAAGATGTGTTTCACGTGAAAGACGCTTGTGTGAAGCTCAAATGTAAATGTACATGGATATGTGAGGGCTAAGATTGTCGTGACATAAGATTTTACACTTTAAAAAAAAAAAAAAAATCTATTAAATTTATAAATATTAAAGACAAAAACCCCAATTGCTAGCACGTTAACATTTTCATTGTCTACCAACCATTAATTGGAACCATTGAATCTTCTTGTGACTAATCTTAGTCAACTACCAAAGGACAACTCCAATAGTTGTTGCTTCATTGCCCAAATCCCTTTAAATTTTTAACCATTTTCTATTATATTAGGTTATCTACTATCATAAATTGAGGGAGCACACTCAATATGGCGATAAACATTACTAAAATCATGCCTAAATTTCCTATTGCTTATATTAACTTCTAACATTTTCATTTATAGTATATAGGTAAGCTACTGCCTTAAATGGAGGAGAGCACACATTAATTAATTTGTTGAATAAACTAAAAAATATTTTTCATTTTACTATTATTATGTTTTCTCATAAACTTATAACAAAGTATCTTCACCGTATCAATATGTTGATTCTATCTCTCGAACGAATTAAAAATGAGTACGTCAAAACAACTTTATTCATATCAGTCAACCTTTTATATATATATATATATATATATATATAACTAATATATGTATAATTATCTTTTTTCTGATAATTTACCTGATACTCGTGATCATTATCATTGATTATTGACTATTTGTGGGATACTATTTTTGGGATATATACATATATACATATTAAGGAAATTAATTAATTAATTAATATAATTTACTAAAAACTTATATTATTACTAATAATTAATTCTATATTTTCTCTCTCCTTCATGCAAAATACTTGTAACTCTTTCATAGAATTACCCCTCCTCTCTCTCTCTTTTCTTCTTGAACTTGAATGGCGAAAATACTTCATTTTCATCCACAAATTCTCCCCATGATCTTCTTCCTCTTCATCTGCCTTTCAATTTCGTCTACAGAAGCCATCAATGGCGGTTTCAGCATCGATTTGATCCATCGAGACTCCCCCAACTCTCCCTTGTACAACCCCAATGAAACCCCTTTCAATCGTTTCAACAACTCCTTCAAACGAGCTCTCTCTCGTCTCAATTCCTTAAAAATGGCTTCACCACTCCCTTCCAACGCCCCGCAAACAAGCATATCGCCAGATAATGGTGAGTATCTGATGAAATTTTCCATCGGAACTCCCCCGGTAGACGTCTATGGTATTCTTGACACCGGCAGTGACCTTCTCTGGGCTCAATGTCTTCCCTGTCAACGATGTTACAAACAGAAAAATCCTATTTTTAATCCCTCTTTTTCGTCTTCGTACAATTTTCTATCATGTGAATCGATTCAATGCCATTTATTAGAAACAGTCTCTTGCTCGTCTGAGCAAGCATGTAACTACACTTATGGCTATGGAAGTAACGCATTAACCGAAGGCGTTCTCGCCACAGAAACAATTGCTCTCGGCTCAAATATCTTCAACAACATTGTTTTCGGATGCGGACACAACAACACTGGAGGATTCAATGAAAATGAAATGGGATTAGTTGGATTAGGAGGAAGAAACTTATCACTCGTTTCCCAAATCAGTTCTCAGCTCGGAACAAACATTAAATTTTCTTATTGCTTGATCCCGTTTCATGCAAACCCTAATTTCACAAGCAAGATCAATTTCGGTAGCATAAGCGAAGTTTCAGGATCCGGTGTCGTTTCAACTCCTCTAGTTCCCAAAGATGACAAGACTTATTACTTTGTAACTCTAGAAGGAATCAGCATTGGAAAAAATTTCATCCCTTATAATAATTCATCGTCGCAAACGGTTTCGAAAGGAAACGTGTTTATCGATTCCGGCGTGCCACCGACGCTTTTGCCTGAGGATTTTTACAACAGATTAGAACAAGAAGTGAGAAAGGCAATCAAATTGACACCGTTTCAAAATCCGCAGTTGGGTTCACAACTTTGTTATAAAAGAGCCACCATGGAGGATATTGCACCGACTTCAGCTGCTCATTTTGATGGTGGAGCCGCCGTGCCATTGGTTTGGACTAGCATTTTTATTTCTCCCATGGAAGGTGTGTTTTGTTTTGCCATGCAGCCAATCAGTGACGATGTTGGGATATTTGGGAACTTTGCTCAGTCGAATATTTTGATTGGTTTCGATTTGCATAAAGGGATTGTTTCTTTTAAGCCGACTGATTGTACTAAACAATAGCGATGAACGATGATGGTCAAGTAATAAAATAATTCATACCGCCATCCAATGAATTTGTACCGCCTTAGTTTTTTCTCTCATCTATCTTTAGAATAACTATTTGATGTATATGTATTAACTTGTAATATGATGTCAATAATACCATCGTGGTACCATAAACTTTCTGTATTAACTAATTCACTCATTTTTTTGTCGTGTGCCACGGCAACTTGTAAGGAAGATATTGTATGCAAATTTTGTAATTTTAAATTTTTTGAGAGTTTGTGTTCAACTCTTAGCCTTTGGATGTATCATACATTAAGCTCATATAAATTGAAGACTCAATAAGTCTCCCTTCAGATGAGACGTTTAACAAATCTCCCTTTGGAAACTGGATGATGATTTCGCCCGTCCGTAACCCAAAAGGTCCATACTCTTGTATAAAGTAGACGTATTCTCCTTTTACAACAAAACAAAATGTCCCTTTAATCACTCAATGTGATATTCTTAAGATTCAACTATTAAAAACAACCACTTAACCTATAAATATAAGCCAATCTTAACAGTCCAACTATATAATCTAGGTTTTCATGTGTAATATGAATTAGAGAGACAACCAAAATGAGTCTAGTTCCAAAAAGGATTCGAACTTTTTTTTTAATGACCGGGGGTGTTTGGATCAGTCTGTGCATACCTCAATTAATTCCTCGAAACCCTAACTACCAGCCGGGTAAGAGCTCCAATGACCAACCCTATTAATAAGGACTCGAACTCGGTAGACCATATTAGATCATCCTCTTTCTTTTTTATTATCGTGGGAAAAATGATTCGAACTTGAAACCCGAGTTTAATACCATATTCAAGATTCACTTGATTCAAAAGTTTAAGTATTAGATGCCAATCTAACATTAATATCAAGTCTTACACATAAGGGTTTATTACGTGCCATCCCTAAAGTTTAGTACAATAACGGTTTTGTGCATTTTTCCCCAATTTTGGAAAACTAACATTGTTATCCCTAAATAATGTTTTCGTTGTTTAACTATCATAATTTAAGAATTAAAAAGGATATTTTGAATAAATTGTTGATAGTTTTAACCAAATGATTATAAATTTTGGTTGAATGGTTGGTATTTTTGAATAACGGTTGAAAGGTTTAACCAGATACTATTGTTATTCTTAAATGTTAAAAATAGTTAATCAATTTGATCAAAATTGCTTACCTTTAATTTAAAATGTCTTTTCTATTCTTTACACTGTTATATCATGAAATTTACTTTACACTGTTATATCATGAAATTTAGAGGAAGAATAAGTTTTTTACCGATGTGCACCGTTGATGATTAATTAACTCCTAGACACAGTGGGATTAATTACCTGCCCACCTGCTGAAGTAAAGTTTATAAATGCAGAAAAGTTCCACGTGTACAATTTGTGACCAGGACAGAGAGTACGAGGGCTTGAGACTTCCTCTGTAGCTCCACTTTCAGGAGCCACTAGAATGTTATCTTCCCATAGCCACTAAAACAGTAAACTAATTCCACCCTCTCACTGTCTTTAACTCTTCCTCTCTTTTTCTCTCTCCTTCTCAACTTTCTGGTGTCAACCATGTCCTCAGCTGTAGTTGCAGGAGCCTCCTCCTCTTGCTCCGCCACCTTTTCCAGGAACCACTCCATTAAAATCTCTCCAAACCTTTCTCCAAAACCCTTCTCACTCTCTTCTTCTCCTTCCCAGGTATCTCTTCTCAGTTGTAATCTATCGCGTTTGATATAATATTCAAAAACTGTTTGTAACTGGAAACTGATATATAGTAATCTGTCGCGTTTGATATAATATTCAAAAACTGTTTGTAACTGGAAACTGATATATAACTTGTTTTTTGAATAAAATAAGGAATTTTGTTTGATTGTGTGTAGAAAACCGCATTCCAAGGTGTGTCTCTTCAGGAAGCCAAAAGGGGAGTCTCAGATCTTTTCATAGCAGCAAGAAAGAGCAGTTTGAGCAATGAAAGTAGAGGCCTTGAGATTGCAGCGAGAACTGCCGGGGCTTCAAAGACTATTGAGGTCGAAGTTGACAAGCCACTAGGCCTCACTTTGGGCCAAAAGTCTGGAGGTGGTGTGGTCATCACTGTGAGTTCCATGTCATTCTATCTCAATTTGCAGCCAAATTTGACACAATTTGTTGGAAAACCATGTGTTTGCTGGAATGATTTTGTGATCAATTGTGGTTTGATTTTGATTTTGATTTAGGCTGTAGAGGGAGGAGGGAATGCAGCGAAAGCAGGGCTAAAGTCTGGGGATCAGGTTCTTTACACAAGCAGCTTCTTTGGGGATGAACTTTGGCCAGCTGATAAACTCGGATTTACCAAAACTGCCATCCAGGCAAAGCCTGACTCTATCTACTTTGTTGTTAGCAGGTTAATTTCATTTCTTTCCTGCTCTTTGATTCTCATAAAATTCACTAAAATTATGTTTTAGGGTTTAGAAATTGGAAGGTTATGATCCTGGTGCTTGAGCTTTTATGAATTGAGCAGCTACTAACAAGCTCCATATGAATTTGTTTGAAATGGTTGTGGTAGAATTGTTGGTATAAAGTTCTGTGCAAAAGTTGTTTTGTTCTATTTACCTTTGAAATAATTTGTTTTGTTCTGTTCTTGGCCTCACGGCTAGTTCATCTCTATGTGTTGCAGAGGTGCAGAAGTAGATGTCAAACGTCTACCGAAGCGTCCGGCTCCTCCCCGCTTTGGAAGAAAGTTATCAGAGGCTCAAAAGGCAAGAATCTTCTTGAACTTTTTGAGTTTATATAGTCAAGGTGAAATCACTTTGCATACATACTCTGGCGAGTACTAATAGCATATAGCCTATTGCAGGCTAGAGCTACTCACATTTGCCTTGACTGCGGATACATATACACCATGCAAAAATCCTTCGATGAGCAGGCAAGCCTCTTTACTTTGTCGAAATTCCGTTCACTGAATAATCCAATGAATCATGCACGAAATTTGAAACCAGCCACAACAGTATGAACAAAAAAGAGAAAGAAAATGAAGAAACATAAGAAAGAAGAGAGAAATTTTCTGTTCACCATAGCATTTCTCAGTGCCAAGGTTGAGTTGCAAAGGCCATTCCATGGTTTAAATTTGCGCTGTTACAATATCTATAGGATCGCTGTATCATTAAGAAGCAAGAATTACATAAGACAATAGCAATTTCCACTCTTTTGAGGATCATATTCAATAATCGCCTCAATACAGGAACCGTTATTCTGGTTCCACTAGCACTCAATATCATCTTGGTATTGTTTAACATTCAATGCAAAAATGACAATGGAATATAAATTGTTTCAACATTGTTTTAGTAACCATATAATGCGAAATTAGTATTATATGGGGGCGTTACTGGGTCAATACCATAGAGCTGTCCTCAAATCCATTCTATGCTTTTCCTTTTTTTTTATCTGCTGGAGTTGAATCAAATATGTTGTAAATTATGCAGCAACAATGAATTGTCATTGAAAGCTTTTGTTTCTTTACAATATGCAGCCGGATACATATGTGTGTCCACAATGCAGAGCGCCGAAGAAGAGGTTTGCGAGGTACGATGTGAACACCGGTAAGGCAATTGGTGGGGGATTGCCTCCAATTGGTGTACTTATTGGTCTGGTTGCTGGTTTAGCTGGTGTTGGAGCATTGCTTGTTTATGGTCTTCAATGACCACACTGTTTCAAAAGGTATTGTTCTTCTCATTTGCTCTTGATGTCATATTTATGAAGATGTAAATTCAAGAATTATTTTGAACAAATTCCAAGAATGGAATCTGATGATTATATGATTAAAAAGAAATGTTTTAAGGGTTATGATTATAGAATTTTATTGGCATTCAGTATTTTAGAAAGTATTCAAACCTTCTGAGAGAGAGTTTAATTGTTAAAATCTTTAATTCTTCCTTTTTTTTTTCTATTAATTTTATTTAGAAATATATCTTATAAATCGAGCTTAAATTTGGACATAATCAAATATTATCGAGAAGTTAAATGTTTATTTTATTTATTCCTTGTGAGATCGTTTATTTCGAAAGAAAGTATCGTTACTAGCAAGTTTTTAATACTTTTAAAGACGAGTTTATGGTGTTATGTTTAAAGTATATGATAAAAAATTAGATAACTACTTATTGACTCGGCCCGCAATGGAACACTTTGATACCTCTTCAGGGAACTCGAACATAAGATCTTCTGGATATAATTAACTCTAATAATTAAAGGGTTTGTCATTTGATCTAAAGGGAAGAGATATATGTGATCTCATCGACGAGATTATTCCAAGTTAGTTTAAGATAAGAGAATTATATAGNATTTTATTTATCCTGAGATTGTTTATTTTGAAAGAAAGTATAGTTACTAGCAAGTTTTTAATACTTTTAAAGACGAGTTTATGGTGTTATGTTTAAAGTATATGATAAAAAATTAGATAACTACTTATTGACTCGGCCCGCAATGGAACACTTTGATACCTCTTCAGGGAACTCGAACATAAGATCTTCTGGATATAATTAACTCTAATAATTAAAGGGTTTGTCATTTGATCTAAAGGGAAGAGATATATGTGATCTCATCGACGAGATTATTCCAAGTTAGTTTAAGATAAGAGAATTATATAGGAAAATAAATGTGATTGATTGGAAAGCCTACCAACTTTTACTTTTTTTTTTTTTTTTTCTAGTTAAGAAACTAATAAAAATTTATTTAAAAAAATAAAATTGTACCAAATGAAACCTGATCCAGAAGAGTAAACCTAAGCAAAGTATTATCTAGATTCTAGTGAAAGAGATAATAAATTTAATTTTTAAAAATACAAAATTTAAATTTAACCAAGACCAAAGTCAAACACTTCTGGATTATTTTAAAATTAATCACACCGCCAGGTGATTTTCATTTAAATATTAAAATAGAATATCGAAAATTGCACGCAACTCCATCCACATTTATATTAAAATATTGATTACCAAATTGGGGCATTTTAGGCATGTTGTGTTGCATACCATTTTTCATATTTTATTTTGGAAACAATATTATTTATATTCAATATTTACTTCTTTTTCTTTTTCTATTAAGGAGAAGATGGAAAATTCATTCCAAGTCTCTAACTTTTTGTAAATTAATATTTAATTACCACATAACACAATTATGAAAATAGCAACATCCTCGTTAATTTTAAAATAAGGTTAATTTCATCAATCTTTGAGAAAATTGATTAACATCAAAGCGTCTTTCATGATATATTTTTTTGTTTTTGATAATCGAGTGTTCAAACTAGCTTGTACGTACTTTAATTAGTCATTCGAAGTCCTGAAGTTAACGATCAAATAAATCCTATATGACTACCTTTATTAGTAGTCATAGGAATTCGAACTCAGGACCTCTTAAATATTTGAATACTATTAAATTATTAAAAAAATATATGAGATTATAAAAACTTCATTGCAAAAAATTAAAAATAAAATCTCTAATATAAAATATTTAATAATTTAATAAAACCATTGGAGCATTATATATCTACTGATCTCTCGTATGAATATATAAAATACCTTGAAACAATAATAATGAGATGTGATTATGGAAAAAGTCTCTTTTGACGAAATTGCCCTTATCGGCAAATTGAGGAATTTATAGGAATGTTAGCTCCGTTTGGTTCATTATTCTGATAGTTTTTAGAATAATTTTTTGAAAAAGGTTAAATTGGGCAGGTATTACGATGTAAGATTTGGAAATTGATAAAAATATTCTCTGTGTTTGTTTATTTACTAAACACCCCTATAATAAAATATTTAAAGTTAACAAAAATACCCCTAACCTATCCGTTAAATATGGACAACCGACCACCACCGTCGGAGGGTGGCCAGAGTATTTTTATAATTTCTAAAAAAATATTTAAGATATTTAATTAAATTAACAAATTTAAAAAGTTAAAAAAAAATTTAAAAAATATAGAATAATATTTTGGCCCGAAGCAGTTGTGTTGGGTATCATTTTCAAATTCTACTTTTACTTTTACTTTTTTTTTTTTTTTTTTTTACTATTTTTAGACAAAAGCCAAGAGAAATAGAGAATATTAATAAAGCATGACAAAAGCTCGGTCCTAAATCATCCTAATCAGGGGTATGTTGTCCTAATAAATTATTGGTACGTGAAATATAAGATTTTCTCTTATAAATCCCCCAAGGTTTGAAGAACTATCATGAGATCCTAAGGTTTTAAAAATGTACATAATTTCCAATTATAGGTTAAATAATAAAAAATAAAATAATATAAGGGTAATATAATATTTTTCCTTAGAAATACTTTAAAAAATTATATTATTTATTGATTATAGTGATGCTTATATTTTGAATACAAAAATATTGAGGTACTTTTTGGGAATTCTTTTAAATTTAAATTGATTTGCATTTGTACATAATTTTTTTTTTTTTAAACTTAAATTATTTTACAAGTTCGTGATCATTTACTTGCAACTATTTGATGGTTTAGAAGTGGAAGATTTGATAGAAAGAGAAAACTATTTTTAACAACTGTCTAAAAAATATTATATATCATAGTTAAGAGATTATGAATTTGTATTAACAAATTAGTTTGAAAATTTAATTTCTAATAACTTTATCCTTTCTTAATATTATTATAAATGTATTGGAAGATATTTACAAAATCAATTTAATTTATTGTATTTGATAACAATTTTCAAGAGATACTTACGTTTATATGTGTAATATACAAGTTGCCATAGTTTTAGAAAGCCAACACTTGACTATGGCAAACCGTCACACTTAACTAAGGGTAAATAAGTAAATTGACAACATGTAAACGCAACACAATAAAAGATCTTCATCTTCTTGCTCGAGGGAGAACGAAACAAACCTATGAGTTTCAATAAAATTCATCAAACGTTAATGGACGCTATTATAATTAACCCTTTCTTCTTCTGTCATGCTTGACTAAGGGTAAATAAGTAAATCAACATAAAACACACTATACGAATAAGAATCTTCTAACTTAAAGGTAGATCGAAACAAACCATTGAGTCTCGATAACAATTTGTCGAACCTTAAGGGAGGTCACTGTAATTAACCTCTCTTCTTCCATCATATTTAAGTAAGGGTAAATAAGTAAATTAACAACATGTAAAGCATAAACACTACCCAATCAGAATCTTCTCGCCCGTGGGAGAACGAAACAAACCTTTGAGTCTTGATAGAGTTCGTCGAAACTCAAAGGAGGTACTTGTAATTAACCCTTTCTTCTTCGAATATTAAACTTTATCCAAACACCAATCCGATGTGAAATTCCGATACTGCCCTCATGACTGGGACATCATATAATTCCCGTTTGCAACACCTACACTGAACAGCAACTTTACGTTTCATCTTCGGACAAAAGCAGTAAAGCACCTAGATTTTAGCAAGAAAGAGAAGCCAAAGCTTCAAGCTTTCATTCATAGAGAGAGAAATGGAGAGAAAAGTTCTTATTGTGTGCAGTTTTGTTGGCTTCTTGGGGCTTTTATCAGCTGCTACTGGTTTTGGTGCAGAAGCTACAAGGATTAAGGTGAGAAAAAGTAGAAATAAAAAAAATGTTCTTTTTTCATTTTGGTAGTTTAGATCTTGTTTTTGTCATCTGGGTATGTTTCAAATTGTTGTTTCTTTTGTCTTTTTCGTTTCATCTTCTTATTTTGAGGACTTAATCACTAACCCATGTTTGGTTGCTGTGAAAACTGAGGGAAAGAGAGAGAAAATTATTTTGTTTTTGTTGGTTAGTTGATTATTCTGTTTGGACAGAAAGAATAAGGTAGAAAATGGAAAATAAATAAACATTTTCGGGTGAAATTTTAATTTTGAGGGACCTCTGAGAAAAGAAAAAACTTTAATTAATATGGTGAGTGATTGATATTGAATTAGGTAGTGTTTGTTTATTATTTTCTTTCCACAAGCCAAAAAACAAAAGAAAATATGAGTTTTAAATTCCATAATTTTTAACTTGTCCTGTTAAGACTCAGAAAAATGAAAATGAGAACATAATTGTTCTCACTATTATTATTTGTATGACTATAAAAAAGGTAATTTTTGCATTTGAAATGAGATATAAATTCCCAGCTGGTCTCTAATATTTGGAGTATGTTGGTAGGAGTGATTTATGAAAGTTCTAAATATTGAAGTTTTCTATGAAATTCCGAATTATGTGCAGCGTGCGCTAGTGGAGATTTGGTTTTTCATTGTATTTTGAACATAACTTATAGAAAATAAAGTTAATCTTAAGCTACATTGGGATTATAGGACTGGTAAGTTATAAAATCCAGCAAGTTTTGATTGCTTTCCAATTAACATACTTAAGTATCCCTATGCATACCCAAGTTCTTTACTCTCTCTTTTGTTACATCTCTTTATCGCTTGGTTGCTTTATTGAAGAAATCCTTGATATTATGCTCTCATCCACCTTTTCAACCATCAGTATTCTTATCTCCATCTTCTTCATTTGTAGGATGTCATCAAATATTTCTTAAATTTTCTTAATTATTTATGATTCTTTTTTATATACTTTATTTATTTATTTTTTCTGTTATTGATTTGAAGTACTATCTATCGATCGTTTAAACTTTTGTGTTAGTTATCTTTATTATTATATACTATTCAACTCAGCCAAAAAGAAAATTTTTGACTTTGTCAGGTCTTCTTTTTTTTCTTTCACTGCTACAATATAAAATGTAGAGTCATATCTGAGAGACCACTCTCATTTTTTGTTTTTTGTTTTTTTCCTCCATTGCATTCTTTTAAGGGGCAACGGTGGTTGATTTTAGTTGGGGCTTATCAAAAACGAATGACCCTGTCAGTTCTTAATTTATCTAATCCAAACTGTTGTTTAATATTGAAGTTTTAGACAAAGGCTCAGGTCTTTTATTTCATCTCTGGACTATTTATTCTCTACCTCAGTTTTTGGATTGGCGATAGGGCACTATATTTGGTCTTATCGAAGAAGAAATGGGAATGGAATTCTTCTTAGTACTTGATTCTATCTAAGCAGGATCAGAGTTTCAGTCTTGTTTTTGTCATCTTTGAATCATTTATGTTGTTGCTGATCTTTATATTTTATCAACATGAAACCTCTTCATTTTTTATTTTTTATCTTTTATTTTTTTGACATAATGAAACCAAGCCTTGAATTGTACTGTAATTGTAGCTTAGTTATGTGGTTTGGCTATTCTTCATTTTGCAGGGTTCTGACGTTGATACCACCGATCCTAGTCAGTGTTCATACCCCAGGAGTCCAGCCCTTGGCCTTGGTTTAACTGCAGCAGTGTCTCTTATGATAGCTCAAATTACTATAAATGTTGCTACTGGGTGTATTTGTTGCAGACGAGGCCCTCATCCTTCACAATCTAATTGGACAATTGCTTTGGTCTGTTTCGTTGTTTCGTGGTAAATCTCAGCCACAACTTGTTGATGGAACTTATAATCTGTCACTTGTTTCTAATTATATCTTTGGTTGACAATTGAAATTGATCCTAAGATTCCACTCTCTTTTCTTACTCTTTTATTGCTCAAATCTGCTCTTTCCATTAGATACTTTTTAGCCCTTTACCACTGTAACTGTGGCCCTGCTGGCAACTCTTCTTTACATTTATTTTTTGGCCCATTTGGTATGAATGAATGTTTTTGGTGCACTCTATCCGAAAATCTGTTTGGTTGTGCATGCAAAAACGATTTCCATGACATTCGTTTTCTAATGAAAATTAGAGTTTGAACAGTAACTATAAAACAAGAGTTACCTTTTGTTATATATGTTGATTTTTCAAGATTTTTTACTATCATTGAGCCGACTAACTTATTGTTCATTTAATTTTCCTTCCACCTTATGCTTTGCATGACTTCTTATTGACCTTTTTGGGAATGAGACTATCGTTGCCTGTCTTCTATCAACATTGGATTATCATGTTAGCAGTGTGCATTTCTGTTCTTTTCAGTGCCATTTGCTTCCTCACGAGTTTGAATCATGACTTTGTTGACTGGTACTAGTTTCAATACATATTCTTGTTGCACCAATTTGATTTTTTTCAAATCAATTTCTTTGAGATTAGATTTTTCTTTGCATTGCTGCTGATTATATTATGAGCAAGCTTTTGCAGTTTCAAGAATTTTGCCAGAAATTCGTGGTTCCAAAATCTTTTTAGGTCAATTTAGCTTCTTAGACAATATCAAAATCCTTCCAGAGAATCATATTTTTTCATTGATACCAACATTTCAAAGTGCGAAATAGTTGAAACCATTTATCCTTATTTGTGTGGTTGAGCAACTTTGAGTGAATGTTTTAGTTTTGTTTTATGTCTTTATTATTTTGAATTGATTTTCTTATAAAATCAAACAATACTATATCAATATCAAACATCTAAGAATTATGAAAGGAGGAAAATTCTCGTTGATAAAGAAGGGAAAGTTTGAGAGAGACAAAGAAAAAGGAAGAAATATGTATGGACAAGGGGATGAGTGTAAAGATAGGGTAATCTAGGAGAGGGGTAGAAATAGACGGAGAATGGAGGCCTTTTGAACAATATTAGAATTTATTTGTGTCAAGGCTAGCCCCATTTATGCATCATAAAAGCTCATGGAACCTTCCTAATTGAACTTTGGCCATTATGATAACAGATTATCACTGTATGGTTGGCACGTAATTCTCCTTCTGGAACCAAACACACATATCCCTTTACGTAAGGAGAGATATGGAAGTCTTCCAGGTCCTAATATGTTCTTGGTGGTTTGTGCAATATGATTGAGATGAAGGGTAAATTAGAGAAAAAATAAGTTGCATTCAACCTAATAACATTGTGCAGTACTGGTAGAAAGGAAGTACAGTGTGCAAATTCAATTTGTTATGAGAGATATCCCTCTTCCTCTCTACTTGAAATAGATATGCACAGTTACCACTTCTTTGTGTTTACAACTTCTCTACCTTGAGCAACTCATCTTATCAAAGTACTTATGCCTTAGTTTCTCTAGTAGTTCCAAATTTCCTCCTCTACAGTACTCCGGTTCGAACGTTTCATGACAACATGCAATTAACGTGTGCACATTGGACCCAGAAACCAGTTTCCCCCAATAATCAAGTATGACTGTTGAACTTTAATCAAGTTGCATGCATGAACCAAATTATATGCAATACCAAACTTTTCATGCAAATATATTGTAAATTTATCCCAAACTGTAAAATCTGATACCTCATATCCAGTGCAAATATTTAACCACTTTGATCAATGTAATTGTTGGCAGTTATGAGTTGCGGTTGCAAATTGTTTAGCTGAAGCTGTTACATGTATAATTCATGCATCTCTATGTATATTTGTCCTCTTACTTTCCAATAATTCTATGTCATTTTCTACCTTAAAGCACTTCCTTGTGTGTTTCCTCCTTACTGGTGAATAACCTTTTGAATCCGCAAGAAATTAGATTCCCAATTTATTTCTTTTTCCTAACAGTTAGAACATTAACTTAGATAAAAAATTTCATACCTGATATAATAGTCATGGCTTATACATAGCATTTGCCCTTGAAATACTACTACTTACCATGATTTCTGTGGTTACAAGATCACAGTCTTAGGGGCATTTAACTTCAGAGATTATTTGTTACGTATATTATATATCCGGTAATAACATATCCCCAGATCTGATAACCAAGGTGAAAGGTTCTGAGATAATGGTTCTTAGAAAATGATGTTGCTTCCATATCGGGAAACTATCATATTGTTTTATTGTGTTGGTTCTGTGCCCTCTTATTCCATGTTCTAAAATTGTCGAAGTTTACACAAGTTTTAAGACCTAGACTTGAATTCAAGAGAGTACTTATGCCTATATCCTGTGTATTTTATTTTTTTTACAAGGTATGTGATGCTGTTTTACTTTAACTGTTAAATATATGCATCTCATACCAATGGATGGACAGCTAATGTGATTTCATTCTTGTACTCCTGCAGGTTTACATTTGTTATAGCATTCCTTTTGTTGCTAACGGGTGCAGCTCTCAATGATCAACATGGTGAAGAGAGTATGTACTTTGGCAGTTACTACTGTTATGTTGTGAAACCTGGAGTGTTTGCCGGTGGTGCTGTCCTGTCCCTTGCAAGTGTTGCCCTTGGAATACTCTATTATCTCACCTTAAACTCTGTGAAGAATAATAATTCTAATCTATGGGGCAACTCTTCCGGTCCTCATGAAGGTGGCATAGCTATGGGACAACCCCAGTTCCCGCCACCGGCCTCTCAAGATCCCGTATTTGTACATGAAGACACATACATGAGACGGCAACAAATCACCTGACCCGCTAGTTCTCATTCAAACTCTTGGTAGGTTGTGGTCCTAATGTCAATTTCAAAACGTTACTTGTCGAAGCACTATGGTAAACCGGGGTTTTACTCCAAGTAGCCTTATCTTCTGGCATTGATAAAATTATCTTTTTGCTTATATTTCAACCATGTAGAGTTTCTAGAAAGTATGTGTTAATATCTAGGAGCTGCATATAGTACTAAATTTGCATATAATCATGGATCGTTGCTCGGTGCTTAAACTGCATACCCTCGATTTTGATGCTATTGACGATGCAGAATCCTGTGCTGTAAGGCAGTCAAGTTCAGTATCTTTTGTAGTAAGAATCTGGCGATAGGGCACTATATTTGGTCTTATCGAAGAAGAAATGGGAATGGAATTCTTCTTAGTACTTGATTCTATCTAAGCAGGATCAGAGTTTCAGTCTTGTTTTTGTCATCTTTGAATCATTTATGTTGTTGCTGATCTTTATATTTTATCAACATGAAACCTCTTCATTTTTTATTTTTTATCTTTTATTTTTTTGACATAATGAAACCAAGCCTTGAATTGTACTGTAATTGTAGCTTAGTTATGTGGTTTGGCTATTCTTCATTTTGCAGGGTTCTGACGTTGATACCACCGATCCTAGTCAGTGTTCATACCCCAGGAGTCCAGCCCTTGGCCTTGGTTTAACTGCAGCAGTGTCTCTTATGATAGCTCAAATTACTATAAATGTTGCTACTGGGTGTATTTGTTGCAGACGAGGCCCTCATCCTTCACAATCTAATTGGACAATTGCTTTGGTCTGTTTCGTTGTTTCGTGGTAAATCTCAGCCACAACTTGTTGATGGAACTTATAATCTGTCACTTGTTTCTAATTATATCTTTGGTTGACAATTGAAATTGATCCTAAGATTCCACTCTCTTTTCTTACTCTTTTATTGCTCAAATCTGCTCTTTCCATTAGATACTTTTTAGCCCTTTACCACTGTAACTGTGGCCCTGCTGGCAACTCTTCTTTACATTTATTTTTTGGCCCATTTGGTATGAATGAATGTTTTTGGTGCACTCTATCCGAAAATCTGTTTGGTTGTGCATGCAAAAACGATTTCCATGACATTCGTTTTCTAATGAAAATTAGAGTTTGAACAGTAACTATAAAACAAGAGTTACCTTTTGTTATATATGTTGATTTTTCAAGATTTTTTACTATCATTGAGCCGACTAACTTATTGTTCATTTAATTTTCCTTCCACCTTATGCTTTGCATGACTTCTTATTGACCTTTTTGGGAATGAGACTATCGTTGCCTGTCTTCTATCAACATTGGATTATCATGTTAGCAGTGTGCATTTCTGTTCTTTTCAGTGCCATTTGCTTCCTCACGAGTTTGAATCATGACTTTGTTGACTGGTACTAGTTTCAATACATATTCTTGTTGCACCAATTTGATTTTTTTCAAATCAATTTCTTTGAGATTAGATTTTTCTTTGCATTGCTGCTGATTATATTATGAGCAAGCTTTTGCAGTTTCAAGAATTTTGCCAGAAATTCGTGGTTCCAAAATCTTTTTAGGTCAATTTAGCTTCTTAGACAATATCAAAATCCTTCCAGAGAATCATATTTTTTCATTGATACCAACATTTCAAAGTGCGAAATAGTTGAAACCATTTATCCTTATTTGTGTGGTTGAGCAACTTTGAGTGAATGTTTTAGTTTTGTTTTATGTCTTTATTATTTTGAATTGATTTTCTTATAAAATCAAACAATACTATATCAATATCAAACATCTAAGAATTATGAAAGGAGGAAAATTCTCGTTGATAAAGAAGGGAAAGTTTGAGAGAGACAAAGAAAAAGGAAGAAATATGTATGGACAAGGGGATGAGTGTAAAGATAGGGTAATCTAGGAGAGGGGTAGAAATAGACGGAGAATGGAGGCCTTTTGAACAATATTAGAATTTATTTGTGTCAAGGCTAGCCCCATTTATGCATCATAAAAGCTCATGGAACCTTCCTAATTGAACTTTGGCCATTATGATAACAGATTATCACTGTATGGTTGGCACGTAATTCTCCTTCTGGAACCAAACACACATATCCCTTTACGTAAGGAGAGATATGGAAGTCTTCCAGGTCCTAATATGTTCTTGGTGGTTTGTGCAATATGATTGAGATGAAGGGTAAATTAGAGAAAAAATAAGTTGCATTCAACCTAATAACATTGTGCAGTACTGGTAGAAAGGAAGTACAGTGTGCAAATTCAATTTGTTATGAGAGATATCCCTCTTCCTCTCTACTTGAAATAGATATGCACAGTTACCACTTCTTTGTGTTTACAACTTCTCTACCTTGAGCAACTCATCTTATCAAAGTACTTATGCCTTAGTTTCTCTAGTAGTTCCAAATTTCCTCCTCTACAGTACTCCGGTTCGAACGTTTCATGACAACATGCAATTAACGTGTGCACATTGGACCCAGAAACCAGTTTCCCCCAATAATCAAGTATGACTGTTGAACTTTAATCAAGTTGCATGCATGAACCAAATTATATGCAATACCAAACTTTTCATGCAAATATATTGTAAATTTATCCCAAACTGTAAAATCTGATACCTCATATCCAGTGCAAATATTTAACCACTTTGATCAATGTAATTGTTGGCAGTTATGAGTTGCGGTTGCAAATTGTTTAGTTGAAGCTGTTACATGTATAATTCATGCATCTCTATGTATATTTGTCCTCTTACTTTCCAATAATTCTATGTCATTTTCTACCTTAAAGCACTTCCTTGTGTGTTTCCTCCTTACTGGGGAATAACCTTTTGAATCCGCAAGAAATTAGATTCCCAATTTATTTCTTTTTCCTAACAGTTAGAACATTAACTTAGATAAAAAATTTCATGCCTGATATAATAGTCATGGCTTATACATAGCATTTGCCCTTGAAATACTACTACTTACCATGATTTCTGTGGTTACAAGATCACAGTCTTAGGGGCATTTAACTTCAGAGATTATTTGTTACGTATATTATATATCCGGTAATAACATATCCCCAGATCTGATAACCAAGGTGAAAGGTTCTGAGATAATGGTTCTTAGAAAATGATGTTGCTTCCATATCGGGAAACTATCATATTGTTTTATTGTGTTGGTTCTGTGCCCTCTTATTCCATGTTCTAAAATTGTCGAAGTTTACACAAGTTTTAAGACCTAGACTTGAATTCAAGAGAGTACTTATGCCTATATCCTGTGTATTTTATTTTTTTTACAAGGTATGTGATGCTGTTTTACTTTAACTGTTAAATATATGCATCTCATACCAATGGATGGACAGCCAATGTGACTTCATTCTTGTACTCCTGCAGGTTTACATTTGTTATAGCATTCCTTTTGTTGCTAACGGGTGCAGCTCTCAATGATCAACATGGTGAAGAGAGTATGTACTTTGGCAGTTACTACTGTTATGTTGTGAAACCTGGAGTGTTTGCCGGTGGTGCTGTCCTGTCCCTTGCAAGTGTTGCCCTTGGAATACTCTATTATCTCACCTTAAACTCTGTGAAGAATAATAATTCTAATCTATGGGGCAACTCTTCTGGTCCTCATGAAGGTGGCATAGCTATGGGACAACCCCAGTTCCCGCCACCGGCCTCTCAAGATCCGGTATTTGTACATGAAGACACATACATGAGACGGCAACAAATCACCTGACCCGCTAGTTCTCATTCAAACTCTTGGTAGGTTGTGGTCCTAATGTCAATTTCAAAACGTTACTTGTCGAAGCACTATGGTAAACCGGGGTTTTACTCCAAGTAGCCTTATCTTCTGGCATTGATAAAATTATCTTTTTGCTTATATTTCAACCATGTAGAGTTTCTAGACCGTATATGTTAATATCTAGGAGCTGCATATAGTACTAAATTTGCATATAATCATGGATCGTTGCTCGGTGCTTAAACTGCATACACTCGATTTTGATGCTATTGACGATGCAGAATCCTGTGCTGTAAGGCAGTCAAGTTCAGTATCTTTTGTAGTAAGAATCAGGAAATTAGAGTCTCAAGTTCTTGATGTTATTTGGATAATGGATGCATATTGCTTTCTTAAATGAAAGTTTGTTGAATCAGAAGACCCTTTTGTATAAATGATTAAGATTTGTATATTTGCCTTGACCATTTGCATCTTCCTTCCTTTGTATTGTGTATGGCCTTATTTTTCTTGCACCCTCTTTTATGGTACATTATGTTCGGAAAAGTCTGGAATTCATCATCGGACGTATCATGTCATTCATGTGTCAAGCAAATGAATGAATGTCATTACATCGATATTTTATTATTGAGTAATACTACAGTCATCGAAAGTAGTGCACTGAATTTTATGCATCGAATGATGTAGTGCAATCTTGACCGTCGATTAATATGAAGTTATAATTAATCGATAGTCAGGATTATGTCACGTTATTCGGTGTATTACTTTCAGTGGTTGTATTATTTTTCTTTATTATTTATATGATGTTGGTAATCTACCTGGTGATTGAGAAGGTCAAAGTTCTCATATTGGTGACATTAACTTCAATCAATGAATTGAGAATTGAATTAAATAGTGTGACGGTGAGGAATTTGTTTCAAACTTTTGGGGTATAATTTAATTTAAAGCCAACTAACATTTTGAATTATTTTTTTTTTAATCATAAATCAGTATTTATATCTTTATTTCCATAAGGTTTTTCTTCTGGAATATGCCTTCTACAAGAGGATTGTCAAATTAACACAAATTTTAAGTAAAAAATCCAAGTAAAGAATAACAAAAATATAATAGTTCAAAACCATCTAAAAAATATTTTATTGATTTTGATTAATTAGTTTCAAATTTTATATCTAAGATAATTTATTTAAAATAACAGGGTTTATATTTCGGACCCCCATAATAAGATCATTCACTGTTAATTTACACCCAATATTTTAAACAAGGTTTACAAAAATCCAAAGAAATCAGTTTAATTATCAAAATTCCCTAATAAAAGTATTAAAAGCCCTTAGATAAGAAATATTTAATACTTTATTAAACAATGATTATTGATAAAATTAAATAATGTCTTAAGGGGTTTATATAATTAACTGAAGATAAAAAATTTAACCTAATTATGGTTAATAAACCTTAGAAAAGGAATTATTTAATCCCATAATGTATGATTAAGTTTTAAATACACCCCTAATAATTATAAAATTATCGCTAAGAGCTCCGGCCAAGGGGAGGTTAGCGATAATAAGATAAATCTTAGGAGAGGTTAGAGACAATTCAATATGAGATCATACTTAATTCTCAAACTATGCGGGGCATTTTTGTAATAATATTAAAGTTAAGGGAGCTTCAGCAACCTAGGATAAAAACTTATGCCCTGACCTGGCGGCGAGGGTTTGCTTTTATATGGGCAGGCCGTCACATCGAATTTACAATCTTGTCATCGCCAGACCTCTTCATTGTAGGGATATTTTCGTCAAACCGAAGTTACAACGGCTCTTTAGAAGAAAAAGGTAGCCGTTACACCTTTCAAAAAACCCTAAACATCCCTTTAAAAAAGAAAACAATAAAACAAATCTAAACAATCTGATGAACACCGAAGAAATTCAAGAAAAATCAGTATATAAACTCCACAAATCCCTCTAAGAAAACCCCATTAAAGCTCTCTCTCTTCTCATCTCTTCTCTTGCAATCAACAACAAGCTCTCATCAACGCTCTCTCTAACGATCCTTTTGTGAATTTACATTCATATTTCATCTGTTTCAGGGATTTCTTTACTTTATTTTTTGCAGGGTTTAATAATTTTTTTTGTTGTTTTCTTTCATTTGATTATCTGTTTCCAGGATTTCTTTACTTTATTTTTTGCAGGGTTTAGTATTTTTGTTGTTGTTTTGTTTGTGTTTTCTTTGTTGTCAAAGTTATGGATGCAGGTTCAATGAATTCGTCTTCCAACTTGAAGGGACAACCCAGATACCCACTTCAAGAACATTTTCTTCAGAGAAAAAACTCCAAAGAAAATGTAAAAATCCTCAAAATTTTCAAATCTTTTCAGCAACCATTTTCTTCTTTCAATCTTTATAATCTTTTTTTGTTTCTTCCAGTTGGACAGATTCATCCCCAACCGATCGGCAATGGACTTTGATTACGCCCATTTCATGCTGACAGAAGGCAAGAAAGGTAAGGAGAATCCGGCCGTCAGTTCGCCTTCCCGGGAGGCATACAGGAAGCAACTTGCAGAGACATTCAACATGAACAGAACTAGAATTCTCGCCTTCAAGAACAAGCCGCCAACGCCTGTTGAACTCATTCCTCAGGAGCATTCCACCACTTCTGTTCAACAGACTAAATTGGCCAAACCCCGCAGGCATATCCCTCAGGTGAAATGAATTGTCTAGAGCTTCTCCATTTGAATTGCCAATTTTTGAATTTATTTTGACCTTGATTGATTTGAATATACAGACTTCTGAGAGGACATTGGATGCTCCGGATCTTGTGGATGATTACTACCTCAACTTATTGGATTGGGGAAGTAGCAATGTTCTTGCAATAGCTCTTGGAAGCACAGTGTATTTGTGGGATGCTTCAGATGGTTCAACCTCAGAACTTGTCACAGTTGATGAGGAAAATGGCCCTGTCACAAGTGTCAATTGGGCGCCGGATGGGCGCCACATTGCAGTTGGGTTGAACAATTCTGAAGTACAATTGTGGGATTCTGCTTCCAACAGACAGCTAAGAACTCTGAGGGGCGGCCACAGATCGAGAGTGGGATCATTGGCTTGGAACAATCATATTCTGACCACTGGAGGAATGGATGGTCAGATTATTAACAATGATGTGAGAATTAGAGATCACATTGTGGAGACTTATAGAGGTCACACTCAAGAGGTTTGTGGCCTGAAATGGTCAGCTTCAGGCCAGCAATTAGCCAGTGGAGGCAATGATAATCTTCTCCACATATGGGACAGGTCCACGGCCTCTTCAAATTCTCCCACACAGTGGCTGCACAGGCTGGAGGAGCACACTTCTGCAGTCAAGGCCCTTGCCTGGTGCCCTTTCCAGGGCAATTTGTTGGCCACTGGAGGCGGTGGTGGAGACCGGTGCATCAAGTTCTGGAACACTCACACAGGTGCATGTTTGAACTCGGTGGATACCGGCTCTCAAGTTTGTGCTTTGTTGTGGAACAAGAATGAAAGAGAGCTGCTTAGCTCTCATGGGTTCACTCAGAATCAGCTCACTTTGTGGAAGTATCCTTCAATGGTGAAAATGGCTGAGCTTACAGGCCATTCTTCCAGGGTCCTTTTCATGGCACAGGTAATAATCCGAATAAGTAATTAAAGCCCGAAAAAGTATGTTACTTTCCATTGTCGGTTCATATACTAACAATATGCTGAATGTTTTAAACTTTGTCAGAGCCCAGATGGTTGCACAGTGGCATCAGCAGCTGCTGATGAAACACTCAGATTTTGGAATGTTTTTGGGGCTCCAGAAGTTGCCAAGCCTGCTCCAAAGCCAATCCGGGAGCCATTCGCTCAGTTGAACCGCATCCGGTGATTCGAGCAAGAGAAACATTACAACGGATTTCCAGGACAAAACATTGCCTGAAGACTTTGTATATGCAACTGATATTGAGTCATATATACTTGCTTGTGTCCGAAGGTAATGAAGTGTTTCTTCTATGTATAATTCTCCTCATTGTAGTTCCTTTATGTTACATATCAACTGATAAGTCTTTGCATTTTCTTGCAGACGAATGGTTCAACTACTTGTTGGTGTGTGGCGATCTCAATCAATCTATTATCATGGTTCCCTTTCAGTCCAATGAAATCCCAAGTTAAATAAATTTGCTGCATTTCTAATTCTTGGGGAATTGGGATATTGTACTAGCGCAAAGTTGCTGGGTGGTGCATAAATGAAGTACTTGCAAATATTTATACTTTAGTGAATGTGAATACCTGTTTTTTTCCTTCCGTGGACGTAGTCATTTGATACGAGTCGGATGATGAACCACGTTAAATTTCTGTGTCTTTGTGTGATTGCAATTCTTCTAATACTTTTTATATTTCGACAAATATCAAACCAATAACCTATAATTAAAGGGGTGCACAGACAAATCAAAATGAAACCAGGTCAGTTTCAATTTCACAACTGGAAGTTTGTAAGGTTTCCCTTTGAGATATCTAGTGACTTTGCTGCAGGAAAATTTTACTGGAAAAATGATGTAAGAGTAAATTTTAAAGGGATGGATAATATGCCCCCTCAGGTTTAGGTCCACTAGTCCAAGTCCTGCAGTTTAAAGATTTAGATATACCCATTGAAACAAACATTAAGAAAACATAGACAGTTAGGGGTAGATTCTAAGTTTTTTTTTTATCAAAATGAGGGGTATGTTGGTCTATAAACAATAAAAATCCTCACAAATTAACCATGTTAACGGTTTATTAAAAATCCTATTAGGGGGCGTTTGGTTCGGGGTTAAGTGGGATTATTGGAGTAATGTCATCTTATATTACTTGATTACCATGTTTGGTTGTCAAGTAATCTAAGATACCAGTAATCTTCAAATACCAATAGTAACCACTATTGGTAATATAAGAGGTAATCTGATTACCTCCATTTTCTTAGGTTTTCTGCGATTACCAGGGTTATCTTTTTTTGTTACAATTTTATCCCTTATTAATAAAAATTTTGGACAATAATACCCTTACTTTAAAACAAATTTACATTAATATCCTATTTCAATTTTACCCTTATTTAATTAAAATTTTGGACAATAATGCCCTTATATTTAAAATAATTTACAGACCACCACTGCCACCAAGCCACCACCACCACAGCCACCCAGCCACCACCGCCGATAGTGGGCCAACCACCACGGACCACCGCCGGAGTCCCTAAAAAATAAGGATATTCTTTGGGAGGCTCTGAGAGGCTTCGATATGGCTGTTTCCTGCCATATTGATGGCCGGAAATGGCCAGATTTGATCTGGCCGGATATGGCCGTTTTCGGCCATCAATATGGCCAAAAATGGCCATAGCGGAGCCTCTTGGTCATGGTGACGTACTCACGAGGACTTTCGGGGACATCCAGCGGTGGTTCGCGGTGGCGACAGGCGGCGGCAGAAGCCAGGGGTGATTTCGTAATAAATTAAAGTTTTATATAAGCAGGGGTATTTTAACTAAATCTGAAATATTGGGGGTTAAAAGAAATTATTTAAAAATTAATAATAAAAATAATATTATATTAATATTTGTAAAGGGGACAATTTAATAATTTAAATAACATACCCACCAATTTATTCCCCATAACCAATCATATTAATATAACATACCCACCAACTAACCAAACACATTTTCTTAAAGATTCCCAGTAATCTTTCAAGGTAATCTATCTTTCCAATAATCCAACATTCCTAGTAATCTAACATTTATGAACCAAACGCCCCCTTAATATAAAATACAGAATCTATAATAGTTGACTGTAACCTGGATGTCCATGAAACACCGAGTGACCAAATCAGGAGCTTTTTATATAGTAGGCTTCAGAATGTTAGAACAAATAGATTCACTTTGACAGTTAAATCTACCCAACTAAAGGAAGAGAGAAAATAAATCCTTTTTGTTTCCTTAGATTTTCCTAATTTTGAGTTGTTTGGACAGGGAGAAAGTGAGAGAAAAATTTGTGAAAATGGAAAATCAAAATAAAATTAGATCAGTTTCACAATTGAACTGCAAAAGCGCTTGAATGAAAAGGTTCGTTTTGACAAGCGACAGACAACAAATGTAAACAAAAAAAAAAAAAATCTTCCATTACAAGGTTATTTTATATGAAGTACAAAAGAAGGAGAAAAACCAAGCCTCCGAATTTGTAACAAGCATCAAGTTAGAATGTAAAGGTTTGCTTTGACAGATAAGAATCGTCAATGCTATTGATCTGTCAAAAAGCATTCATCCATATCTGCAACTCTTGACTCGGCCTATATTGTACTTCATGCTTAGCAAATGCATCCCCAAAAGTCCCGGTTTGCTTTCTTACATCTGAAGGATCTATATGATAGAAAACTAGTATCACAATCTGACCCTACATTCTCTTGCATATGAGGAGGCACCACGTAGGAGAAGCATAACCTTTAGAGAAAATTATTGAAATCTTTGATCCTTCATTTGCCTTCAATAGTGATGGTGAAATCTCATCTCCTATCCTAACTTCATCATCGATAAAAGCTATAATCTTTTACGGACACAAAGCTGTATTGAGGTGGCTTGTAAAACTAGACACTACAAAATCAATGTATATTCTAAACTGCCAATCTCTAATATAATTTAGGGTTAATTCAAAACATTAACCTGAATCTTTCTCTTTCCCAGTCCTCCTTTCTCCCACTGGAAGATAAAACCTCCTTGCCGTAAAATGACTCCAACCGACGCTGCAAATTTAATAAACTTTGGCATCTAGAACACATGGATGTTCATGGGCTTCAAAATGTTATCCAGCCTCAATATCTCAAAAAGTAAATGTATCATCAAAAATAACTATTGCTAACTATAGCTTTAGATTAATCAACTGAATTGCTGGGCTCCAGCTTCACACTTTGAGTGGGTTTGCTTCATCCAGTCAAGGCAGCCCTCCCCAGTCCCAGAGGGGTGGGCAAGCTGCCATGCAAGCAGTTTTTGTTGCTGCAAAGTGATGAATGAATTAGCATTTCAAACTTCATAACAATTTTTTTTTTTTTTTTTTTCGGCTCTCAGATGCATAAAGACTGCCTTACCCACTCCCTAACAAGTGGCCCTCTGGATTTAAGCTGCAAAACATTCATAATATCTTTCCCATTAACCGAAGGTTTCACATCCCACACTTTCTCAAGACCTGCACTCCGACAAATAAATTGAACATAAGACAAGACATGTTGAAACTTTGTTTCATGTTTACTATCAAGCATCATGCTTGCATGCTTGTATTCATCCCAAAGTTATATCTACAGAATGATGAAACATTATTTTGTTTCATTTCTAAAGATGAAGGGTCATCCATTGGTTTCAATCTTTCAACAGATATTTTCAAACTTCAGTTTAACCATATTCTAAAACCAATTTAAAACATTTTTTTTTTTCAAACCAGCTATCCAAGCAGCCAGCCGGCTACTCACATAGTGGCCATTTAAGTATCAGTGAATTGTATTTCTTGAACTTTTGGGTTACAGATACAACATAAAATAATATGCATTTAGCAATCTATATTCTGGAGGATCAAACAAGAACTACAAGTAAGAATTAACAGTGAACTGTAAGGACTACAGAAAGGAGCATTTGCCATACCTAGTTTCGTAATCGAATTCTAAACCACCTCAAATAGATCTCTTCTTTTGTCCAGTTGAAAGTTCTTGTTTAGAATATCATCAGTATGGTCAGCGTCAGTGGGATGTAACAAGGAAGAGCCAATAAGGCAACTTGCCAAAAATCTTTGATTTCTCTGAGAAGAAATCCTGCATAAGAATAGGAAGTCGGCCACAAGGAATCTATGTAACTCAAGGTATACCGTGCAAGATGATGTGATTGGAATAACAGAAATACAATGATTATGCAAATATCAAGTCAAGGGATGCTGTATGGGAAAAAAAAGTTACCGGTGTCTTTGCAATTGTGGATGCTTTGTCTACATTCTTCATTTTGTTCCTCAATAATACATATCTTTTTGCTTTCTATTAGAAAAATATATGTGTGTGTGTGTGTGTGTGTGTGCGTGTGCGTGTGTGTGTGGATGCTTTGTCTACATTTTTCATTTTGTTCCTCAATAATACATATCTTTTTGCTTTCTATTATATATATATAAATTTTTCAGAAATTTAAGCAGAATTACAGAAGGCTTTCCCCAGAAGAATTGTTACTGGCAACTAAAAGCAAGACCTTCTCAAAAATCACTAACATTAGATAAAACAGCAGAAACTTCATACCAGTCAAAACTCTGAGTTTCGAAGGAACAAAGTCATCAACCAATTCTCTACCCCAATCAACTTCAACAAGTTTGATCTCCTCAGTGGATATGAGAAATGGAATCAAGGATAAGAATTTCTCCAATGACTTGTGAATGTTCATTACCTAGAAAGGAAAGAAAAACCTAAGTTAAGACACAACAAGAAAGTATATTTAAGCATACAGTTTCAGCATCACTGCCTTTTCGCTAGAGAGACTCCCTGAAAATGTAGTTGACAACAGTATCTGCATGGACAGAGGTTTAGCCTTCAAGCAGCAGATAAAAGAGACTTTTTGAATTCATGCTGAGATATAAAAGCACAGAAAGCAATATTAAAACTATATGCCCACCATTCATTACATGAACTGTCATCTGCTTTCTTATTCACTCTAATGGCACACTTTAGGTTAAGGCAGCTCAAGCCAGGGATTATTCAAGGCATTCAAGATTGTACTTTGTTTTCTATTCATATTAACTGGAAATGAGTCTTGGGCTGATGTTGTAAGAGTTGCCAGAAGGAATATATCTCAATTTTATGTTCACAGTGCATAATAAAATATAAACTGATTTTTTTGCAAACTTTGCAGATAGCATTTTGTCCCCCTTTCAGAGAAGTCTCTTGTTGTTTTAGCACCTGGTTTCTCTAAAATTAATACATTGTTTCAGTTTCCAATAAAAAGAAAGGTACCCAGTAAAAACTAGATGCTTGCAAGAGAAGACATCACTTTGTGAATCACAGCATCAGTAAGGACTTAGAACCACTAAAAAATAATGCAAAATCCAATAAATAAATTTCTTATCTCTTGTTTAAAATTTTCCGTATATTACCTTATATCAAAAAGGTTTATCTTACACTTTTATTGGAAAGGCACACCAAAGTTTAGCCACCAATGAGGACATAAACTTAATACGCCAAGAATTCTCATAAATACTATATTAACAATAGGTTTACACTGATGCTACATCAATGCCTCGCAAAAAATTCCAGAATTTAAACAAGCAATAAAACATCAATATTTTTGTATGTATCACATCAAGATTTTAAAAACAATTCTTTATAAATTCTCAACGAAGTTTTCGGTTTTGATTATACTTTTTCATTCAAGTAAACATTAATCTACTTATTTTGAGTTGGAATAGCACAAGTGAAAGAAAAACAAATGGTGTACCTTGGAATAACCCCTCAGCCTGAAGGTGGCTTTTTACCCGTGGACGATACATACTCAGCCACCTTATTAGCAAATTCACTTCCCAACATGTTGTCTAGCGCAATATCAATGTCATAACATTCTATCCCCAGAAGCTGTAAAGCACAACAAATCAAAGTCACTAAATTCAAATTACTTTTCAATAAAAAGAAAATTAAACAATGTATAACAAGTTCTCAACCTTGTATCGCGGACCCAGCCAACGGCTACACAAAGCTCAGTTTTAAGATTGAAGTGGTGAAGAGTGTTGAGAAGGCTATCAAATATCTTATTCTTGGCGTCCGTTAACTCAATCTTCTCCTTCAATTGAACTACCACTCCAGGTTCCGTCATTGTAGTTTTGCAAACGCTGCAAAAACCCTAAGTTTCTGGTTCTGATTTGGTTTCGAAATGTGAGGGTTTTGTCAGTGTCCAAAGTAGTTGGAGAGAATACAAGTAGTGGCATAGCGCTGCTAGCAACTCTCATGGTCCTGTTGAAATAAAAGTAAAATAAAAATGTCAAATTTGGGATTTTTAGGCAAAAATTTTAATTGAAGAGAATTTTTTTCTCATTTTTTCAAACAATAATCACGCACTGTAAAACAAAATAAAATTTTTCATGTAAGCGAAAGAAATCAACATGATGGAAATGAAAAACGTACTATTTTGAGAGTTACCAGGCGCCGGCGAGGGTGAACAGGCGATGCGAACTCGGTCTGCTTGCGGCAGCGTGGTGACGGCGTTTACAATTAGTCACATTTATCTCTTTCTTCATTCTCCCATGCTTCTCTCTCCCTTACCTCCATTTTCTCTCTGCTTACAGGACATAAAAGAACCACAGCACTTCTAGCTTAAATCTCTCGATTAATACTGATTATCTGTATTAAACTTTACATAAACCATTATTTTGAGCTCCATTTTGACCTGGTTACGCCAGAGTTCACCATCTCCATTAAATCTATATACAAATCATTTCAGTGATTTCACCCATAAAACAAGCTCTCCAAATAACCTAAAACAGGAATCTCCAATTAGTGAATCGTAGACTAATTATAATCTACTGTGACAACAATGTTTTGGCAGGGCATTTTATTAAAAGTTCAAATTTAATTAAAAGGGTGGGTAGTTTTAAATTGTTAAGTAAATAACTATTAAGGATAATTAAACATGATCAATGGCTAATTAGGATTAATGAAGTATTGTGTAATCTTTTGAAAATTATAATATGTCCTCTAAAAGCCAAAATTCTTGCAAACAAACCCAAACACCTTCTTCTTCTTCCTCCAACCATTAATGCACCTCCCCTAGTTGTTGTTACTTCTAAGCTTCATCTACATCTTCTTCTTCCTCATTCCTCTACATCTTCTTCTTCCTCCGCTACTAACATCTTCTCCGCCAAAGATCCGTCTCCTCCTCCTCTTGATATTTCATCCAGGTATGTGCATCTCCTCTTTGCATTTTAAATTTCGATTTACAAAGATTTAATGATGGATTGGGTTTGGGTTATGATTTTGATTTAATTGTTTAGGCTGTTGGGTTGTGTTTTATGTAATGCAAGTTAAAAAGAGTGAAATTTGTTGAATATTTTCTTTCATTGTGGGTAGTTGGGGGTGGTAGCACCGATTGTAGGTGGAGATGACAGAAAATGTGTTCTGAATTTGATGGATCGCTTAAGCGATTTGGTATGTCTGGTTTAATGCAGCAGATTGTAGATCGCTTAAGCGATCATGTATATGGTAGAAGATCGCTTAAGCGATCTACTATAAGTCTGGTATATGGCAGCAAATCACTTAAGCGATGAGGTATATGACATAAGATCTCTTAAGCAATTAGACTTATTTATACTAGATCACTTAAGCGATATACTTGATCGCTTAAGCGATCCAGTATGCGATATACCAGATCGCTTAAGCAATACACCACATCGCATATGCACATCGCTTAAGCGACTCTAGAGATGCTTTTTAAAATCTATCAACCCTTAATATATCGGTTAATAATTTTTGTCTTCTTGCATTATAGGTACTTGACTATTATTAGACATGGTACAAGTGGTTTTAGATGTTGAATATTTTGGAGAGTATGTGGAGGAAGAAAGTTGTTGGAAGTGGATTAGGAAGAGCAAATAAGTTAAAGCAATTATTGTGAGTACAGAAGTTAGTTTTGATGAGCTGATTGATGAAATCATTAGAAAAGGTGGGTTTAGTTGCTCACGTAGTGATATAGTTGTGAAGTATGTTTTAGGCAGAGCTCTTGCAAATTTTAAGGCACCCCCTATTGTATTAATGTCTGATGAAGATGTGAAGTTACTTATGCTTGATGTGGGCGATAACGGTTCGAGGCCGATTTTAACGGTTTCAGCTATGGATAAAGCTTTGGAAGTTGGTTCAAGAATAAGTGATGATTTGGGTGGGGAGAATGCTGGTTTTAATTTTAACTAAAAGGGCATTGATTTCTTTGTTGAATAATCAAGATTAGGCGGTGATTTGAGTGGTGAAGATGATACTGTAGAAGAGGTTGGTCATGTGGGACAGAATGAAAATGTGGATGAGGAGGACCTCATACATGTTCCTGCAGATGTAGAGATTCCTATAAATACAGATTATGCAGAAAGTGTAGTTTGTGAGGAAGAGAACACTATGGTCGTTTATATAGGTTCAGAGGTGACAATTACGGGTAGTAGTGAATCACCTCACGTTTTTACTGATGGATTAGACTTGTGTGTAGGTTATTTATTTGACAGCAAGGAGGAAATGGTAAGAAAGCTAAAACTTGTTGCCGTGAGAGGTAATTTTGAGTTCATCACCAAAAAGTCTAATTCATCGATAGTGATAGTTGCATGTCATGACCGAAAGTGCAAGTAGCGGGTTTATTGTAGAAGGTTGACAGAGTCCGAAAAATTTATTGTTAGCACATATACTTGTGAGCACACATGTGGGTTGGGACATATTTCAAGTGAGCATCGACAAACCTTTGCTGATGTTATTGGACAATTTGTCAAAAGTCAGTTTGTTAAAGGGAAAAGTCTATCTCCTAAGGACATTCAGAGAATTGTGCGCACAGAGTTGGGAAGCGATGTTAGTTATTGGAAATGCTGGAAAGGGAGACAACATGCACAAGATTTTTTGAGGGGCACACCAGAGCACGAGTACATAGTATTAGAAGCTTATTGTTATATGCTTGAGTTAACAAACTAAGGTAGCAAGACGGCTTTGAAGTGTGACAAGAATATGGGGTTTAAATATTTTTTGGTTGCTTACGGTGCTACTATAAGGGGTTTTGTAAACATGAGAAAGGCGTTGGCTGTTGATTGTTGCTTTTTTATAGGAAAGTATGGAGGTACATTGTTGGTGGCCACTCACAGGACAACAAGAATCACACATATCCCATTGCATGGTGTGTGGTTGATTTTGAGAACAAGAAGTCGTGGACTTGGGTTTTTTCAGCAATCACTTACGATAGTGCTTGACAGTGACGAGTTATGCATAATATCCAATAGGCACAACTCTATAAAGAAGGGGATTGCCACTATTTACCCTCAAGTACATCACTGTATAAGGCACCTTGGCTAGAACATAAAACAAAAGCTTAAGTGTGCTAGCCTCTTTCAGACATATTACATGGTAGCAAAAGCTTATTGAGTTGATGAGTTTGAGGAGCACTTTCGACAAATCCGAATCAAGGATGATAGAATTGCTAAGTATCTTGAGCATGATGCTAGTTTTGAGCGATAAAGTAGAGCTTACTTCCCTGGAAGAAGGTTCGATGTCATGATCACAAACATAGCTGAGTCCTTAAATTCGAAGTTGTTAATAGAAAGTGAGTTTCCAATTGTTGCTCTTTTTGATGCAATCAAGAGGACATTGTCACAGTGGTTCCATGAGAGTTGTACGGAGTCAGATAATTTTACCACAACTCTTTTCTGTCAGTTGAAAAATTATTGCGAGAACATATGGAACTATCAAATGCATTGTTTGTCTATCCTCTCAATGCTCAAGAGTTCACCATGCGCGACTATGGTCTGGATGCCCTGGTTAACCTTGTTAGTAAAACTTGCAGTTATAAAGTGCTTCACATTCAACGTTTACCTTGTCCTCATGCACTAGTAGCACTAAAACACCAACGAAAGCCAGATTTTGGTTCAAGAATTTACATAGAACTTTGCTCCCCTCTCTATATGGCAAACCATTACATGTTGGCTTATTCGAAAATGATATATCCAGTTCTTGCAAAAGAGCAGTGAGTGGTGCTGCCAGAGTTGGTTGACATTATCATTTATCACCATTCAAGAAGACATAAAAGGGGAGAAAAAGAGTTAAACGTATTCCATTAGCCTGTGAAGTTCCCCGGACGATGAATAAGTGCTCAATTTGCAAGCAACCTGACCATAAGAGAAGCAGTTGCTAGAATCGATCACATGCAGATCCAGAAAATTAGGTTCGAATCGATCAGAAGTAAGAAAGCAAGCAACATGCCATAAGATCTGTAGATAAGATCAAATCGCTTAAGCAACACAAGATCGCTTAAGCAATCAGCTATTATCTGCAGATCATTTAAATGATCTTAGGTTGCTTAAGTGATCTGATGTTCAGATCTTCTGATAAAAGCAGATCGCTTAAGAGATCCTTGGTCGCTTAAGTGATCTGCTCTTATCTGTAGCCTTGAGCAGCAAATCGCTTAAGCGACCTAAGATCGCTTAAACATCTGGTTAACACCAGATCACTTAAGCAATCCTTAGTAGCTTAAGCGAATTGCTACTCAGATCAGATTTGGTGAACACCAGATCGCTTAAGCGATCTTCTCTTATATGCAGATCTAACCAACAAATTGCTTAAGTGACCGAAGATTGTTTAAACAATTTGATGAAGTTATTATATTTCTCTTTTGTGGTGCATTAAATTGATTTTATGTCCATGTATTTTCAGCTATGTTATCAAGAAGAAGGATGAAATAGAGAGAGCTGCCAAGGCCAATCATTAAAGACTTGTTATTTTCAATTTTTTATGTTTTAAATTTAATTGTTGCCTTGAATAAATCATCATTTATATCATATTAAATCAAATTAATTATTTTCATTTTCATCCATTTTAAAAAGGGTTTAAGTAAATAAAATTTCTCATATTACCTCTTACGACACTGATTGCGGCCCAAAGAAGTAAGATAGGCAAAATAAGTATTATCAACATAATTGTCGTGTCAAGTCAATTAATCAATCAATTTACTGAATTAGTCACGAGTGTGACACGTTAGTAGAAATGTACCTCATTTCACAAATATGGATGGTTATGATTGAATATAGAGCTGGCCCACAATATGGAATATAATTTCTCACTCAAACGTGCACAATATTAAAAGATCGAGGGGATAAGAAGCAAAATGGCCTTGGTCGCTTAAGCGATCATAAAAGCAAAGAATTGCTTAAGTGGTCTCAATTCTGCCTTAGACTTATCGATCAAGGGTAAAAGTGAAGAATCACTTAAGCGAGACGTTAAATCACTTAAGCAATCGTACACTTGGGGTGACTTGATTTTGCCTTGCACTTGATCGCTTAAGTGACCAAGGATAAAAGTGAAAAATCGCTTAAGTGATCTTGATTCTACCTTGTAAGTGATCGCTTAAGTGACTAAGGCTAAATATAGTAGATTGCTTAAGCAATACCTAAAATCGCTTAAGCAATCTAGTATATTCGGATGATCTTTATTTTGCCATTGACAAGATCTTTTAGTGACCGCTTAAGCAAACAAGCCAAAATATACATGACCGCTTAAGCAAAATCATACATTGCTTAAGCGGTCAAGGTTAACTTACTTTGGTACTTTAAAAACATTAAAATTTGTATTATATAGAATTATTCTATACTTTAATATTTTTTTTCCATGTTTATCTACACACATAAAAAAAATTAGTTTAATTAAAATATAATTTAAAAAAAATCGATTAAGTGATATAAATAATCAAATCAATTGACACAAGACAGATCATGGTCCACTGAACTAGTCATACAGTCAAAATTCAAGCTTATTTCAATCTATTCGCCCTACATCGTACAAGATTTGACTGCATTATGGTCAGTAAAAAGAGCACAATAATCATTCTCAAATACACCATCCATATTTGTGAAATGAGGTACGTTTCTACTAACATGTCACATTAGTACGCTATGACATTCATCTATATATCATACGATTGTAAATAATCTTCTTACATGACCTCAATATGTGTTGATGGAATTAGGTTGCAAATAATCGTTCTTAATTGGCCTTAATATGTGTTAATAACCGATGTCGCTTAACATTAACGTTAATAATCATGTGATGTTGTGGACGTCCGAAGTTCACATTGATGTCACTTAATATGGGATTGACAACCTATTCCAAAAAAAAAAAAAAAACAAGGGATCGCTTAAGCGATTGGTTTATCACTTAAGCAATCTAGTGTTTATAAGTCTTCGTCGCTTAAGTGATAAAATAAATTGCTTAAGTGATCTTGTGAAGGGCATAATAAAGATCATCCGAATATACTGGATCGCTTAAGCGATCCAGTATATTTAGCCTTAGTCGCTTAAGCAATCACGTACAAGCTAGAATCAATATCACTTGAAGCGATTCTTCACTTTTACCCTTGGTCGCTTAAACGATCAAGTCCAAGGCAATATCAAGTCACTCCAGGTGCACGATCGCTTAAGCGATTTAAGGTATTACTTAAGTGATTCTTCACTTTTACCCTCAGTAGCTTAAGCGATCAAGTTCAAGGTAGAATCAAGTCATCCCATGTGCATGATCGCTTAAATGATTCTTCACTTTTACCCTTGGTCGCTTAAGCGATTTATGATCGCTTAAGAGATCAAGTGCAAGACAGAATCAAGATCATCCCAAATGCACGATCGCTTAGGCGATTTATTCATCTCTTAAGCAATTCTTCACTTTTACCCTTTGTCGCTTAAGCAATGTTGGATTGCTTAAGTTATCAAATGCAAGATCATCCCAGATGCACGATCGCTTAAGCGATTCTTCACTTTTAGCCATGGTCGTTTAAACGATTTAGGATCGCTTAAGCGATCAAGTCCAAGGCAGAATCAAGATCATCATAGGTAGACAATCGCTTAAGTGATTTATGTATCGCTTAAGCGATTCTTCACTTTTAGCCTTGGTTGCTCAAGACCAATGCAAAATCAAGATCATCCCAGGTGCATGATCGCTTAAGCAATTTATGTATCGTTTAAGCGATTCTTCACTTTTAAGTCTTAGTCGCTTAAGCAATCAAGTCCAAGGTAGAATCAAGATCATACCTGGTGCGCGATCGCTTAAGCGATTTAAGGTCTCGCTTAAACGATCCTTTATAAATACCCTTGATCGCTTAAACGATATATGTAGTCGCTTAAACGATCATGGGCAACACATTATTTCTAGCCTGTCTCCTGAATTCTGACAAACTAAAATCACCAACACATACTAATTCTATCGTTTCTCCTGAATTTGACAACCTAATTGTATTTACACATTAATGTCATTTGATAAGAATACTAAATAAACTCAAAGTTAAAAGAGGGAAAGAAATACTAAATTGCTTTTGTACAAATCTGAAATGTGTTAATTACATTAAATTACAACATTATAAATAACAAATAAATGTCTTATATACACCCAAAATAAAAGTAGCACCGGAAGCCTCAATCCTCCCTCTTCATCATTCGCTTCAGCCACTTCCCCATCTTTAAAAATTATCCAGCACACCTTCAGCATTAGCAGCAGCCTCTTCATCTTCTTCTACAGTACCCCTTCTAACACTGTCCAGTGTTGGCCTTGTCCACAAAGTATACATAACACCACAACCCAAGTATCAATAGCTTGACGCCTAACAACACCAACTAATCCAATTCAAGACAATCCAATTATTTAAGACAACCTAATAAGAAATGTATTTCACTTAAACTAAAAAACTCTAAGTCCAACTTCCTTACCTTTTGATGACAGCATCAACATTGACTTGGATTGGGTTCTGGTCAATCAAAAGGGATCTATATGCCCATGGAAGCACTCAATAGCCAAGCACTTCAGAAAGTTGCTCGTTGTTTCGTCATTCAACCTGTCTATTGGGTTGTTGGTCATGTCGAACTCAATAAATTTTAGTGCATATGCCCCGCAATCAGCACTACGATAGGAGGAAGACATTAGCATTAGAATCAACTTATAGAACAATTGTATTATGTAAGTTTTATACAAAATTTACCTCGAGTCATTTATCGAGACGGGAAGGCACTTAAGTAGCTACTTTCCCGTCAGTAGTTCATCACCCAAGTGTTGAAATATCTCGCTGTCGCACAACAGTTGGAACAATATCCACAACAACTGCAACTCTGTCTTCAATTGTCTCTCTCGACAAATACTTGGGTTGCAATCAAGGATATGTAGCAAGCCCTCCTTTAGTAGCTAAACGATGGTCATCCAATGCATATCCTTGATGTTCACGATGTAGTATACTATTTTAATGTTTTCCCAACTGTTACCATATTTGGGTCTTTCCTCCCATACATACTACATCATCCTCTCATCAAACCAAAAATCATCGAGGACATCGTTGAAGTCATCTGTGGCTAATCTTTTCTGCTTGCCTCCCCTTCTTGCATCTCCACCATTTGCCTTTTTCATTAAGGTGTCACATGTAGTTACTAGGCTTTGGCTAAAGGCGACATCAGTGATGGCACAGTGTGTAGACAAAATATCATCATTACTACTCTATCATAGCCTCATAATTGCCAATACCTCATCAACGTGCTACATTAAATATAAAAAAACATAATAAGTATACAATACCTCATGGAAAACATAAGCAAAAATAAGGGAAAATAACTCATCGAGTCGTCGAGCCACTTGCCTATTGTCAATATCTTTTCAAACCACTTTCGGGGATAATCCCCAGTCTTACACTTCACATGCCCATCACTTCCAGAGTCATTATAATAGGCATAGAAGAGTTTTTTCTTTTCCTCATTTATTGGCCTATACAAATTGACCTTTAACTCTTCTGTTTTCACTTGCCCACTTCCTCCGCCTTCCTTCTCACCCTCCTCCATTTTCACTTCTGTACTTCTTTTGCATCCTGCCTCACCCTCCTCCATTTTCACTTCCCTACTTCCTCTGCCTTCCTCTTTACCCTCCTCTATTTTTGTTTTTCCACTTTCACAAACTTCCTCATTTTTTTCTTTGTTTTCCTCTTCTTTCCATATGTTACTATCGTGTAAGGAGATTTGACGTGCTTACCCTTTTGACTCTCTCTTTTATGCTCAGGTTGCACTTTAACCACTTTTAATGCCCCACCAACTTCCTCCTCTACCCTACCAACTTTCTCTGCAATCCTATCAATTTTCTCCTCCATCCTTTTCATCTACTCTTCCATCTTTTTAAACCTCTCATAAACGATTATTGTAAAACTATCAAACATACCATTTATAAGGTCAACCACCTCATTCTCCTTACCTCGACGCCTTGGCAAAGCGGTACTTGTTGTACCGGTTTGCTAGTTGGGTGGAGGCGTAAGAACCTCTTCATCCTCCTCCCTCCCGCCGATTGGAGCTTCATCATCCTTGGCCTCAACAATATTCTCAAGCAGTGGCCTTACAGTTGTATGCACATGTGTGACCTCTTCTATGTCATGCATTAGGCGGTCTATTCCTTTATCTACTACATCATTCAGTGCTCTGAACAATGTAACATATTCTTTCCGCTTCAACCCTAGTAGGGGTAGGGAAGGGACGAACGACTCCCTACAATAAGAAAAAAAATCAACCAAATTTAAGCCACATTTAAAAGCATGTGCATATTCAAAAGATTAATCCTTTAATCTTACCCGAGAAACTTGAATTTTTAGTTCTATTTTGTCGTAATATCAAGGGTTACACTTCTCGATGTGCCACTGTAACATCCTGGGAAATTGCGATCGCTCATTTGAAGTCTTCTTCCACTCCTCGCCTTAAGCCAAGATAGGAATGACCTCATACATCCAAGCCTACATTGTAAAAAAAACAGTCCATATCATAATTAAAACACTATAATAAAAAAATAACAAACGCATTAAATTTACCTACATTGCCCATGGGGAGTCAAACATATTGTACATGCTCAGTCTATCCTTCTCAACAGCTTGGTGATGTTTTATCGTATGTCTTTTCCATGTAGGAGTCAGGTTAGCTGAAATGATAATCGTCCCCACGGATAAGCATTAAAGAGTCCATGTTACTTGCAAACTTCACCCAATCCATATTAACGACTTTTTTGTTATCAAACCCATTAGGATGAATGCACAAACCATACTAGCATATCTTGAACTTCTCTGAAGAGGTATACTCATCTTCTCCTAACCTCTCCTCTAAATTGCGTACCGTAAACGCCTCCCCCCCCCCCCCCCCCCCCCCAAAAAAAAAAAAAAAAAAAAAACTTTCTAGCCAAGTTATTGGCTACCCTACTCTTCGTTTTCTCTCTTGCTCTTCCGCATCTGGAAATTCCCCACATCTTAAGCGTCATTAGGGCATATTCCATCATCGCAAAACGTAATGGCTTCCCATCCACCACGAACCACATTTTTTTTTTTTTTTACTTTAACTAAGTGCAACAACATATAATGCACTCCCTATCCCCAAAACGTCTTTTTTCCAATTTTCTCCGATGTCCGCAAAATGACCAAAACACTACTTTGATCAGTCCATACCCTTCCTTTGTTCCTCTAAAATCTCTATTATTCTCATAAAAACTTGCCAACTCAATTGTCACCCTTACGGGGAAGTACGGTACCTTATCGCTTACAACCTCTAACCCTAGTCTTTATAATTTACCGCTTCAGAAATCTACACAATCGATATAAACTAATATCAGCAAAAAAGAAATCAAAACAACCAATAGGCTGCCAATTTGGGGCATACGGGCTTTGAGGGCATCGAGGAGTGGGTGTTTTTTGGCTTTGAGAGGACCAGGAAGCCAATGCAAGCCTTACAGATAGGGGTGGAGAAAAAAACTTAGAAACCGAACTGAAACCAATCCGAAAATTCATTTTTTGGGATTTGGTTTGGTTTTAGGTTGGTTTAATGGAAAAACCGAATATTCGATTCGGTTTCAATTTATCCCAAAAAAAAATCCAGTTATTCGAAACCGGATTGTTAAACCCTTTTTTTTTTTTAAGATTGAATTAGGATTTTTAGATTCTAAATCCCTAACTCTCAATCTCTCACGACTCTGATTCTCTGGACTCTCTTGCTCTTTCTCTTAACTCTCTTTCACACTTCGCCGCCGTCTTCGACTGTCCATCCTTCACCTTCGTCGCAAATCAGACTTCCAGTCACTGTCGTTGCTCGGCCTCTAGCTTTCTCATGTCATCGTCTCTTTGCTAGTTTGTTTTGTGTTTTCTGAGTTTAATCACTTCCATATACTATGGATTCTGTTGATTTTACTCTTCTTTATGGTTTTAATCACTTCTTTCTCCTTTGATTTGTTTTATTTCTTTCTCACGTCACTGTCTCTTTCCATGGATTTTGTTCTTGGTTGAAATCTAAGCATAAATGAGTGAGTGAGAGAAAGAGAGAGAAGCTGAAGATGATGAGATTTGGTTTTTTTATTGTTCTGTAATTACTACATCTCTCTTCCTACGCGTACATCTTGGTGCCAAGTTTCTCTGACAAAAAAAAAAAAGGTAACCATTTCCTCCAATTTCACCCTTAATAGCTTCTTCGCTTTCCCAACATCCCGGTTCCATTCTTTCATTCAACTCATTTCATTCAATTCTTCACAATTCCACATTGATTTGTTTGTTTGTTTTTAGAATCATTTTTGAAGCAACACAAAGAAATTTTTCTGTTAAGACATGTCGTATCTCTATTGTGATATATAACTAACCAGGAGGAAGGACAACCTAAAAAGCAAAACAAAAACAAAAGATTGAAGTTGTGAAGGAGGATTAAAAAGCGAGAAGGAGAATAATGTCAAACTCGATGGGAATAACCCAAATGTGAAAACCGGTTCATAACCGGACTGATTTTTGGTTAACCAATAAACTGGTTAAAGTAGAAAACCAATCCGGTTTTGGTTTGGTTTTCCACTTGAACCGAAATTCAGTTCAATTCAAAAATTCGACAAACTGATTCGATTAATTGGTTTTTGCCACCTCTACCTACAGAGGCTATTGTGGCAGGTTCCATGACTGAAGATGGCTAAGGATGGCAGGAGGTGGCAGAATAGGGGGGCTGAAGGGCTGCCTTGCATATTACAGGGCTGAAGGGCTGCCTTGCATATTACAGGGCTGGCCACGCACAGTTGTGTGCGCATAGCTACACGCTTATTCTATCACCTCTTGCCATCCCCAGCCCTCCAACCTCCCACAAACAACCTCCCTATGGCCTCCCTTGCCTTCGCCCATCCTCTGGAACCCAAAAAAAGTGACTCCCTCGATGCTTGCCAATTACTCGACAAAACGTCACAACCACCGTAACAATAAAACCAACTACATATCCCCAAATTCGCACAAACCAATCAAATTTTTCATCAAATTCAAAACCGAAGCCTTTGAGAATTTAAAGGAGGAAATTCCATCTTACTAAGTCAAATGCTTTCATGAGATCCACTTTCACTGCACATCTTTTAGGGGTGGAAGAATGCCAATGATAGGTGTGAAGCAATTCTTGGCACAAAAGAATATTATCCCCTATCTTTCTACATCTGACGAAGGCTGTTTGGGCTGGATTGATCAAGTCGGGTAGAACATCTTTGATTTTATTTGCAATAATCTTGGCTATGCATTTGCAGATAGTGTTGCAGCAAGAAATATGACGAAAGTTTTTACATGAGGAAAGAGAATCACACTTAGGAGAATCACATTCTACCAAACGTTCACCTTCAAATAATCACTATATGTTTCCTCTTCATCTTCTTCATTACACGACACATCTCTCTAATTTCATTCAAGATCACTCAGTACTACCACCACTCACCAACGAACAGCCGCCTCTCCTCACTGTCTCTCCATTTCTTCATTTTCATTAATTAATTTTTAATTTTAGCAATCAGCCATCAGCCTTCTTCAAGCTCGAATGATAGGACGAGAAAGGCTAGCAGATCTTTTCTTCGGAGGGGGTCTCTATATCCATTTCCAGATCCATAAAAAGATTCTCCAGTTGCATATAGACTTCCATTGTCAGGAGCATACCTCCGGATTTTGGGGCCTCAGATATGCTCAATCATAGTTGTGAGGTTCATAGATTATTTTATTTGTACTACATCTGTTATTTAAAATAAGCTTCTGTAATGAATGTGCTTAGTTTTGTAACTGAGTTACATTTGCATTTGGCCGGTCTAGGTGGAGACATTTTTGGATTATGATAATTCATCTCATGGAGTTGTATTTACTAGTGATCGGCCGTATCAGCAGGTAAACAGATTTAGCAAATTTTTTTAACAATTCTATTGCAGATCTATAGGACAAATTCTAGATAAACCAATTACTACAATGCGCTGACCATTAAATAATGTAAGAGGAGAAAAAATATGAACCTTATTATCTTTTGGTATATTGTCTTTAATCAATTCTAAAATTTTAGAAAAGCTTCCTTAAAAAGATGTTGGCTTGTAATAGATTTATATATGTTCATGCATATTGTCACCAAGTAATTCCTTGGAATAGTCAAGGGTGTCAAAACCTTTCATTTTAGGTATGACATGCAATAATAAATTAGACCCGGGTTATGGTAATAATTAATAAATTTCTTTTATTAATTTTTTAACTGTTGTTTCATAAATCACTGAATTGAATAGTGGATAATATAGAAAAAAAAATTAGGTAGAAAAATAGATATCTCTGAAATTTTTTTGACGATCTAAATTAAACAACAGTATATAGAGCTAACACATGATTTACAATTGACATTGTAACAAATATATGAAATACTTATTACTACTAACATCAATACTAGAAATTTATACTATTTGTCAGTAAAAATTTATGTTAGGGTAAGCAAATTATATTATACTTAACAGAATGTATATATAAAAAAATAAAAAAAATCTGAGAGGGAAGTATGATTAGATAAAGGATACTAAAATCTTTTCAAAACAATATGTTAGATTCTCTCCTGTTTTTATTTCTGCGTAAAATAAAAATTGAAAAGCATATATAATTAGACAAAGGGTTACATAGTTTTTATTGATAAAGTAATCAGTTAAATAATTAATCTCATTTATTAATTCCCTATGTCCTCCATAAAAGCAAAATTCTTGCAACAAACCCAAACACCTCTTCTTCTTCCTCCAACCATTAATGCCCTCCCCTAGTTGTTGTTACTTCTAAGCTTCATCTACATCTTCTTCTTCCTCATCCTCTACATCTCTTCTTCCTCCGCTACTAACATCTTCTCCGCCAAAGATCCGTCTCCTCCTCCTCTTGATATTTCATCCAGGTATTGTCATCTCCTCTTTGCATTTTAAATTTCGATTTACAAGATTTAAGTGATGGATTGGGTTTGGGTTATGATTTTGATTTAATTGTTTAGGCTTTTGGTTGTGTTTTATGTAATGCAAGTTAAAAAGAGTGAAATTTGTTGAATATTTTTCTTTCATTGTGGTAGTTGGGGTGGTAGCACCGATTGTAGTGGAGATGACAGAAAATGTGTTCTGAATTTGATGGATCGCTAAGCGATTTGGTATGTCTGTTTTAATGCAGCAGATTGTAGATCGCTTAAGCGATCATGTATATGGTAGAAGATCGCTTAAGCGTCTACTATAAGTCTGGTATATGGCACAAATCACTTAAGCGAGTATATGACAAAGATCTCTTAAGCAATTAGACTTATTTATACTAGATCACTTAAGCGACATACTTGATCGCTTAAGCGATCCAGTATGCGATATACCAGATCGCTTAAGCAATACACCACATCGCATTGCACATCGCTTAAGCGCACTCTAGATGCTTTTTAAAATCTATCAACCCTTAATATATCGGTTATAATTTTGTCTTCTTGCATTATAGGTACTTGACTATTATTAGACATGGTACAAGTGGTTTTAGATGTTGAATATTTTGGAGAGTATGTGAGGAAGAAATTTTGTTGGAAGTGGATTAGGAAGAGCAAATAAGTTAAAGCAATTATTGTGAGTACAGAAGTTGTTTTGATGAGCTGATTGATGAAATCATTAGAAAGGTGGGTTAAGTTGCTCACGTAGTGATATAGTTGTGAAGTATGTTTTAGGCAGAGCTCTTGCAAATTTTAAGGCACCCCCTATTGTATTAATGCTGATGAAGATGTGAAGTTACTTATGCTTGATGTGGGCGATAACGGTTCGGCCGATTTTAACGGTTTCAGCTATGGATAAAGCTTGGAAGTTGTTTCAAGAATAAGTGATGATTTGTGGTGGAGAATGCTGGTTTTAATTTAACTAAAAGGGCATTGATTTCTTTGTGTGAATAATCAAGATTAGGCGGTGATTTGAGTGGTGAAGATGATACGTAGAAGAGTTGTCATGTGGGACAGAATGAAATGTGGATGAGGAGGACCTCATACATGTTCCTGCAGAGTAGAGATTCCTATAAATACAGATTATGCAGAAAGTGTAGTTTGTGAGGAAGAGACACTATGGTCGTTTTATAGGTTCAGAGGTACAATTACGGGTATTAGTGAATCACCTCACTTTTTACTGATGGATTAGACTTGTGTGTAGTTTTTATTTGACAGCAAGGAGAAATGGTAAGAAAGCTAAAACTGTTGCCGTGAGAGGTAATTTTGAGTTCATCACCAAAAGTCTAATTCATCGATAGTGATAGTTGCTGTCATGACCGAAAGTGAAGTAGCGGGTTTATTGTAAAAGGTTGACAGAGTCCGAAAAATTTATTGTTAGCACATATACTGTGAGCACACATGTGGGTTGGGACATATTTCAAGTGAGCATCGACAAACCTTTGCTGATGTTATGGACAATTTGTCAAAGTCAGTTTGTTAAAGGGAAAAGTCTATCTCCTAGGACATTCGAAATTGTGCGCACAGAGTTGGGAAGCGATGTTAGTTATTGGAAATGCTGGAAAGGAGACAACATGCACAAGATTTTTGAGGGGCACACCAGAGCACAGTACATATATTAGAACTTATTGTTATATGCTTGAGTTAACAAACTAAGGTAGCAAGACGGCTTTGAAGTGTGACAAGAATATGGGGTTTAAATATTTTTTGGTTGCTTACGGTGCTACTATAAGGGGTTTTGTAACATAGAAAGGCGTTGGCTGTTGATTGTTGCTTTTTTATAGGAAAGTATGGAGGTACATTGTTGGTGGCCACTCACAGGACAACAAATCACACATATCCCATTGCATGGTGTGTGGTTGATTTTGAGAACAAGAGTCGTGGACTTGGTTTTTTCAGCAATCACTTACGTAGGTGCTTGACAGTGACGAGTTATGCATAATATCCAATAGGCACAACTCTATAAGAAGGGGATTGCCACTATTTACCCTAAACATCACTGTATAAGGCACCTTGGCTAGAACATAAAACAAAAGCTTAAGTGTGCTAGCCTCTTTCAGACATATTACATGGTAGCAAAAGCTTTTGAGTTGATGAGTTTGAGGAGCACTTTCGACAAATCCGAATCAAGGATGATAGAATTGCTAAGTATCTTGAGCATGATGCTAGTTTTGAGCGATAAGTAGAGCTTACTTCCCTGGAAGGTTCGATGTCATGATCACAAACATAGCTGAGTCCTTAAATTCGAAGTTGTTAATAGAAAGAGTTTCCAATTGTTGCTCTTTTTTGTGCAATCAAGAGGACATTGTCACAGTGGTTCCATGAAGTTTTACGAGTCAGATAATTTTACCACACTCTTTTCTGTCAGTTGAAAATTATTGCGAGAACATATGGAACTATCAATGCATTGTTTGTCTATCCTCTCAATGCTCAAGAGTTCACCTGCGCGACTATGGTCTGGATGCCCTGGTTACCTTGTTAGTAAAACTTGCAGTTATAAAGTGCTTCACATTCAACGTTTACCTTGTCCTCATGCACTAGTAGCACTAAAACCCAACGAAAGCCAGATTTTTGGTTCAAGAATTTACAAGAACTTTGCTCCCCCTCTCTATATGGCAACCATTACATGTTGGCTTATTCGAAAATGATATATCCATTCTGCCAAAAAGCAGTGAGTGGTGCTGCCAGAGTTGGTTGACATTATCATTATCCACCATTCAAGAACATAAAAGGGGAGAAAAGAGTTAAACTTATTCCATTAGCCTGTGAGTTCCCCGGACGTGAATAAGTGCTCAATTTGCAAGCAACCTGACCATAAGAGAAGCAGTTGCTAGAATCGATCACATGCAGATCCAGAAATTAGGTTCGAATCGATCAGAAGTAGAAAGCAAGCAACATGCCATAAGATCTGTAGATAAATCAAATCGCTTAAGCAACACAAGATCGCTAAGCAATCAGCTATTATCTGCAGATCATTAAATGCTTAGGTTGCTTAAGTGATCTGATGTTCAGATCTTCTGATAAAAGCAGATCGCTTAAGAGATCCTTGGTCGCTTAAGTGATCTGCTCTTATCTGTAGCCTTGAGCAGCAAATCGCTTAAGCGACCTAAGATCGCTTAAACATCTGGTTAACACCAGATCACTTAAGCAATCCTTAGTAGCTTAAGCGATTTGCTACTCAGATCAGATTTGGTGAACACCAGATCGCTTAAGCGATCTTCTCTTATATGCAGATCTAACCACAATTGCTTAAGTGACCGAAGATGTTAAAACTTTGATGAAGTTATTATATTTCTCTTTTGTGGTGCATTAAATTGATTTTATGTCCATGTATTTTCAGCTATGTTATCAGAAGAAGGATGAAATAGAGAGAGCTGCCAAGGCCAATCTTAAAGACTTGTTATTTTCAATTTTTTATGTTTTAAATTTAATTGTTGCCTTGAATAAATCATCATTTATATCATATTAAATCAATTAATTATTTCATTTTCATCCATTTTAAAAAGGGTTTAAGTAAATAAAATTTCTCATATTACCTCTTACGACACTGATTGCGGCCCAAAGTAAGATAGGCAAAATGTATTATCAACATAATTGTCGTGTCAAGTCAATTAATCAATCAATTTACTGAATTAGTCACGAGTGTGACACGTTAGTAGAAATGTACCTCATTTCACAAATATGGATGGTTATGATTGAATATAGAGCTGGCCCACAATATGGAATAATTTCTCACTCAAACGTGCACAATATTAAAAGATCGAGGGATAAGAAGCAAAATGGCCTTGGTCGCTTAGCGATCATAAACAAAGAATTGCTTAAGTGGTCTCAATCTGCCTTAGACTTATCTGATCAGGGTAAAAGTGAAGAATCACTTAAGCGAGACGTAAATCACTTAAGCAATCGTACACTTGGGGTCTGATTTGCCTTGCACTTGATCGCTTAAGTGACCAGAGGTAAAAGTGAAAAATCGCTTAAGTGATCTTGATTCTCACCTTGTAAGTGATCGCTTAAGTGACTAAGGCTAAATATAGTAGATTGCTTAAGCAATACCTAAAATCGCTTAGCAATCTAGTATATTCGGATGATCTTTATTTTGCCATTGACAAGATCTTTTAGTGACCGCTTAAGCAACAAGCCAAAATATACATGCCGCTTAAGCAAAATATACATTGCTTAAGCGGTCAAGGTTAACTTACTTTGGTACTTTAAAACATTAAAATTTGTATTATTAGAATTATTCTATACTTAATATTTTTTTTTTCCATGTTTATCTACACACATAAAAAAAATTAGTTTAATTAAAATATAATTTAAAAAAAATCGATTAAGTGATTAAATAATCAACACTTGACACAAACAGATCATGGTCCACTGAACTAGTCATAGTCAAAATTCAAGCTTTTTCAATCTATTCGCCCCTACATCGTACAAGATTTGACTGCATTTGGTCAGTAAAAAGAGCACAATAATCATTCTCAAATACACCATCCATATTTGTAAATGAGGTACGTTTCTACTAACATGTCACATTAGTACGCTATGACATTCATCTAATATCATACGATTGTAAATAATCTTCTTACATGACCTCAATATGTTTGATGGAATTAGGTTGCAAATAATCGTTCTTAATTGGCCTTAATATGTGTTAATAACCGATGTCGCTTAACATTAACGTTAATAATCATGTGATGTTGTGGACGTCCGAAGTTCACATTGATGTCACTTAATATGGAATTGACAACCTATTCCAAAAAAAAAAAAAAAACAAGGGTCGCTTACGATTGGTTTATCACTTAAGCAATCTAGTGTTTATAAGTCTTCGTCGCTTAAGTGATAAAATAAATTGCTTAAGTGATCTTGTGAAGGGCATAAAAAGATCATCCGATATACTGGATCGCTTAAGCGATCCAGTATATTTAGCCTTAGTCGCTTAAGCAATCACGTACAAGCTAGAATCAATATCACTTGAAGCGATTCTTCCTTTTACCCTTGGTCGCTTAACGATCAAGTCCAAGGCAATATCAAGTCACTCCAGTGCACGATCGCTTAAGCGATTTAAGGTATTCTTAAGTGATTCTTCACTTTTACCCTCAGTAGCTTAAGCGATCAGTTCAAGGTAGAATCAATCATCCCATGTGCATGATCGCTTAAATGATTCTTCACTTTTACCCTTGGTCGCTTAAGCGATTTATGATCGCTTAAGAGATCAAGTGCAAGACAGAATCAAGATCATCCCAAATGCACGATCGCTTAGGCGATTATTCATCTCTTAAGCAATTCTTCACTTTTACCCTTTGTCGCTTAAGCAATGTTGGATTGCTTAAGTTATCAAATGCAAGATCATCCCAGATGCACGATCGCTTAGCGATTCTTCACTTTTAGCCATGGTCGTTTAAACGATTTAGGATCGCTTAAGCGATCAAGTCCAAGGCAGAATCAAGATCATCATAGGTAGACAATCGCTTAGTGATTTTATGTATCGCTTAAGCGATTCTTCACTTTTAGCCTTGGTTGCTCAAGACCATGCAAAATCAGATCATCCCAGGTGCATGATCGCTTAAGCAATTTATGTATCGTTTAAGCGATTCTTCACTTTTAAGTCTTAGTCGCTTAAGCAATCAAGTCCAAGGTAGAATCAAGATCATACCTGGTGCGCGATCGCTTAACGATTTAAGGTCTCGCTTAAACGATCCTTTATAAATACCCTTGATCGCTTAAACGATATATGTAGTCGCTTAAACGATCATGGGCACACATTATTTCTAGCCTGTCTCCTGAATTCTGACAAACTAAAATCACCAACACATACTAATCTATCGTTTCTCCTGAATTTGACAACCTATTGTATTTACACTTAATGTCATTTGATAGAATACTAATAAACTCAAAGTTAAAAGAGGGAAAGAAATACAAATTGCTTTTGTACAAATCTGAAATGTGTTAATACATTAAATTACAACATTATAAATAACAAATAAATGTCTTATATACACCCAAAATAAAAGTACACACGAAGCCTCAATCCTCCCTCTTCATCATTCGCTTCAGCCACTTCCCCCTTTAAAATTATCCAGCACACCTTCAGCATTAGCAGCAGCCTCTTCATCTTCTTCTACATACCCCTTCTAACACTGTCCATGTTGGCCTTGTCCACAAAGTATACATAACACCACAACCCAAGTATCAATAAGCTTGACGCCTAACAACCAACTAATCCAATTCAGACAATCCAATTATTTAAGACAACCTAATAGAATGTATTTCACTTAACTAAAAAACTCTAAGTCCAACTTCCTTACCTTTTGATGACAGCATCACATTGACTTGGATTGGGTTCTGGTCAATCAAAAGGGATCTATATGCCCATGGAACACTCAATAGCCAAGCACTTCAGAAAGTTGCTCGTTGTTTCGTCATTCAACCTGTCCTATTGGGTTGTTGGTCATGTCGAACTCAATAAATTTTAGTGCATATGCCCCGCAATCAGCACTACAATAGGAGGAAGACATTAGCATTAGAATCAACTTATAGAACAATTGTATTATGTAAGTTTTATACAAATTTACCTCGAGTCATTTATCGAGACGGGAAGGCACTTAAGTAGCTACTTTCCTGTCATTAGTTCATCACCCAGTGTTGAATATCTCGCTGTCGCACAACAGTTGGAACATATCCACAACACTGCAACTCTGTCTTCAATTGTCTCTCTCGACAATACTTGGTTTTGCAATCAAGGATTGTAGCAAGCCCTCCTTTAGTAGCTAAACGATGGTCATCCAATGCATTCCTTGATGTTCACGATGTAGTATACTATTTTAATGTTTTCCCAACTGTTACCATATTTGGGTCTTTCCTCCCATACATACTACATCACCTCTCATCAACCAAAATCATCGAGGACACGTTGAAGTCATCTGTGGCTAATCTTTTCTGCTTGCCTCCCTTCTTCATCTCCACCATTTGCCTTTTTCATTAAGGTGTCACTGTAGTTACTAGGCTTTGGCTAAGGCGACATCAGTGATGGCCACAGTGTGTAGACAAAATATCATCATTACTACTCTATCATAGCCTCATAATTGCCAATACCTCATCAACGTGCTACTTAAATATAAAAAACAAATAAGTATACATACCTCATGGAAAACATAAGCAAAATAAGGGAAAATAACTCATCGAGTCTTCGAGCCCCTTGCCTATTGTCATAATCTTTTCAAACCACTTTCGGGATAATCCCCAGTCTTACACTTCACATGCCCATCACTTCAGAGTCATTATAATAGGCATAGAAAGTTTTTTCTTTTTCCTCATTTATTGCCTATACAAATTGACCTTTAACTCTTCTGTTTTCACTTGCCCCCTTCCTCCGCCTTCCTTCTCACCCTCCTCCATTTTCACTTCTGTACTTCTTTTGCATCCTGCCTCACCCTCCTCCATTTTCACTTCCCTACTTCCTCTGCCTTCCTCTTTACCCTCCTCTATTTTGTTTTTTCCACTTTCACAAACTTCCTCATTTTTTTCTTTTGTTTCCTCTTCTTTCCATATGTTACATCGTGTAAGGAGATTGACGTGCTTACCCTTTTGACTCTCTCTTTTATGCTCAGGTTGCACTTTACCCACTTTTAATGCCCACCAACTTCCTCCTCTCCCTACCAACTTTCTCTGCAATCCTATCATTTTTCTCCTCCATCCTTTTCATCTACTCTTCCATTTTTTTAAACCTCTCATAAACGATATTGTAAAACTTCAAACATCCATTATAAGTCAACCACCTCATTCTCCTTACCTCGACGCCTTGGCAAAGCGGTACTTGTTGTACCGGTTTGCTAGTTGGGTGGAGGCGTAAGAACCTCTTCATCCTCCTCCCTCCCGCCGATTTGGAGCTTCATCATCCTTGGCCTCAAATATTCTCAAGCAGTGGCCTTACAGTTGTATGCACATGTGTGACCTCTTCTATGTCTGCATTAGGCGGTCTATTCCTTTATCTACTACATCATTCAGTGCTCTGAACAATGTAACATATTCTTTCCGCTTCAACCCTAGTAGGGGTAGGGAGGGGACGAACGACTCCCTACAATAAGAAAAAAAATCACCCAAATTTAAGCCACATTTAAAAGCATGTCATATTCAAAAGATTAATCCTTTAATCTTACCCGAGAAACTTGAATTTTTAGTTCTTTTTTCGTAATATCAAGGTTACACTTCTCGATGTGCCACTGTAACATCCTGGGAAATTGCGATCGCTCATTTGAAGTCTTCTTCCACTCCTCCCCTTAGCCAAGATAGGAATACCTCATACATCCAAGCCTACATTGTAAAAAAAACAGTCCATATCATAATTAAAACACATATAATATAAAATATAAAAACGCTATTATATTTACCTACATTGCCCATGGGAGTCAAACATATTGTACATGCTCAGTCTATCCTCTCAACAGCTTGTGATGTTTTATCGTAATGTCTTTCCATGTAGGGAGTCAATGGTTAGCTGAAATGATAATCGTCCCCACGGATAAGCATTAAAGAAGTCCATGTTACTTGCAAACTTCACCCAATCCAATTTAACGACTTTTGTTGATCAAAACCCATTAGGATTGAATGCACGAACCATACTAGCATATCTTGAACTTCTCTGAAGAGGTATACTCATCTTCTCCTAACCTCTCCTCTAAATTGCGTACCGTAATAGACGCCTCCCCCCCCCCCCCCCCCCCAAAAAAAAAAAAAAAAAAAAAAACTTTCTAGCCAAGTTATTGGCTACCCTACTCTTCGTTATTCTCTCTTGCTCTTCCGCATCTGGAAATTCCCCACATCTTAAGCGTCTTAGGGCATATTCCATCATCGCAAAACGTAATGGCTTCCCATCCACCACGACACACATTTTTTTTTTTTTTTACTTTTAACTAAGTGCACAACATATAATGCACTCCCTATCCCCAAAACGTCTTTTTTCCAATTTTCTCCATGTCCCAAAATGACCAAAACAACTATCTTTGAATCATTCCATACCCTTCCTTTGTTCCTCTAAAATCTCTATTATTCTCATAAAAACTTGCCAACTCGAATTGTCACCCTTACGGGAAGTCGTGTACCTTATCGCTTACAACCTCTAACCCATAGTCTTTATAATTTACGCTTCAGAAAATCTACACAATCGATATAAACTAAATATCGCAAAAAAAAAATCAAAACAACCAATAGCTGCCATTTGGGGCATACGGGCTTTGAGGGCATCGAGGGTGGTTGTTTTTGGCTTTGAGAGGACCAGGCCAATGCAAGCCTTACAGATAGGTGGTGAGAAAAAAACTTGAAACCGAACTGAAACCAATCCGAAAATTCATTTTTTGGGATTTGGTTTGGTTTTAGGTTGGTTTATATGAAAAACCGAATATTCGATTCGGTTTCAATTTATCCAAAAAAAAAAATCCAGTTATTCGAAACCGGATTGTTAAACCCTTTTTTTTTTTTTAAGATTGAATTAGGATTTTTAGATTCTAAATCCCTAACTCTCAATCTCTCAGACTCTGATTCTCTGGACTCTCTTTGCTCTTTCTCTTAACTCTCTTTCACACTTCGCCGCGTCTTCTACTGTCCATCCTTCACCTTCGTCGCAAATCAGACTTCCAGTCACTGTCGTTGCTCGGCCTCTAGCTTTCTCATGTCATCGTCTCTTTGCTAGTTTGTTTTGTGTTTTCTGAGTTTAATCACTTCCATAAACTATGGATTCTGTTGATTTTACTCTTCTTTATGGTTTTAATCACTTCTTTCTCCTTTGATTTGTTTTATTTCTTTCTCACGTCACTGTCTCTTTCCATGTTTTTGTCTTTGTTGAAATCTAAGCATAATGATGAGTAGAGAAAGAGAGAGAAGCTGAAGATGATGAGATTTGGTTTTTTTATTGTTTCTGTAATTCACATCTCTCTTCCTACGCTTACATCTTGGTGCCAATTTTCTCTGACAAAAAAAAAAAGGTAACCATTTCCTCCAATTTCACCCTTAATAGCTTCTTCGCTTTCCCACTGGCAACTAAAAGCAAGACCTTCTCAAAAATCACTAACATTAGATAAAACAGCAGAAACTTCATACCAGTCAAAACTCTGAGTTTCGAAGGAACAAAGTCATCAACCAATTCTCTACCCCAATCAACTTCAACAAGTTTGATCTCCTCAGTGGATATGAGAAATGGAATCAAGGATAAGAATTTCTCCAATGATTTGTGAATGTTCATTACCTAGAAAGGAAAGAAAAACCTAAGTTAAGAAACAACAAGAAAGTATATTTAGGCATACAGTTTCAGCATCACTGCCTTTTCGCTAGAGAGACTCCCTGAAAATGTAGTTGACAACAGTATCTGCATGGACAGAGGTTTAGCCTTCAAGCAGCAGATAAAAGAGACTTTTTGAATTCATGCTGAGATATAAAGCACAGAAAGCAATATTAAAACTATATGCCCACCATTCATTACATGAACTGTCATCTGCTTTCTTATTCACTCTAATGGCACACTTTAGGTTAAGGCAGTTCAAGCCAGGGATTATTCAAGGCATTCAAGATTGTACTTTGTTTTCTATTCATATTAACTGGAAATGAGTCTTGGGCTGATGTTGTAAGAGTTGCCAGAAGGAATATATCTCAATTTTATGTTCACAGTGCATAATAAAATATAAACTGATTTTTTTGCAAACTTTGCAGATAGCATTTTGTCCCCCTTTCAGAGAAGTCTCTTGTTGTTTTAGCACCTGGTTTCTCTAAAATTAATACATTGTTTCAGTTTCCAATAAAAAGAAAGGTACCCAGTAAAAACTAGATGCTTGCAAGAGAAGACATCACTTTGTGAATCACAGCATCAGTAAGGACTTAGAACCACTAAAAAATAATGCAAAATCCAATAAATAAATTTCTTATCTCTTGTTTAAAATTTTCCGTATATTACCTTATATCAAAAAGGTTTATCTTACACTTTTATTGGAAAGGCACACCAAAGTTTAGCCACCAATGAGGACATAAACTTAATACGCCAAGAATTCTCATAAATACTATATTAACAATAGGTTTACACTGATGCTACATCAATGCCTCGCAAAAAATTCCAGAATTTAAACAAGCAATAAAACATCAATATTTTTGTATGTATCACATCAAGATTTTAAAAACAATTCTTTATAAATTCTCAACGAAGTTTTCGGTTTTGATTATACTTTTTCATTCAAGTAAACATTAATCTACTTATTTTGAGTTGGAATAGCACAAGTGAAAGAAAAACAAATGGTGTACCTTGGAATAACCCCTCAGCCTGAAGGTGGCTTTTTACCCGTGGACGATACATACTCAGCCACCTTATTAGCAAATTCACTTCCCAACATGTTGTCTAGCGCAATATCAATGTCATAACATTCTATCCCCAGAAGCTGTAAAGCACAACAAATCAAAGTCACTAAATTCAAATTACTTTTCAATAAAAAGAAAATTAAACAATGTATAACAAGTTCTCAACCTTGTATCGCGGACCCAGCCAACGGCTACACAAAGCTCAGTTTTAAGATTGAAGTGGTGAAGAGTGTTGAGAAGGCTATCAAATATCTTATTCTTGGCGTCCGTTAACTCAATCTTCTCCTTCACTTGAACTACCACTCCAGGTTCCGTCATTGTCGTTTTGCAAACGCTGCAAAAACCCTAAGTTTCTGGTTCTGATTTGGTTTCGAAATGTGAGGGTTTTGTCAGTGTCCAAAGTAGTTGGAGAGAATACAAGTAGTGGCATAGCGCTGCTAGCAACTCTCATGGTCCTGTTGAAATAAAAGTAAAATAAAAATGTCAAATTTGGGATTTTTAGGCAAAAATTTTAATTGAAGAGAATTTTTTTCTCATTTTTTCAAACAATAATCACGCACTGTAAAACAAAATAAAATTTTTCATGTAAGCGAAAGAAATCAACATGATGGAAATGAAAAACGTACTATTTTAAGAGTTACCAGGCGCCGGTGAGGGTGAACAGGCGATGCGAACTCGGTCTGCTTGCGGCAGCGTGGTGACGGCGTTTACAATTAGTCACATTTATCTCTTTCTTCATTCTCCCACGCTTCTCTCTCCCTTACCTCCATTTTCTCTCTGCTTACAGGACATAAAAGAACCACAGCACTTCTAGCTTAAATCTCTCGATTAATACTGATTATCTGTATTAAACTTTACATAAACCATTATTTTGAGCTCCATTTTGACCTGGTTACGCCAGAGTTCACCATCTCCATTAAATCTATATACAAATCATTTCAGTGATTTCACCCACAAAACAAGCTCTCCAAATAACCTAAAACAGGAATCTCCAATTAGTGAATCGTAGACTAATTATAATCTACTGTGACAACAATGGTTTGGCAGGGCATTTTATTAAAAGTTCAAATTTAATTAAAAGGGTGGGTAGTTTTAAATTGTTAAGTAAATAACTATTAAGGATAATTAAACATGATTAATGGCTAATTAGGATTAATGTAGTATTGTGTAATCTTTTAAAAATTATAATATGTCCTCTAAAAGTCAAAATTCTTGCAAACAAACCCAAACACCTTCTTCTTCCTCCAGCCATTAATGTACCTCCCCTAGTTGTTGTTTCTTCTAAGCTTCGTCTACATCTTCTTCTTCCTCATTCATCTACATCTTCTTCTTCCTCCGCCACTAACATCTTCTCCGCCAAAGATCCGTCTCCTCCTCCTCTTGATATTTCATCCAGGTATGTGCATCTCCTCGTTGCATTTTAAATTTCGATTTACAAAGATTTAATGATGGATTGGGTTTGGGTTATGATTTTGATTTAATTGTTTAGGCTGTTGGGTTGTGTTTGATGTAATGCAAGTTAAAAAGAGTGAAATTTGTTGAATATTTTCTTTCATTGTGGGTAGTTGGGGGTGGTAGCACCGATTGTAGGTGGAGATGACTGAAAATGTGTTCTGAATTTGATGGATCGCTTAAGCGATTTGGTATGTCTGGTTTAATGCAGCAGATTATAGATCGCTTAAGCGATCATGTATATGGTAGAAGATCGCTTAAGCGATCTACTATAAGTCTGGTATATGACAGCAAATCACTTAAGCGATGAGGTATGTGACATAAGATCTCTTAAGCAATTAGACTTATTTATACTAGATCACTTAAGCGACATTCTTGATCGCTTAAGCAATCCAGTATGCGATATACCAGATCGCTTAAGCGATACACCACATCGCTTATGCACATCACTTAAGCGACTCTAGAGATGCTTTTTAAAATCTATCAACCCTTAATATATCGGTTAATAATTTTTGTTTTCCTGCATTATAGGTACTTGACTATTATTAGACATGGTACAAGTGGTTTTGGGTGTTAAATATTTTGGAGAGTATGTGGAGGAAGAAAGTTGTTGGAAGTGGATTGGGAAGAGCAAATAAGTTAAAGCAATTATTGTGAGTACAGAAGTTAGTTTTGATGAGCTGATTGATGAAATCATTAGAAAAGGTGGTTAAGTTGCTCACGTAGTGATATAGTTGTGAAGTATGTTTTAGGCAGAGCTCTTGCAAATTTTAAGGCACCCCCTATTGTATTAATGCCTGATGAAGATGTGAAGTTATTTATGCTTGATGTGGGCGATAACGGTTCGATGCCGATTTTAACGGTTTCAGCTATGGATAAAGCTTTGGAAGTTGGTTCAAGAATAAGCGATGATTTGGGTGGGGAGAGTGCTGGTTTTAATTTTAATTACAAGGGCATTGATTTCTTTGTTGAATAATCAAGATTAGGCGGTGATTTGGGTGGTGAAGATGATACTGTAGAAGAGGTTGGTCATGTGGGGCAGAATGAAAATGTGGATGAGGAGGACCTCATACATGTTCCTGCAGATGTAGAGATTCTTATAAATACAGATTATGCAGAAGGTGTAGTTTGTGAGGAAGAGAACACTATGGTCGTTTATATAGGTTCAGAGGTGACAATTACGGGTAATAGTGAATCACCTCACGTTTTTATTGATGGATTGGACTTGTGTGTAGGTTATTTATTTGACAGCAAGGAGGAAATGGTAAGAAAGCTAAAACTTGTTGCCGTGAGAGGTAATTTTGAGTTCATCACTAAAAAGTCTAATTCATCGATAGTGATAGTTGTATGTCATGACCGAAAGTACCAGTGGCGGGTTTATTGTAGAAGGTTGATAGAGTCTGAAAAATTTATTGTTAGCACATATACTTGTGAGCACACATGTGGGTTGGGACATATTTCAAGCGAGCATCGACAAGCCTTCGCTGATGTTATTGGACAATTTGTCAAAAGTCAGTTTTTTAAAGGGAAAAGTCTATCTCCTAAGGACATTCAGAGAATTGTGCGCACATAGTTGGGAAACGATGTTAGTTATTGGAAATTCTAGAAAGGGAGACAACATGCACAAGATTTTTTTAGGGGCACGCCAGAGCACGGGTACATAGTATTAGAAGCGTATCGTTATATGCTTGAGTTAACAAACCAAGGTAGCAAGACGGCTTTGAAGTGTGACAAGAATAAGGGGTTTAAATATTTTTTGGTTGCTTACGGTGCTACTATAAGGGGTTTTGTAAATATGAGAAAGGCGTTGGCTGTTGATTGTTGCTTTTTTATAGGAAAGTATGGAGGTACATTGTTGGTGGCCACTCACAGGACAACAAGAATCACACATATCCCATTGCATGGTGTGTGGTTGATTTTGAGAAAAAGAAGTTGTGGACTTGGGTTTTTTCAGCAATTACTTACGACAGTGCTTGACAGTGACGAGTTATGCATAATATTCAATAGGCACAACTCTATAAAGAAGGGGATTGCCACTATTTACCCTAAAGTACATCACTGTATAAGGCAACTTGGCTAGAACATAAAACAAAGCTTAAGTGTGCTAGCCTCTTTCAGACATATTACATGGTAGCAAAAGCTTATCGAGTTGATGAGTTTGAGGAGCACTTCCGGCAAATCCGAATCAAGGATGATAGAATTGCTAAGTATCTTGAGCATGATACTAGTCTTGAGAGATAGAGTAGAGCTTACTTCCCTGGAAGAAGGTTCGATATCATGATCACAAACATAGCTGAGTCCTTAAATTCGAAGTTGTTAATAGAAAGGAAGTTTCCAATTGTTGCCCTTTTTGATGCAATCAAGAGGACATTATCACAGTGGTTCCATGAGAGTTGTATGGAGTCAGATAATTTTACCACAACTCTTTTCTGTCAGTTGAAAAATTATTGCGAGAACATATGGAACTATCAAATGCATTGTTTGTCTATCCTCTCAATGCTCAAGAGTTCACCGTGCGCGGCTATGGTCTGGATGCCCTGGTTAACCTTCTTAGTAAAACTTGCAGTTATAAAGTGCTTCACATTCAACGTTTACCTTGTCCTCATGCACTAGTAGCACTAAAACACTAACGAAAGCCAGATTTTGGTTCAAGAATTTACATAGAACTTTGCTCCCCTCTCTATATGGTAAACCATTATATGTTGGCTTATTCGAAAATGATATATCCAGTTCCTCCAAAAGAGCAGTGAGTGGTGCCGCCAGAGTTGGTTGACATTATCATTTATCACCATTCAAGAAGACATAAAAGGGGAGAAAAAGAGTTAAACGTATTCCATTAGCCTGTGAAGTTCCCCGGATGAATAAGTGCTCAATTTGCAAGCAACCTGACCATAAGAGAAGCAGTTGCTAGAATCGATCACATGCAGATCCAGAAAATTAGGTTCGAATAGATCAGAAGTAAGAAAGCAAGCAACATGCCATAAGATCTGTAGATAAGATCAAATCGCTTAAGCAACACAAGATCGCTTAAGCAATCAGCTATTATCTGCAGATCATTTAAATGATCTTAGGTTGCTTAAGTGATCTGATGTTCAGATCTTCTGATAAGAGCAGATTGCTTAAGAGATCTTGGTCGCTTAAGCGATCTGTTCTTATCTGTAGCCTTGAGCAGCAAATCGCTTAAGCGACCTAAGATCGCTTAAACATCTGGTTAACACCAGATCACTTAAGCAATCCTTGGTAGCTTAAGCGATTTGCTACTCATATCAGATTTGGTGAACACCAGATCGCTTAAGCGATCTTCTCTTATACGCAGATCTAACCAACAGATTGCTTAAGTGACCGAAGATTACTTAAACAATCTGATGAAGTTATTATGTTTCTCTTTTGTGGTTCATTAAACTGATTTTATGTCCATGTATTTTCAGCTATGTTATCAAGAAGAATGATGAAATAGAGTGAGTTGCCAAGGCCAATCATTAAAGACTTGTTATTTTCAATTTTTTATGTTTTAAATTTAATTGTTGCCTTGAATAAATCATCATTTATATCATATTAAATCAAATTAATTATTTTCATTTTCATCCATTTTAAAAAGGGTTTAAGTAAATAAAATTTCTCATATTACCTCTTACGACACTGATTGCGGCCCAAAGAAGTAAGATAGGCAACATAAGTATTATCAACATAATTGTCGTGTCAAGTCAATCAATCAATCAATTTACTGAATTAGTCACGAGTGTGACACGTTAGTAGAAATGTACCTCATTTCACAAATATAGATGGTTATAATTGAATATAGAGCTAACCCACAATACGGAATATAATTTCTCACTCAAACGTGCACAATATTAAAAGATCGAGGGGATAAGAAGCAAAATAGCCTTGGTCGCTTAAGCGATCATAAAAGTAAAGAATTGCTTAAGTGGTCTTGATTATGCCTTAGACTTGTTCGATCAAGGGTAAAAGTGAAGAATCACTTAAGCGAGACGTTAAATCACTTAAGCAATCGTACACTTGGAGTGACCTGATTTTGCCTTGGACTTGATCGCTTAAGCGACCAAGGATAAAAGTGAAAAATCGCTTAAGTGATCTTGATTCTGGCTTGTAAGTGATCGCTTAAGCGAATGTGGATCGCTTAAGTGACTAAGGCTAAAGCCACAGACTCCAGAGAACTCGAGCGGTCAGGTCAGAATGTGACCAGAAATGTTTAAAAAAAAATGTTGATTTGGAAACAAAAGAAAAAAGAAATGTAGCCGGGGATGGTGCTGCCATGCTTCTTCTATATAGTAGATTGCTTAAGCAAGACCTAAAATCGAAGCAATCTAGTATATTCGGATGATCTTTATTTTGCCATTGACAAGATTGTTTAGTGACCGCTTAAGCAAACAAGCCAAACTATACATGACCGCTTAAGCAAAATCATACATTGCTTAAGCGATCAAGGTTAACTTACTTTGGTACTTTAAAAACATTAAAATTTGTATTATATAGAATTATTCTATACTTTAATATTTTTTTTCCATGTTTATCTACACACATAAAAAAAATTAGTTTAATTAAAATATAATTTAAAAAAAAAAATCGATTAAGTGATATAAATAATCAAATCAATTGACACAAGACAGATTATGGTCCATTGAACTAATCATAAGTCAAAATTCAAGCTTATTTCAATCTATTCGCCCCACATCGTACAAGATTTGACTGCATTATGATCAGTAAAAAGAGCACAATAATCATTCTCAAATACACCATCCATATTTGTGAAATGAGGTACGTTTCTACTAACATGTCACATTTGTACGCTATGACATTCATCTATATATCATACGATTGTAAATAATCTTCTTACATGACCTCAATATGTGTTGATGGAATTAGGTTGCAAATAATCGTTCTTAATTGGCCTTAATATGTGTTAATAACTGATGTCGCTTAACATTAACGTTAATAATCATGTGATGTTGTGGACGTCCGAAGTTCACATTGATGTCACTTAATATGGGATTGACAACCTATTCCAAAAAAAAAAAAAAAACAAGGGATCGCTTAAGCGATTGGTTTATCGCTTAAGCAATCTAGTGTTTATAAGCCTTCGTCGCTTAAGCGATAAAATAAATTGCTTAAGTGATCTTGTGAAGGGCATAATAAAGATCATCCGAATATACTGGATCGCTTAAGCGATCCAGTATATTTAACCTTAATCGCTTAAGCAATCACGTACAAGCTAGAATCAATATCACTTGAAGCGATTCTTCACTTTTACCCTTGGTCGCTTAAGCGATCAAGTCCAAGGCAATATCAAGTCAGTCCAAGTGCACGATCGCTTAAGCGATTTAAGGTATTCTTAAGCGATTCTTTACTTTTACCTTTAGTAGCTTAAGCGATCAAGTCCAAGGTAGAATCAAGTCATCCCAGGTGCATGATCGCTTAAATGATTCTTCACTTTTACGCTTGGTCGTTTAAGCGATTTATGATCGCTTAAGAGATCAAGTGCAAGATAGAATCAAGATCATCCCAAATGCACGATCGCTTAGGCGATGTATGCATCTCTTAAGCAATTCTTCACTTTTACCCTTTGTCGTTTAAGCAATGTTGGATTGCTTAAGTTATCAAATGCAAGATCATCTCAGATGCACGATCGCTTAAGCGATTCTTCACTTTTAGCCATGGTCGTTTAAACGATTTAGGATCGCTTAAGCGATCAAGTCCAAGGCAGAATCAAGATCATCATAGGTAGACAATCGCTTAAGTGATTTATGCATCGCTTAAGCGATTCTTCACTTTTAGCCTTGGTTGCTCAAGACCAAGGCAAAATCAAGATCATCCCAGGTGCATGATCACTTAAGCGATTTATGTATCGTTTAAGCGATTCTTCACTTTTAGTCTTAGTCGTTTAAGCAATCAAGTCCAAGGTAGAATCAAGATCATACCTGGTACACGATCGCTTAAGCGATTTAAGGTCTCGCTTAAACGATCCTTTATAAATACCCTTGATCGCTTAAACGATATATATAGTCGCTTAAACAATCATGGGCAACACATTATTTCTAGCCTTTCTCCTGAATTTTGACAAACTAAAATCACCAACACATACTAATTCTATCGTTTCTCCTGAATTTGACAACCTAATTGTATTTACACATTAATGTCATTTGATAAGAATACTAAATAAACTCAAAGTTAAAAGAGGGAAAGAAATACTAAATTGCTTTTGTACAATTATGAAATGTGTCAATTACATTAAATTACAACATTATAAATAACAAATAAATGTTTTATATACACCCAAAATAAAAGTAGCACTGGGAGCCTCAATCCTCCCTCTTCATCATTCTCTTTAGCCACTTCCCCATCTTTAAAAATTATCCAGCACACCTTCAGCATTAGCAGCAGCCTCTTCATCTTCTTCTACAGCACCCCTTCCAACATGTCCAGTGTTGGCCTTGTCCACAAAGCATACATAATACCACAACCCAAGTATCAACAACTTGATGCCTAACAACACCAACTAATCCAATTCAAGACAATCCAATTATTTAAGACAACCTAATAAGAAATGTATTTCACTTAAACTACAAAACTCTAAGTCCAACTTCCTTACCTTTTGATGACAACATCAACATTGACTTGGATTGGGTTCTGATCAATCAAAAGGGATCTATATGCCCATGGAAGCACTCAATAGCCAAGCACTTCCGAAAGTTGCTCGTTGTTTCACCATTCAACCTGTCCATTGGGTTGTTGGTCATGTCGAACTCAATAAATTTTAGTGCATATGCCCCGCAATCATCACTACAATAGGAGGAAGACATTAACATTAGAATCAGCTTATAGAACAATTGTATTATGTGAGTTTTATAGAAAGTTTACCTCGAGTCATTTATCGAGACGGGAAGGCACTTAAGTAGCTACTTTCCTGTTAGTAGTTCATCACCCAAGTGTTGAAATATCTAGCTGTTGCGCAACAGTTGGAACAATATCCATAACAACTGCAACTCTGTCTCCAATTGTCTCTCTCGACAAATACTTGGGTTGCAATCAAGGATCTGCAGCAAGCCCTCCTTTAGTAGCTAAACGATGGTCATCCAATGCATATCCTTGATGTTCACGATGTAGTATACTCTTTTAATGTTTTCCCAACTGTTACCATACTTGGGTTTTTCCTCCCGTACATACTACATCATCCTCTCATCAAACCAAAAATCATCGAGGACACCGTTGAAGTCATCTGTGGCTAATCTTTTCTGCTTGCCTCCTCTTGTTGCATCTCCACCATTTGCCTTTTTCATTAAGGTGTCATATGTAGTTACTAGGCTTTGGCTAAAGGCGACATCGGTGATGGCACAGTGTGTAGACAAAATATCACCATTACTACTCTATCATAGCCTCATAAGTGCCGATACCTCATCAACGTGCTACATCAAATATAAAAAAACATAATAAGTATACAATACCTCATGGAAAACATAAGCAAAAATAAGGGAAAATAATTTATCGAGTCGTCGAGCCACTTGCCTATTGTCAATATCTTTTCAAACCACTTTCGGGGATAATCCCCAGTCTTACACTTCACATGCCCATCACTTCCAGAGTCATTATAATAGGCATATAAGAGTTTTTTCTTTTCCTCATTTATTGGCCTATACAAATTGACCTTTAACTCTTCTGTTTTCACTTGCCCACTTCCTCTGCCTTCCTTCTCACCCTCCTCCATTTTCACTTTTGTACTTCTTTTGCATCCTGCCTCACCCTCCTCCATTTTCACTTCTCTACTTCCTCTGCCTTCCTCTTTACCCTCCTCTATTTTTGCTTTTCCACTTTCACAGATTTCCTCATTTTTTTCTTCGTTTTCCTCTTCTTTCCATATGTTATTGTCGTGTAAGGAAATTTGACGTGCTTACCCTTTTGACTCTCTCTTTTATGCTCAGGTTGCACTTTAACCACTTTTAACGCCCCACCAACTTCCTCCTCTATCCTACCAACTTTCTCTGCAATCCTATCAACTTTCTCCTCCACCCTTTTCATCTGCTCTTCCATCTTTTTAAACCTCTCATAAACGATTATTGTAAAACTATCAAACATACCATTTATAAGGTTAACCACCTTATTCTCCTTACCTCGACGCCTTGGCAAAGCGGTACTTGTTGTACCGGTTTGCCAGTTGGGTGGAGGCGTAAGAACCTCTTCATCCTCCTCCCTCCCGCCTATTGGAGCTTTATCATCCTTGGCCTCAACAATATTCTCAAGCAGTGGCCTTACAGTTGTATGCACATGTGTGACCTCTTCTATGTCCTGCATTAGGCGGTCTATTCCTTTATCTACTACATCATTCAGTGCTGTAAACAATGTAACATATTCTTTCCGCTTCAACCCTAGTAGGGGTAGGGAAGGGACGAACGACTCCCTACAATAAGAAAAAAAATCAACCAAATTTAAGCCACATTTAAAAGCATGTACATATTCAAAAGATTAATCCTTTAATCTTACCCGAGAAACTTGAATTTTTAGTTCTATTTTGTCGTAATATCAAGGGTTACACTTCTCGATGTGCCACTGCAACATCCTGGGAAATTGCGATCGCTCATTTGAAGTCTTCTTCCACCCCTCGCCTTAGCCAGGATAGGAATAACCTCATACATCCAAGCCTACATTGTAAAAAAAAACAGTTCATATCATAATTAAAACACATATAATATAAAAAATATAATATTAATATTTACCTGCATTGCCCATGGGGAGTCAAACATATTGTACATGCTCAGTCTATCTTTCTCAACAGCTTGGTGATGTTTTATCGCAATGTCTTTTCCATGTAGGGAGTCAATGGTTAGCTGAAATGATAATCGTCCCCACGGATAAGCATTAAAGAAGTCCATGTTGCTTGCAAATTTCACCCAATCCATATTAACGACTTTTGTTGGGGTCAAAAGCTATTAGGATTGAATGCACGAACCATACTAGGCATATCTTGAACTTCTCTGAAAGGTATACTCATCTCTCCTAACTCTTCTCTAAATTGCGTACCGTAATAGACGCGCCCCCCCCCCCCCCCCCCCCCCCCCCCAAAAAAAAAAAAAAAAACTTTCTAGCCAAGTTATTGGCTACCCTACTCTTCGTTATTCTCTCTTGCTCTTCCGCATCTGGAAATTCCCCACATCTTAAGCGTCATAGGGCATATTCCATCATCCCAAAACGTAATGGCTTCCCATCCACCACGCACCACTTTTTTTTTTTTTTTTTTTTTTTTACTTTTAGCTAAGTGCAACAACATATAATGCACTCCCTGCCCCCAAAATGTCTTTTTTCAATTTTCTCCAATGTTCGCAAAATGACTAAAACAACTATCTTTGAATCGATCCATACCCTTCCTTTGTTCCTCTAAAATCTCTATTATTCTCATAAAAACTTGCGAACTCGACCTAATTGTCACCCTTACGGGGAAGTATGGTACCTTATCGCTTACAACCTCTAACCCATAGTCTTTATAATTTACGCTTCAGAAAATCTACACAATCGATATAAACTAAATATCAGCAAAAAAAAAAAGAAATCAAAACAACCAATAGGCTGCCAATTTGGGGCATATGGGCTTTGAGGGCATCGGGGAGTGGGTATTTTTGGCTTTGAGAGGACCAGAGAAGCTAATGCAGGCCTTACAGATAGGGGTGGAGAAAAAAACTCAGAAACTGAACCAAACTGAAAAACCGAACTGAAACCAATCCGAAAATTCATTTTTTGGGGATTTGGTTCGGTTTCAGGTTGGTTTAATGGAAAAACCGAATATTCGATTCGGTTTCAATTTATCCCAAAAAAAAATCCAATTATTCGAAACCGGATTGTTAAACCTTTTTTTTTTTTTTAAGATTGAATTAGGATTTTTAGATTCTAAATCCCTAACTCTCAATCTCTCACAACTCTAATTCTCTGGATTCTCTTTGCTCTTTCTCTTAACTCTCTTTCACACTTCACCGCCGTTCTTCCACTGTCCATCCTTCACCTTCGTCGCAAATCAGACTTCCAGTCACTGTCGTCGCTCGACCTCTAGCTTTCTCATGTCATCGTCTCTTTGTTAGTTTGTTTTGTGTTTTCTGAGTTTAATCACTTCTATATACTATGGATTCTGTTGATTTTGCTCTTCTTTATGGTTTTAATCACTTCTTTCTCCTTTGATTTGTTTTATTTCTTTCTCACGTCACTGTCTCTTTCCATGGATTTTGCTCTTGGTTGAAATCTAAGCATAAATGAGTGAGTGAGAGAAAGAGAGAGAAGCTGAAGATGATGAGATTTGGTTTTTTTATTGTTCTGTAATTACTACGTCTCTCTTCCTACGCGTACGTCTTGGTGCCAAGTTTCTCTGACAAAAAAAAAAAGGTAACCATTTCCTCCAATTTGACCCTTAATAGCTTCTTCGATTTCCCAACATCTCGGTTCCATTCTTTCATTCAACTCATTTCATTCAATTCTTCACAATTCCACATTGATTTGTTTGTTTGTTTTTAGAGTCATTTTTGAAGCAACACAAAGAAATTTTTCTGTTAAGACGTGTCGTATCTCTATTGTGATGTATAACTAACCAGAAGGAAGGACAGCCTAAAAAGCAAAACAAAAACAAAAGATTGAAGTTGTGAAGGAGGATTAAAAAGCGAGAAAGAGAATAATGTCAAACTCGGCAGAAATAACCCAAATGTGATTTTTCGGTTAACCAATAAATCGGTTCAAGCAAATTAATTTGTTTGTTTGTTTTTATAGTCATTTTTGAAGCAACACAAAGAAATCTTCCTGTTAAGACATGTCGTATCTCTATTGTGATATATAACTACAACTAGGAGGAAGGACAGCTTGAAAAACAAAACAAAAACAAAAGATTGAAGTTGTGAAGAAGGATTAAAAAGCGAGAAGGAGAATAATGTCAAACTCGGTGGGAATAACCCAAATGTGAAAACCGGTTCATAACCGGACTGATTTTTGGTTAACCAATAAACTCGTTAAAGTAGAAAACCAATCCGGTTTTGGTTTGGTTTTCCACTTGAACCGAAATTCAGTTCAGTTCGAAAATTCGACAAACTGGTTCGATTAATTGGTTTTTGCCAACTCTACCTACAGAGGCTATTGTGGCAGGTTCCATGACTGAACATAGTTGAGGATGACAGGAGGTGGCAGAATAGGGGGGCTGAAGGGCTGCCGTGCATATTACAGGGCTGGCACGCATAGTTGTGTGCTCGTAGCTACACGCTCAGCCCTCCAACCTCCCACAAACAACCTCCCTATGGCCTCCCTTGCCTTCGCCCATCCTTTGGAACCAAAACAAAGTGACTCCCTCGATGCTTGCCAATTACTCGACAAAACATCACAACCACCGTAACAATAAAACCAACTACATATCCCCAAATTCGCACAAACCAATCAAATTTTTCATCAAATTCAAAACCGAAGCCTTTGAGAATTTAAAGGAGGAAATCCCATCTTACTAAGTCAAATGCTTTCATGAGATCCACTTTCGCTGCACATCTTTTAGGGGTGGAAGAATGCCAATGATAGGTGTGAAGCAATTCTTGGCACAAAAGAATATTGTCCCCTATCTTTCTACATCTGACGAAGGCTGTTTGGGCTGGATTGATCAAGTCGGGTAGAACATCTTTGATTTTATTTGCAATAATCTTGGCTATGCACTTGTAGATAGTGTTGCAGCCAGAAATATGACGAAAGTTTTTACATGAGGAAAGAGAATCACGCTTAGGAGAATCACATTCTACCAAACGTTCACCTTCAAATAATCACTATACGTTTCCTCTTCATCTTCTTCATTACATGACACATCTCTCTAATTTCATTCAAGATCACTCAGTAGTCAGTACTACCACCACTCACCAACGAACAGCCGCCTCTCCTCACTGTCTCTCCATTTCTTCATTTTCATTAATTAATTTTTAATTTTAGCAATCAGCCATCAGCCTTCTTCAAGCTCGAATGATAGGACGAGAAAGGTTAGCAGATCTTTTCTTCGGAGGGGGTCTCTATACCCATTTCCAGATCCATAAAAAGATTCTCCAGTTGCATATAGACTTCCATTGTCAGGAGCATACCTCCGGATTTTGGGGCCTCAGATATGCTCAATCATAGTTGTGAGGTTCATAGATTATTTTATTTGTACTACATCTGTCATTTGAAATAAGCTTCTGTACTGAATGTGCTTAGTTTTGTAACTGAGTTACATTTGCATTTGGCCGGTCTAGGTGGAGACATTTTTGGATTATGATAATTCATCTCATGGAGTTGTATTTACTGGTGATCGGCCGTGTCAGCAGGTAAACAGATTTAGCAAAAATTTTTAACAATTCTATTGCAGATCTATAGGACAAATTCTAGATAAACCAATTACTACAATGCGCTGACCATTAAATAATGTAAGAGGAGAAAAAATATGAACCTTATTATCTTTTGGTATATTGTCTTTAATCAATTCTAAAATTTTAGAAAAGCTTCCTTAAAAAGATCTTGGAATAGTCAAGGGTGTCAAAACCTTTCATTTTAGTAATGACAATAATAAATTGGACCGAGTTATGATAATAATTAATAAATTTCTTTTATTAATTTTTTAGCTGTTGTTTCAAAAGTGATTGAATTGAATAGTGGAGAATATAGAAAAAAAATTAGGTAGAAAAATAGATATCTCTAAACATTTTTTGACGTTCTAAATTAAACAACAGTATATAGAGCTAACACAAGATTTACAATTGACATTGTAACAAACATATGAAATACTTATTACTACTAACATCAATACTAGAAATTTATACTATTTGTCAGTAAAAATTTATGTTAGGGTAAGCAAATTATATCATTCTTAACAGAATGTATATATAAAAAAATAAAATCTGAGAGGGAAGTATGATTAGATAAAGGATACTAAAATCTTTTCAAAACAATATGATAGATTCTCTCCTGTTTTTATTTCTGCGTAAAATAAAAATTGAAAAGCATATATAATTAGACAAAGGGTTACATAGTTTTTATTGATAAAGTAATCAGTTAAATAATTAATCTCATTTATTAATTCCCAGTAAAAAAACAAACAAAAAAAAAAAAAAAAATTCTTCATACTTGTATCCATCATTTTTTATTTTTCTATATTTACAATTAAATTTGAGGGGCATGGAAAATCATCCCCGAATTACTTTTGGGCTTGATGGGGTTTGCTATCCCATCGACGTCTTGTACCCAATCCTCGTAAAAATCAATTATATTTTTTAATTTCATATTAAAAATATTATTTAAAGAATCTTACTCATACATAACAATTTAAGGGAAAAGTAAAAGAAATTAAGAGTTTTGGTATAAGAGCAACCTTCATTCTAACCTTATATTAAAAACAACCATTCAATTATAATTAATAATTTTGTTATTTTAATGTTATACATTTAGTAAAGAATTAATTCTCATAAAAACCTTTTATAAAAATACTATCACTTACATTCTTAAATTGAATAATTCAATAAAAAAATTAATTATTAGTATTTAATGTTGAAAAAATACACTTTCAAAATTATCATTATTAAATTACAAAATAAGAGAAATTAAAATTTTTATTTTTTAAATATTCGATAATTGGGTCTTTACCAGATCCTTATCACCATTTCCATATGGGGATCACGCCCCCATTGTCATCCCTCACAAACACTACCAACTGGACAGAAGAAAAATAAATGTAATCAATGTTTGGAACCATAGCTCCCCTTTTTCGAAGTGTTATTCTTGTTGTTTATGATCGAGTTTTCTCGTGCTTTCAAGATTAGCCCATAAGAAAAAAAAAAAAAAAATCCTTGATTTTTCAAATATTTTCAGACACAAACCAGATCCCTTAATTTTTCTCTACTCTTGCATTCACATATATCTGGTTTACTCCATCGAAAAAAATAAATAAATAAATAAATATTCTTTCAGTCGTTACTCCTCTCTTTTTTGTTTGAGTATGTAAAAAAATAAATAAACCTTTTTTTTCCTGATATTTTGTAAAATTTTTGTCCATCTCAAAGTATTATTCTTTCCATCTTTTAAATTATGGAGGAGAATTTCCAAGAATCCGCAAAAAATCAATTTCCTTTACGCATTATCGATGTTAACGTCGATGTGGTATTTCCGTGTTGGAAAGCGCGTGATTGTTATTAAGTCAGAGGAAAGGAAAGAACCATGCAAGTTCATCCATAGAAAAAAGCATGCTTTGGGAAAAAATAAATATTAAAATTTCATTCCAGTAGTCATCACTGCAATTTCCCAGCAGCTTCTGTGACGAATTAATTATTGGAGTTGCTTTGCTGATATGACACCATTTTTGTTTCCGTTTGGATGGGCCATTTGAAAATAGTCATGATTGCCGGGGTGTTTTATCGACTAAATTGAATACATTTCAATAGTACCAATTCAGTCTAATCAATTAAGAAAATTAAAGATAGTGGAAAGATTTTTCTTTGCTAGTTGCATTATCATTATGGTCCTCTCTCTTTCTAACAGTAAACAATAATTTAAAGCCTTTGAGTAATTTAAAGGGATACTTCCAATCTGTAAAGAAAAAACAGGTTTCTGTCTGAACATCGTCTTGTCATAGTCTCATTTTCTTCATCTTTTGTTTTCTTCCCCCCTTTAATATTTGAACTTTCATTGATGTCCATGTGGTGGGTCTCCACCGTAATCAATTATTCACAGAAAATGTTTTCTGTAATCTCTCTTCATCTTCAGTTTTCTTCTCTTTCAAGTTTCAATACTTTCTCTAGAAACCTCGGTCACCCCATCTGATACCAGTAAAAATCCTGTTACTCTGAGATTGATTTTTCACTCCTCTCTCGTTCCCTTATTTTCTTATTTATTGTTTTTAAAAAAAAAACCTCTCCTATTTTCTTATATAATTTAATAAATATTTATTAACTCACAATAAATTAATATTAAATTTTTTTATAAGATTTATTGTTTGTAATATATATATATATATTTTAAAAAGGTAGAACCTTTAAACTATCCCTAACTCTTTGTTAACTATCAACTTATTACATTTTTTGTGGGAAATAGTGAATAACCACCCTTAAGCTCATCCAATTCTGTTAACTTGCAAGTTAAATTTTTTATAAAAATTATATTTTGCCTTACTCTCATTAAATATGATAAATAAAATTTCCTCCCAATAAGATTGAAACCTGATTTATTTGTAGTTCAATACCTTAGTCAAATTAAGTTATATGTATGACTTATATATATATATTATGTTTGTATAATAAATTATGTAAAATATTTGGTCAGAGTTTTGAATTGAATATTTAGAAGTGCTGGTTTCAAATATTGGAAATAGCAAAAACAAATTCAAATATAGTGAAAGTAAGAATAAAATAATAACTTCACATAAATATTAATTTACAAGTTAATGGAGTTAGGTGAGGTTAGACCGAAGAGTGGTTATTTATTTGTTATTTTTTATTTTATTTTTATAACCAAGGTATTTGGGTTAATTTGTACATACTTTAATTAATTTTCAGAATCTATTGAACACCCTACAAGTTTAAAAGATCATATAAGTCATAATATTATCGTGACTAGTTAAGGTAACTTTTTGGGTTAATAGTGATTATTTATGAAAAATAATAGAGTTATCGAAAATTACACACCGAATCTATGCACCGAATAATGTGGCAAAATCCTAATCGTTGATTAATATTAACTTATAATGAATCAACGGTCAGGATTGAGCTAAGTCATTCTGTGCACGAATTCGATGCACATCATTCGGTAACTGTAGCATTACTCATTATTTATTACTTTCCACAATAGTGTTATAAATAATGACTATAAGGGTGCATTTGGTTGGGGTTTTTTAAAGATTATTGAGGTAATCTCATCTTATATTACTTGGTTACCATGTTTTGTTATCAAGTAATATAAGATTCCGGTAATCTTCCACAACCCATAGTAATTACTGTTGGTAATATAGGAGATAATCTGATTATCTCAATTTTCTTAGGTATTTTAAGATTACTTGGTAATTTTATTTTTGTTTACTATTTTACTCCTTATTAATAAAATTTTTAGACAATAATGCCCTTGATTTGAATAAAATTTACAAAAAAAAAATTGAGGACTATTTTATCCTTATAAACAACATTTTTAGGACGAAAATACCCATGGGCCACCATCGCCAACCGTCGGCCACCACCATCGACGACTGTCAGAAGTAGCCTTATCGACACACAACCAGTCGGATATGGCCGTCGTGCACCAATAAGGCCTTTTTCGGAAAAACACAAATCTGGCTATTTCACAACTAGATCTTTGGCACTACCTGCTATCGTTGTTGGCCGACGGTGGTGGTTGATTGCCGACAGTGGCTTAAGGTGGGGTGAAGGTATTTTTGTTGAGTTTTAAACTTTTATTATGGGATTATNTTTTATTTTATTTTTATAACCAAGGTATTTGGGTTAATTTGTACATACTTTAATTAATTTTCAGAATCTATTGAACACCCTACAAGTTTAAAAGATCATATAAGTCATAATATTATCGTGACTAGTTAAGGTAACTTTTTGGGTTAATAGTGATTATTTATGAAAAATAATAGAGTTATCGAAAATTACACACCGAATCTATGCACCGAATAATGTGGCAAAATCCTAATCGTTGATTAATATTAACTTATAATGAATCAACGGTCAGGATTGAGCTAAGTCATTCTGTGCACGAATTCGATGCACATCATTCGGTAACTGTAGCATTACTCATTATTTATTACTTTCCACAATAGTGTTATAAATAATGACTATAAGGGTGCATTTGGTTGGGGTTTTTTAAAGATTATTGAGGTAATCTCATCTTATATTACTTGGTTACCATGTTTTGTTATCAAGTAATATAAGATTCCGGTAATCTTCCACAACCCATAGTAATTACTGTTGGTAATATAGGAGATAATCTGATTATCTCAATTTTCTTAGGTATTTTAAGATTACTTGGTAATTTTATTTTTGTTTACTATTTTACTCCTTATTAATAAAATTTTTAGACAATAATGCCCTTGATTTGAATAAAATTTACAAAAAAAAAATTGAGGACTATTTTATCCTTATAAACAACATTTTTAGGACGAAAATACCCATGGGCCACCATCGCCAACCGTCGGCCACCACCATCGACGACTGTCAGAAGTAGCCTTATCGACACACAACCAGTCGGATATGGCCGTCGTGCACCAATAAGGCCTTTTTCGGAAAAACACAAATCTGGCTATTTCACAACTAGATCTTTGGCACTACCTGCTATCGTTGTTGGCCGACGGTGGTGGTTGATTGCCGACAGTGGCTTAAGGTGGGGTGAAGGTATTTTTGTTGAGTTTTAAACTTTTATTATGGGATTATTTTTGTTAAGTTTTTAAATGTTGGGGGTTATAGATAGCCTAAATAATAATATTTAATAAAAAGATAATTTAATAATTTAAATAACATATCCATCAATCTATTCCTTCCAACAAAAAATATTAATATATCATACACGCCGATTAATTTAAATCAATCCAACATATTTTTTTAAAGATTTTCAATAATATATAGTTTAACTTTCTATTAATCTAATACTCCATTATCTTTAATCCAATATTGCTTTAACCAAATAAACGCTAACAAATGATGAGGATTTTTGTTATTACGTGCCCGATGACTTTTAAGTCTTCTTCACCTTCCCATTCTGTTGTGTCTGAACAACTTCTTGTCATAGTCTCTTCTGCTCAAAATGTACACCCTCACATCACATCTCACTCCAGCTGGAAATCAGTCTGAGTCAGCTAAACTTAAATGCCTTCATCATCTTTCCTTCTCTTCCTCCTTTGATGTTTCCTCCAAGTGTACAATCAATCTCTTCTCACATTTTTTGTTGAACAATAGAAGTATAATTAATTAACTCTATAGTCTACCCCTCCTTTTCTTTGAGAAAAAATCATGAACATTTAATGCAACCACCGAAATATACAAAATAATCAATTTCTGCTGGATAATTTAACTTTTATCTACTGGATGGAGGTCAATTATTGATGCCCAAGTGGTGGGTTTTCACTTGTTATACAAAAAAAAAATCAAACATCGATACCACTCTTTGGAAAAAAAATTGGGAATGGGAGAGATTCATGTATGAAAATGCTTTTACAAACCATGAACACGTTTTGGTCAATGATAACAATATTTACTCGGAAACTTTATGCGAAACGCGTAACGCTTTTGAAGCCACCTGGAAGGCAGTACTCAAGTGTTTTCTTCGTCTTTTCATTTTTTCTTTCCCCCTTCAATCTTTTAGACTTTCTACTTTTATGGTTGATGTTCACGTGGTGGGTCTACACAGTAATCATTTTTTCACAGTAAAAATTGAAATCAAATGATTGATATTCACTGTAATCTCTTCTTCTTCTTCCACCTCTCAATCTTTCAGAAATCACTCAAAAACACTTTCACTCACAACCTCTCTCACCCCTTCAGATACCATAAAATTCCTGTTACTCTGAAACCGGATCGCTTGATTTTTCACTCCTCTCCTGTTCCCTTATCTCTTGTTTATATACCCCAAAAAAAAATCCATTTTCCTTTTTCTTGTTCACCAAAAAGATCCTTTCTCATTTTCTTATTTTTCGTTTAGGAAACGAACAAGAAAAAGATCATATTTTTAGTAAATAAACATCATATTTTTATTATTTTTAAATTTACTTACCTACTTAATTAATCTAATTTAAAATATTATTCTAAAAACTATTTAAAATAACCCACCAACGTATCCTTAATTTTCTGAATTAAATCCAGATAAAAAGTGAGGAATTTTTTGTTATTACAGGCCCGACTTTTAACTTTTAAGTCTTCTTCACCTTCCCATTTTGTCTGAACAACGTCTTGTCACATCTCACTCCAGCTGGAAATCAGTCTGAGTCAGCTAAACTTGAATGCCTTCATTATCTTTCCTTCTCTCCTCCTTTAATGTTCCCTCCAAGTGTACGACCAGTCCTTCTCACATTTTTTGTGAATAATAAGTAAAGTTAATTAACTCACAGTCTACCCCTCCTTTTCTTTGAGAAAAAATCATGAACATTTAATGCAACCACGTAAATATACAGAAAATCAATTTCTACTGGATAAAATAACTTTTATCTACTGGATGCAGGTCATTATGTGATGCCCAAGTGGTGGGTTTCACTTGTTGTGACTAAATTAAGGACTGATTATGGTTTATGGATGATGTTAACATATCAATCAGACTTTATGGAACCGTAACCATCCAGAATGAGACACGTCCTCAATAAATTATCCTGCAAGACAACTGTCAATCCACTGCTACGTTTTGCACATGTGACTCTTAACGTTTTGCTGTACAAAATTATGGGGTTAAAATCAAACTCATACTACCTTTATGGAAATATATTGGGAAAGAGAAAGCTAAAAGAAATGCTTTTACAAACCATGAAACAAGTATTGGTCAATTACAACAAATATTTACTCGGAAACTGTATGTAACGCGTTGGATCACGGATCCACCTGGAATGCGTACTCGAGTGTTTTTTTTTCGTCTTTTCTATTCTTTCTTCCTCCCTTCAATCTTTTAGACTTTTATTACTTTTATCCATGTTGACGTGGTGGGTCTCCATGTAATCAATTATTCACTGTAATCTCTCTTCTTCTTCAGTTTTCTTCTATCTCTCACTCTTTCAGAAACACTCAAAAACACTTTCACTCATAAACCTCCTCATACCCTTCAGATACCACTTGAAATACTTTACTCTGAAACCAGATCGCTTGATTTTTCACTCCTCTCCTGTTCCCTTATTTCTTGCTGATATACCTCCCCCCCCCCCCCCCCCCCCCCCCCCCCCCCCCAAAAAAAAAAAAATCCATTTTCCTTATTTCTTGTTTCCTAAAAGAATCCTTTCCCATTTCCTTATTTTTGGTTTAGAAAACAAACCAAAAAAATCTTCTTTATTTCAACATTTTTTTCACCTAACTTTATTTCATTTGCAGTTGCCCTTTACTTTCTCTTTTTTATTTCTTTCTATTTTTCCCTTTCTTATCTCTTTTTAAAAAAAAAAAAAAAAAAATTATTTAAGCATTTCCCTTACCTTGTTCCGTTATTTGATTTTGCACCTGTTTTTATCTCTGTTTTATTTTTTACTATTTTTATATTTTTCAAACTTGAGCAAGAAGAAGTGAAGGAGAAAAACAAATTTAAAAATGGCCGAACTTGCTGCATCTATCGCGGGTATCGGGAGTTTTGTTCTCCAACTTGGCCAGTGCTTGGTTGCTCCGATTGGGCGTCCATTTCAGTACTTGTACAATTACAAGAAGAACATTGACCAACCTTCAAGGTGCAGTTAGGAAGCTGAAGAACACAAGAGAGGAAGTGCAGGTTAAGGTTACTGCTGCTGAAAGAAACGTGGAAGAGATCAACCAGAGTGTTAAAGACTGGCAGAAGGATGTTGAGAAGACCATTACTGACGCAGAGAATTTGATTGAAGAGAAAGAAAACAATCCTCGATGTTTCAAGGGATTGTGCCCCAACTGGATCACCCACTACAAAGATAGCAAGAAAGCATTCAAGTTAAAGGAGAATGATATCAGTCAACTCCTAGATAAGAATAAATATCCATTCCTGCCGCAAGAAGATAAAGTTGCCCATCCTACTATTCCTCGGGAGATCTGGCTTAGATCTAATGAAGATTATTTGGCTTTCGAATCAAGGGCCTCCACTGAGACGAATGTATGGGATGCACTAAATGATGAGAATATCTACATGATCGGTGTTTATGGGATGGGTGGTCTTGGGAAGACCACGCTTGTGCAGGAAGTTGGTAAGAAAGCGGAGAAGGATAAGCTATTCGACGACTTTGTTTTTGTTGAGGTAAATAGTTAAGAGGTTTCATTTTATTAGTAGGATTGCTAATATTATCTTATTTAAAGTTATAAGTAATAGTAGTATTTATTTATAATATTTATATTTATATATTTGACTGCACTTATTTAGACTTTAGGCTTCTATACAAGGATGTATGGTTGTGTTTATAACGAAGAAGAAGTAAGCTTTAATAAAATATTGTTTCTTCTTTTTTAATAAAGACATCCTTATTTTCTTTATTTTCGTTTTTAATAAAAAACACAGTTAATAGTTTAACTTTCTTTTGTTATTATATTTTCTTTATTTTGTGGTTCTTGACAGGCCATATTTTTTTTTTCTATTGCAGGTAACAGAAACTCCTGATACCAAAACAATTCGAACAACCATTGCAAAAAAGTTAGGTCTTGAGTTCGAAGAGAATGATGATGAGAGTCAAAGAGCAAATAAATTATATTCTAGAATGAAGGATAAAAATATCCTTTTAATCATAGATAATATTTGGGAAGAGCTAAATTTGAAGACAGTTGGAATTCCTTCCGGAGCTGATCGTGGAAAAAGTAAAATGTTGATGACAACAAGGAAAGAAGATGTATTGGCAAAGATGGGTTCCACAAATAATTTCGGGATGGGCATTTTAAATGAAGAAGAAGCTTGGAGTCTATTCAAGAAAATGGCAGGTAATTGTTATAACACATTTTAATTTGATAACACCTAAAATTTATGTTATGGTTTAATGTAAATAAATAAAAAGTTAAAAAGTAGTAATAACATAAAATATTTTCAAAATCTGTATAATTAATCGATTGATAGGATAGTAGTGCTGGGCCTGCTGGCTTAGGGGCATCTCTATAACATCACATTGAAAACAAGAAATCTAATTTAATTGTTTTTTTTTTTTTAAATTCCTTTGGCATAAGTTTTATTTATTATCTAATTAAATATTCTGAAAATCAAATTTCTTTCGGGTGGGGATTTGTTTGCGGCTTGCCAAGGGGTTGGAGGGTTTGGCTGGGGAAAGTGGGGTGTGGGATCTTTTTAATTTTTTCTAATATTTTATTTTAGTTTTAGTTTTAATTTTATTTTTGGGTTTTTGTCATTCCCTAAGATTAAAGTTAATTACAAAATCTCCCCATCCTATTATAAATAACAAAAAAGCCCTAACATTAGTTAGCCATTATAACTTTTGACACCGAACAATGATATAGCAATGGAATCCCATATTTGCCCTTGCAAACGGGGCATAAAATAGGAGAAGACTTAATTGCTCCTTTTATATAAAATATAAAGGGTTAGAAAGGTAATTCTAAATATTAAATCTTGTTTTATCTTTTTAAGTGTAACTCATTTATATTTTATTTTCTTAATCTAATAACCGTATTTTTTAATCTGATTTATTAAAAAGTAATTTAATAACTGTAATTTTTTTCTTTTAAATTCGTAACTTTTAAAAATCTGAGTCTTTTGAAAAATAACCTAATAACCCATTTTTTTTCCTTCTCATTTTTAATTTCGTAACCTCCATTCCTGTTAAAACCCAGCGATTACAAACCTCGCCCACACCGTGCCCCACCCCAAGGCCCAATCGGCAGCCATTGACAACTATCGTCGCTCCCATTAGCCTCCCGTGCACCACCACCGCACCCAAATCGTTGCCATCTCCTCCATTGCGTCCACACTACAACCATCGCCATTGCACCCACAACACAGCCACCCTTTAGACCACCACAACCGTAGCAAACCAGATGACAACCATTGCCGCACCCACTGGCCTCCAGCGCACCACCACAACATGCAAAGTGCAACACATTTCCATTGCACTCACACCACAACACATCTCCCTTGCACCCACACCACAACCCATTACCCCTTAGACAACCACCACCACCACCACATCAGCCACAACGAAACCAGATCACCACTCAAATCAACTTCACAAGTTCTACAGCAACACCATCCAGGTTTAAAAAACAAGCTCCCTAGCCCAAATTGATAATAAAAAAACCACCCAAGGCGTCGTTATCGGGGTTTGAAGGTGAGGCGGCTTCACTCCTCTAGTTTAACAGAAATTTCAAAATTCTTGGGCCACACAAAAATTCATTAAACGACAGTTAATAGTTATGGACCCAAACATTGCTCTCTGACTTTACTGGACCTAACTTACTAGGACCAAAATGTGGTTACGTCTCTTTTTCCCCTTTTATTTATTTTTCTTTTCATAATTTTGTTCATCTCATTGCTATATATAGGATTATTTAAATAAAAAATAAAAATAGTAATTTAAAAATCTGATAAATTGTGTAAGTATATATATAACATAATATAATTTTTTTTCTACTAATCAATAAATTTAATAGCGTAAATTTTTAAGCTTCAATATACAAATTTGGCGTACTAATAAATAGCAATATTTTGCTTCTTTGAGTGATACTAGTTGATTACTTATCTTTATCTTACTGGCCTCCAATTATAAATTTTTACATAATTACGATTTTATTATAAATTTTTACATAATTACGATTTTATCGACTCTTCAGCAAAATTTGTTTCATCTCAGATTCTCTTAATTTTTATTACGACATCTTCAATCTTCAAATTTAAAATTAGTTAAAAATAATGGGAATTACAAAAAGCACTTTTTTTTTTTTTCAACTTAACAGAAAAAAAAAGTGCTTAGTGTAATTCCTATTATTTTCAGCCTAAATTCTCAATAATGAGAACTGACTTGACAGTTTCATTTTACGTTTCCTCATTTCTCATCAGCTTATTTTTCTTTTCTATAAAAATTGTCTTAAAGTCTTAAAGCTCTTGATAAGACAAATGTATTTGGAAAGGAAAAAAAAAAAAAAAAGGCAATATAATTTGGAGTTAAGTGTAACATATTTATATTTTCAAATATTTTTTATGGTTTTCTTTAGAAAAGAGTCTAATAAGATAGCTGGAGGGAAAATAACAACACTTAAAACATTTTTTGTTTTTAAATCAAAAGCATGTGAATAGAAAATGCAATTAGTATAATCCTAACTTCTTGTGCAGGTAATGTTATTCAAACACCTGAATTGAATTCTTTACCAAATGATGTATGTAAAGAATGTGGAGGGTTGCCCATTGTCATTTGTACAATAGCAAAAGCATTAAGGAACAGGACACAAGAATCTCAATGGAAAGATGCCTTGCGAGTACTAAAAATGCCTTCCCCAGCACAGTTCCCAAGACTTTTGGAAGAGGAATATTATAAGATTAAGTTGAGTTATGATTATTTAGAATATGATGAGCTCAAGAAAACTTTCATAATTTCTAGTCTAATGAAAAATGATACTTCCATATTAGACTTGTTCAAGAGTATCGTTTGTTTGGGTATACTTGAAGGAGCTAATCTTACAATAGAACAAGCACGGAATAGACTAGATTCAGTGATCAAGGAACTCAAAGACTCTTGCTTGTTACTTGATGGTAGAACCAAAGGAAGTTTTTCTATGCATGACGTTGTTCGCGCTATTGCTTTAACATGTGCATATACAGATCACCATGTATTTACAGAGAAAAATGACACTGAAAGAGAATGGAAGGATGAAGATAAACTTAGAAAATGCACAATTTTCTCTTTAGTTGGTGATAATATTACTACTCAAATTTTGCTTGACGGATTAGACTATCCAGAAGTTGAATTTTTTTATATTAGGAACCCTGGTTCTTTTTTCAGATTCCTTGAGGGGTTTTCCACATTGATGCCAAAGCTTAAGGTTTTAAATTTATGTAGAATACAACAATTGTCATTGCCATCGTCACTTGATGTTTTGAAAAACCTTCAAACATTGTGTTTAGATGAGAGCAAAATTGAAGATGTTGCTGTTATTGGAAATCTTAAGGAGCTAAAAGTCCTTAGCATGAAAAATTCTAATATCATGAAGCTGCCTACAAGAATGGGTGAATTGACTCAGCTAAGGTTATTGGATTTAAGCAATTGTAGGAGATTGGAGGTTATCGCACCAAATGTGATATCAAAATTATCCCAACTAGAGGAATTCTATACAAAGGGATGCTGTATTCGGTGGAATGTTGAAGTACTTGAAGAGTTGATGGGCTTGTCTCGATTGACTCGTTTAGAAATACATGTTAAAGATAACAAGATGTTGCCTAAAGACTTCTTTTCTAAAGAGCTTGATTGGTATAAAATATTCATAGGAGATATTTTGTTTTACTTTGTGCCCAATTACGAACCTTCAAGAATATTGGAATTTAAATGTGATTCTACCATCTCTTTAGAAGAACTACGAATTGTGAAGAACGTTGAATTCTTACGATTGGCCAAAGTTTCAAATCACGATAACAATGTCATGACACTTTTTAATGAAAAGGTTTGGTTAACATACACTTCTTGCACTTCTCTATTATATATTCTTATCTTTTTTTATGCTTAGTCTCATTTGTAAACACATAGTTGTGATATTGAATTATTTGTTCTTCTCTTTTGCCTTTTTTTTTTCTAGTGATTTAAATTTTCTTTTAAATTTCATTACCAAGTACTTCTCTTCAATAATTATACTTTGTAATTTTTGTCAAATCGGTTTCATGAATTCATGTTTGATTTCATGATGTAATTTTTTAGAGAGATAAAAGACACATTGTTTGTATCAATGGCATATTCATCTTTAAATCCATAAGAAGGAATTACTCCTTTCTTTTTTCAATTTTTTTCATATGAGTAACTATTGCAATTACAATCAACTTTGATTTCAGGTTATTTTCTCCAATTTGAAGGGCTTGGACCTGCAAGATATTTGTTCTAGAAATCTTTGGGATAACCAACTTCCAATGTTCGTGTCTTCCTCTTATCAAAATTTGACTTGGTTGATATTGAATGGATGTGAAAATATAAAATATGTATTTCCATCTTTCATTGTCAAAAGCCTCATGCAACTCCAATTCCTTGAGATAATAAATTGTGAGGTTTTAGAGGAGATTGTTGCAAAGGAAGAAGGAGCAAATGCAATTGTCAATTTTGTCTTTCCACATGTAACCTCATTAAGGCTTAAAAATCTACCAGAACTTACAGCTTTCTATCCTGAAATACACACTTCCGAATGGCCAAAGTTGAAAGAGTTGGTGGTGAAAAATTGTGACAAATTCACTTCAAAACATATGAGCTTCCAAGAAAATAGTGAGGAGGGTGAACATATTCCCAGGCCAAAATCCATCTTGTTGGATGATAAGGTACGAATCTCTTATTTCATTGTTTATTAGAAATAATTAATATAATTTATTAGAAATAATCATTCAATATGATTTATTAGAAATAATCAAAACAACTAGGTTTAAAATCATCCAATACAATTCTAGAAATAATTAAAATATTAATTAGAAACAATAATATAATTTATTTTTAGATATTATTAATTGGATGACAACGTTTTGTGAAATTATAAGAAAAAAGACAAGTTTTAAAATACTAAATAAAAAAGAACAAAATATTATTAGTTATCATTCAATTTAACGGGAAAATTAAAAGACATAAATATCCTTATAATAATAGGAAGCATATAAAAAAATGACACTTTTTCTATAAACGCCAAAAAAAAAAAAAAGACATTAGTTTTTAAAACAACAAAAAGAAGAATACGTTTAAATTAACCCGAAAAAGATTTAGGCATATAAAATTTTTTTAAAAAAAATATCCTTATTTTATGATGAGATATGATTTAGATAACATTTAAAAGATAAAAAGACAATTTAACCTTTAATGTGCAAATGAAATATCAAACTTGTTTAATGAAGTGCCAATGAAAGGAAGTTCCTTGTTGATCCAACACACATACAGATTGTTTCCCTTACAAGTTTGTCTTCATCCTTTTGAACTAATTTGCAAATATATCTACTCTAATTACTTACAAAGTCATACTTTTGTGTTTAATCTGATATTATCAATAAAAAAGTATCTTCAAAACAAATCACGTACTAGGATGGGATAAAAACTAATGAAGACGACATAGATTTGGCTAAAAACCAATAGGTACTAAACACATCAAGTTGGCCAAACCCATAACCTATACGATTTTGACAAACCCAAAAGCTGATCAATGTGAAACAGATTTGTGAATGTATCTTCTCTACAAATTTACAATACCATCCAAACCTTAACCTGTTCCAATATTCAAGTATTAAAGCCTCAAAATAATTGGATAAATCGAGCCTGATATCCAATTTGATTTTTTTTAGATTCAAGTCTTGCCACATTTTTAGTTTTCATAGGGTAGTGCTGTCTCTTATGATGGTAAATTTAAAGAATCATATACAATTACCATTTGTCCCTCTCACCGTTAATTTAAAATGATTTACATGAAAATTTGTCCTTTTTTGGGATTTATAAAAAAAAAATCGCCCTTTTGTCATCCTCCCTATAATAATATTTATTGAAAATATGGTCTAAGGAAATTAAGATTACCAAAAAAACTTTAAAAAAAAAAAAAATCCTGTAAAAATTTACCAAAAAAATTAATTTTCAAGGAAATTTTTTTTTTTAATTTTTAAATATTTATCATAAATCTTCCTTAAAATCTTTACAAATATTGTTGAAATTGTCATCAAATTCATCAAAAACCTCATTTTTAGATATGTCAATCTAGTTTTAAATCTTTACTCAATTTAAGAAAATATATAAATCAAAACAGAATTTTCATATAGGTTTCGTATTTAATATTTAATTTTTTAAATATTGAAATACAATTCATTTTATTTACAATAATAAAATATAGCTACAGTATGATATTTGAAAATTATTTTAAAATTTTGTTTAAGAAATATATTAAAATATTGTGTTTGAGTGGTAAATTTTATCGTCATGTACATATATTTTTTTTTCATTGAAAATTACGTTAATTGTTACAAGTGTGAATGGAATTCAATAAGAAAAAATCTCAACAGTATATTAAAATAATTATATTAGGATAAAATTAGAGGACAAGAGTAAAAAATCAGTTCAAATTTGAAACAAATTATATTAAGATAAATGTCAATAAATAAGTGTCTGCAGAGTTATGTTATGGTAAGATAGTATCTAATGTAATATTATATGTCTATAATGTTATTAATTATAAATCACACGTTTTTATTACGTTAAAAAAGAAATTTGTCCAAAATCCAACTTATTGTTAGAATAAGCCGGATAGGAGTTGGAATCTAAAACAAATTTGTCTTTGGCCTACCACTTCTAAGCATTTTGTTTTAAGAAAATAACAAACTAACTAAATTTTGTTTTGATGGTTTTGTAGATCAAGTTGGATCAAGTTGGAAATGATCAATACAAAGAAATTAAGTGCCTACCAGATCTTCCAAGTCTTGAAATTCTAAACGTAGACCATTGTAGCAAATTGATGACTTTGGTGTTATTCTCAACTTCTTTCTTGAATCTTAAAATTCTAAGAGTTTACGGTTGCAATGTCTTGAAGTTAATAACACCTTCAACGGCTAGAAGCTTGGTGCAATTAAGAGAAATGACAATATCTGGTTGTGAAATGCTGATGGAAATTGTAGGAAATGAGGGAGATGCAACAATGAGCTGTACTGCAATTGTTTTGGATAAATTGGTGTTTTTGTCACTTGAAGACTTAGAAAGTCTTATATGCTTTTGCAGTGGGAATTACTCTTTGAGTTTTCCATCTTTGGAACATTTAAATATAAGAGAATGTCCCACTATGAAGACTTTCTCTAAAGGAATCTTAAACACACCAAAGTTACACAAAGTTTCTTGTGAGGGGGAAACAAAGGATTTAGAAAGTGGAGGGAGTGAGCTTAATAAAATCATACAAGGAGCAGACAGAAAACAGGTATGTATTCCAATAATTATTTTAAAAATCTTATGTTTTAGATAGAAGATCACAAGTAATGGTAGGATGAAGTAGGTTTTGTTAGTTTATGAATACAAGTGTACAACACTAAGAAGACACTTTTAAGTATTTTTACTTTGGCACACTCACATCAAAGATGAGTTTCCAGTGTTAAGCCTACTTGAATGAACGGCTGTGATGAGATACCAATCTACATGTTAGGAAGGCATAAGCTCTATAAAGCAAGAGAGAGTTAACACAACTTTATGTTATTATTTGTTTAGTTTGGGCCTGGGCTTGGGTCTTTGAGAAATTATTAGAGTTAAAAGTAGACACATTTTTCTAATTTATTAGAAACAATAATTATTATTTTTTAATTACTTCATATTGAAATAATTATCAACTTTTACTGCAGGACATCTCCCTTGATTTGAAGTACAAGGCATTCCAAGATGATAATTCAATAGAGATTTGCTACAACAAACATCCAACTTCTTTCTATCAAAATTTGACACAATTGTTCTTTTGGAATTGTGGAAACATAAAATATGCGTTTCCATCTTCCGTAGCCAAAAGTCTCTACCAACTCCAACAACTAAAAATACAAAATTGTAAGGTTTTAGAGGAGATTGTTGCAAAAGAAGGAGCAAATGAAGATGTCAATTTTGTCTTTCCTCATGTAACTTTCTTGAAGCTTCAAAATCTACCCGAATTTAAAGCTTTCTATCATACTTTTGAATGGCCAATGTTAAAAAAGTTGGTGGTGAAAGATTGTGACAAGTTCATGACTTCAAAATATCTGAGCTTCCAAGAAAATAAGGAGGAGGAGGAACTTCATTTTTCAGAGCCAAAATTCCTCTGCTTGAATGATAAGGTATGAGTCTTTAATTATTTCATTGTTTATTAAAAAAGAAAATTAACTTTTTTCATATATATTACATTTATTTCAAAACTTTTATTATGGAATTCTTAATATCTCTACTTTTCCTTGGAAAGAAAATTTAAAAAAATTAATGGTTATTTAATTTGAACAATTTTACTTTAGGATCTTATCATTTAAACTCATTTACGTACTAGATTTAAAATAAAATAAAAATCATCCAATATAATTCTTGAAATCAACAATAAAATTTTATTTTTACTAGAAATTTGTCTATTTGGTGATTTATTTTATTATTGATAAAATTATTTACAAAAATTTTGCAACTTGAAAGCTTATTAAACAGGATCATAAATTCAAAATTATTTTAACATGATTTGTTAGCAGCCAAGAGTAATAAATGGATAAACGGAGCTTGATTTCCAATTTGATTTCATTTAGATGCAAGTCATGCCACATATTTGGTTTTGATAGGGTAGTAGTGTCTCTTATGATCCTAAATTTAAAGATTCATATGCAATTACCACTTGTCCCTCGCATACTTAAATTAAACAGATTTTAAAGGTTACGTGTCCGTTTTTTATTTTTATTTTTTTTCTATTTCAAGAACACGTGTCCTTTTTTTGGGATTTATGAAATAATATCCTCTTTTTGTCAGTCTCCCTTTAATAATATTTATTGAAAATATGTTCTAAGGAAATTAAGATTACTAAAAAACTTAAAAAAAAAGAAAACCAAAAAATAAATCCTCTAAAAATTTAACAAAAAACAATTAATTTTCATGGAACCTTTTTTTTTTTTTGGTTAATTTTTAAAAATTTATTATAAATTAAAATCTTTAAAAATATTGCCGAAACTGTCATCAAAAACCACATTTTTATATATTTCAATCTATTTTTAAATCTTTACTCAATTTAAAAAATATATAAAAATCAAAACAGAATTTCATACAAGTTCCATATTTAATATTTAATTTCTTAAATATTAAAATACAATTCATTTTCTTTACAATATTAAAATACAACTACAGGTGATGTTTGAAAATTATTTTTAAAATTTTGTTTAAGAGATATGTTAAATATTGTGTTTGAGTGGCAAATTTTTTCATCATAAATATTTTGTTTTCATTGAAAGTTACGTTAATTATTACAAATTTGTTTGGAATTCAATTTGAAAACATCTCAACAGTATATTAAAATATTTTTATTTAATTATTAATTTCTTATACAATAATTTATTAATTGGGAACCCAACTTTAATATTCTTTCATCAACATTAATTGTTAATTATTGATTGCCAAGGCCCGTACTTAATTTATTATTGTTTTTTTGGTTTTCTCTTCCTTTTTTTATTTTTTAATTATTTAAAATTTTGAATTATTAGTATTTAACTATAAATTACTTATGAACTAAAATATTTTAAAGAGATATAAAATTATAAAATAGTCAATACCACTTTTGCCCTTACAAAATGTTAAATCCAACCATTGCTGGTAATATTTAGCCCTTTTTGAAACTATTTCAGAACATGTCTCTCTTTTCATATAGTTTCTTAACATTATCACTCAATTGATAATATTCTTTTTATTTTTACTAGAAATATGTCTTAACAAATGAACTTTCTTATTATTGGAAACGTTATACAAAAAACATTAGTTGGCAGTGTTATGTTATGGTAACACATTATCTAATATAATATTATATGTCTATAATGTTATAGGTAATAAATCACACCTTTTAGTTACATTAAAAAATTTAATTAAAAATTAATGTAATTTGTCCAAAGTCCAACTTATTGTTAGACTGAACCGGATAAGAGTTGGAATCTAAAACAACTTTTAACAAAATAGGTCATTTGTCTTTGGCCCATGACTTCTATGCCAATAATTAAAGTTTTGTTTTAAGAAAATAACAAACTAATTGGATTTTGTATGGATGGACTTGCAGATCAGGTTGGATTTGAAGGTATTGGAATTAAATAATTAATTTAAAAAAAAAAATTATGTTTAATTAGTAGTTTTCATAAATAATGTAATTATAATATTGATTTGAAATCTAAAATAAAAATAAAATGTTGTTTACAAGTTTTAAAATATATTGTAGTTGAATTATCAAAAATAATTAATTAAATTTTATTTTAAGAAAAAAAATACCTCCATAATTTGTATTTGGCTTGTGAATTCTAAGCCAACAGTTAAACTTTTGTTTTAAGAAAATAAAAAGCTAATTAGTTTTTGTTTCAATGGATTTGTAGATCAACTGTGATTTGGAGGCATTGGAATTAAAGAATAAGTTGAGACATATTATATGGGAGAGTCAAACTAAATATCTTAAGATCACTCATGATAAGTCAGCAAATATTTCACTTGGACTCCTTCAAAGATTTGAAAATCTGAAAGAGCTCAAACTATATGGAAATAATCAATACAAAGAAATTAAGTGCCTACTTGATCTTCCAAATCTTGAAGTTCTAGAAGTAATAGAGTGTATGGAATTGATGTCTCTAGTGTCATCCTCAACTTCTTTCCAGAATCTTAAAGTTCTAAAAGTAAGTGATTGCATCGGGCTTGTGATGAAGTTAATAACACCTTCAATGGCTATAAGTTTGGTGCAATTGAGAGAAATGAGCATAAAAGATTGTATGATGATAACAGAAATAGTAGAAAATGAGGGAGATGCAACAATAAGTACTGAAATTGTTTTTAACAATTTGAAGAAGTTGTCACTTGAAAAGTTGAAAAGTCTCACATGTTTTTGCTCTGGGAATTACTCTTTCAATTTCCCATCTTTGGAAGACTTAATTATAAGGGAGTGTCCCAATATGAAAACTTTCTCCCAAGGAATCTTAACCACACCAAAGTTACCCAAAGTCAAGTATGATGGGGAGGAGAAGGATTTAGAGAATGGGGGGAGTGAGCTCAACACAACCATACAAGAAGCACACAAAAAAAAGGTATATGTATTCAATTAATTAGTTTAATTATTTAATTTTTAATAATATTATTTTTTAGCGTTAATTATAATAAATTATTTTTTAAAGTCAGATTGTGTATAGGCTGAGCACTATTGTTTAACTAGTGGCCAACACACATTTAGACACCTCACTTTTGTACTACGGTACAACAAACTTCATTTATATTTTTCTAAGAAATTCCTAAAACTACACTGTTTTATAAAATTATTTCAAACAACCATTTATTCATCATATTTTATTTTTTCTCCTTGGTTCTTGTTAAATATTATTATATTTTTTAAGGGAAATATTAATTTTAATTTGATTGACATGATTTTTTTTAGGCTGACTCCAATTTGAAGGAATTGAGATTAACATTAAGCGGAAGGGACATCATGCCGATTTGGGAAGGAGAGTTTCAAGAGAGCTTTGGCGAAGTAAAAACTCTTGAATTGATTAAGGATGAATATCCAAACATTCCAATTCAAATTCTTCACAAATTTAACAGTCTTGAAAAACTTATATTAAAAATGAGTTCATACCAAGAGATATTCTCATCTAGAGAGGATGAGGAATACGATGGAGCACTCACAAATTTAAAAGTTTTAAAACTGTTGGGACTTTTTAATTTAAAGTGCATTTCAAAACAAGACTCCCGATTGAACTCAATTTTGCAAAATCTTGATCATCTAGCGGTGATGCATTGTCACAATTTGACTACTTTGTTGCCACCTTTATTGTCTTTCGAAAATCTGAGGATTTTAGGCTTAGCTTGTTGTAAGGGAATGCAAAACTTAATGTCATCTTCAACAGCCCAAAGTCTAGTGCAACTAGAAGAGTTGGGTATAGCATATTGCGAAATGATGATTGAAGTATTGGCAAATGAAGGAGACATAGAGAAAGGTGAAATTGTTTTTGAGAAATTGGAGAAGTTGACATTGTATGATTTAGAAAGTCTCACATGCTTCTGCTCTGGGAATTACACCTTAAAATTCCCATTCTTGAAAGAATTAAATGTACATGAATGCTCCAAGATGAAGACTTTCTTTGGAGGAGACTTAAGCATGCCAAAATTACAAGAGTTGAATGATAAAGATTGTTCAAAGTGTGACATTGATACAATCATACAACAGTTACAAGATGGTAAGTATTCATTTACTTAACAATATACCTTTTCTATAGATTTTTTCGTTCTCCTTCATTGAATTAATACTAGTCAATTCTCAATGATCTTTATTATTGATTTTGTCTTTAGTTAAAATCCTCTAAGTGAATCAATTATACACTATTAAGTATATAATAAAAAACCTACAATATTACAATTTATGTTTCTTTAAAGTTAATTTATACATGTTTTTAAAGTATATATTGAAGTAGTTGTTGAGGAAATTCTTTATTTTCTTGTTTAATTGATAAATTATGATAAATTTATAGTCTAAAAATAACATCCTCTACAATTTTTGCTTTTACTATTAATGTATTGTTCTTTATGATTGCAGATTGTTCAGAGTTATGGGAAAGATTCCCATCTGAAGTATATTAAGAGTTTTAGTTAGACAGAAAGTGTAATGTCCATCAACCCACGACGCAATCATGTGGTAAGTGTGTGGTATTAGTTGAGTTGACATTTCTTTTAAACATAATTCAAAATCTATGTAAGTTGACTTCGCAAATTCAATTGATTATATAGATTTCGGGGTATATATTTAAGAAATTATAGGGTTAAATATGATATTAATTAAACATTTAAGGGACGTTTTAATATTCTGTCAGGACAAAATTAAAATGATTTAAGCATATGAGGGACTTCAAATATATTATCCAAACATATAAATTTATGTGAAGAGTATGTAACGGTTGTGATATCAGGTGCTCTGCAACAGAGTTAGGTGTCTCTTCTCTTGGTGGCTAATGTCGATATCCGGCTTAAGTCAAGTCCTCTCTAGTATTTGGCTGCGTGGCTTCAGTTTACGGTCAATTTCGAACGAGTCGTATCGACCACGCGCGTCCTCTCCCTTCCGTTCTCCTTAACCCTTTCAAAATCGTTGATGTCCCTGTCAGTTCAACCGTCGGCAATTTAGGTTATTTTCATCGTTTCAAATACTTATCAGTAAAACTAATAGAACATATGTATTATATTTGTTAATTTTTTTAATTTCACAGATGAGATTGTCAAGTTGTTCTCGAATTTGTTCGCAACGATCGACGAAATTAGTGCCAAATGATGCCGATTATGCTTCAAGCAGATTAGAAGTTAAAAATCAGCGTCGTATTTGTCTAGGCTCTAGGCGACAGGTTAAACACAATGTGATCGTATATGAAGCTGTATTTTTAAAACGTGATTCGCTGGAAATGTTGTTTGGAAATCTGATTTTTGTGTTTCGTTTCTAGATTACTTGCAGGATCTTGCGAAGGAGAGGTTCAGCAAGGATCATGAATTGCAAATACATTGGATGACTCCTGAATATATTTATCCGGAAAGAAATGTGGTACAGTTTAAGTTGTATTTTAACTTGTGCAAGTATAATTTGATAGTGTGTTGATATGGAAATAAACTCTTTATATTTTTAGTAATTTGCCTTTGAATATTCTTCCTTAGCAGCAACTCTTTCACATTAATTTTCTTTGCAGCATAATCAATTTTAAGATATATGAGAATATGCTCAATCAATACCTCTTTATTTTAACGTTACAACTATTTAGTGATGTTTATTTTTTCTCAATTTATACCTAAATAATTATACTTAAATTGTAAGAGTGATACTGAATTATGGTTATAAAATAAAGACGATGTTGTTTTGGTCTAGAGTCAAGGCGACAGGTGGACACAATGTGATTTCAGGAATTTTCAGTGAGGGTCTATATCATGAAGATCCAGTCTTAAAATGTGTTTGGGTGAAATGCTTTTTATTGATTTGGGAGAGGTACAATAAGGATCATGAAGTGCAAATACATGGAAATGCTCTTCAATATTTTAATCCTTACAGTAACCAGGTATGTTTGTTTCTTTTGATTGAAATTCAAACCATATTCATTAATTATGCATGTTAGATTAGTTATATTTGATGAGATTAATTAAGTCGATTGATCGAACAGTTTAAATTGCATTTCAATTTCTGCTAGTATGATGTCATTGTGCACATATTTGATAGGTTTCTTAATTTTGTATTTGATTACACCTCACTCTTCTACTTTACAGTTGTATTCTGCTGCACAAACCAAAGGTTCCTCTCCTTTATATCACAGAGAGAATCTAGCCTACTTTTTTTCAGATTACCCTGTTACTTTTTCAAGCAGGATCAAGTCTATTCCTAACCATATGTTTATTTATTCTTAGTTTGATGCAAGATGAAAACAAGTAAATAATATTATCAGTTAATTTATTAATCCATTGTGTGCTATCTTAGTTAGGTGTCCTAATGTACTCAGTTTTGCCTCTGTTATCTTCAAAGGTGACAGGGGAAGTTTCCTACAACGGTTACCAGTTGGACAAGTTTGTTCACCAGAAAACGCCAGCTTATATAAGCCAAGAAGATCTGCATATAGCAGCAATGACTGTGAGGGAAACACTTGATTTTTCTGCCTGATGTCTTGGTGTTGGAAACATAGGAGGTAGGCTTCCTTAAATTTAATTCAAAGTTTTAGTTGTAGCGGCTGTATCAATTCCCACAAGTACTTAATGGGTAGAGAAGTATTTTTTTTCTGCCTGTGCAGATATGATGATGGAGGTCAGTAAAAAAGAGGAGGCAGGAATTGTTCCACATCCAGATGTAGATACTTACATGAAGGTATATTTAGCATATTTGTCTAGTTTCAGTCTGATGTTTTGTTCTAAATGTTGTTGGTACATGTATGAAGTGCTCATGACAATGGTTGTTTTAACAGGCAATTTTTGCAAAAGGACAAAAAACAACCCTTCTAACAGATCATGTTCTAACGGTATTTCTCTTTATTGAAGCTGTAACCATACTTTTTTTGGTTAATTTGTATCTGTACAAATGCTTTAAGATTATATGTTAACTCTCTTTGTGGCTTCTCAGGTCCTTGGATTGATGTCTATGCTGACACAATGGTGGGAGATGATATGAGAAGAGGCATCTCTAGAGGTCAAAAAAGGAGACTAACTACAGGTAATTTTTTGTGGAAGCGTTGAAAGTTTTAGCATTCTGTACAATGCATCTGCTTCATGCCATCACTTGGTAGTAATGTTTATGAAGTAAGTAATTCAACAGACTAGAAGATTCTATTATAAACCTTAGAAGATCAATTTTTCATTAAATTATGCAGGGGAGATGGTTGTTGTTCCCACAAAGGCCCTATTTATGGATGAAATATCAAATTGTTTGGACAGTTCAACTGCATATCAGATTGTTGCTTGTCTGCAGCAGCTGGTGCATATCACAGATGCTACCTTATTGATTTCACTTCTTCAGCCAGCTCCAGAAACCTTTGAACTCTTTGATGACATCATTTTGATGGCAGAAGGGAAGGTTGTGTATCAAGGATCACATGATCAAGATGTAGAATTTTTCAAGGACTGTGGATTCAGGTGTCCTCAAAGAAAAGGTGTAGCTGACTTTCTTCAGTAGGTAATTATATTATAGCTTACAATCATTTCTTTTCCGTGCTCAAATGTTAGTGGTTCAGCTTTTATCTTAGTTCCTTTTTTTTTTCCTATCAGCTAACATCTAGAAAAGATCAAGCACAATGCTGGTACTGCACTGAAGATGCTTACCATTATGTTTCTGTTAGAATTCAAGGAATCTCCTCTTGGGTAGAAGCTTGATGAGGATCTTTAATTGCCGTCTGGTAAATCCAAAAGCCAAAAGGATGCTCTTTCCTTCAATGTGTATTCTCTTTCTGAGTGGCAACCAAGCTTGCATGTCGAGGGAATATCTTCTCTTGAAGAGCAATTCTTTTATCTATGTGTTCAAAACAACCCAGGTTCTTCTAAACATTCTATTAATTTTCCTTTCTCTTTTTTTTTCTTCTGTTCAGTGATTTTTTTTTTTTTTTGGGTCAATATTTTGTATTCTTAAATTGTTGTTCAAAGGCTTGAAAAATTTGAAACGTGTAAAGGAACTTGTTACAGATTATTATCATGCAACTATTACCATGACTGTATTTTTGCGGACTTCGATATTGATGATTTTCATGCAACTTGCTACATGGGTGCCCTATTCTTTGGACTCATTATACTTCTTGTTGATTGTATTCTAGAGTTGTCTCTGACTACAGCAAGACTTCCAGTGTTCTTTAAACAGAAAGAATTGTGCTTTTACACAGCTAGGGCTTATGCAATTCCAGCATCTCTTTTTAAAATTCCTCTTTTAGTAACTGAATCTGTGACAAGGACATGCCTTATTATGTCATTGGGTACAGCCTTGAGGCCGAGAGGTGAGTTTCAATTCCAAAGGCCATGTTTATTAATGCATTGTATCCTTTCCTACTGAAGTATGCATTTTCTCTGTCTATTTTTATCTTATTTTATCCATTTATTACGTTGCATCACCTATTTTCAATCATCAATCAGTGCCCCAATATCTAAAGCTTATCATCAAGCATTCTCCAAAATGACAGTATACTGAATTCTCAGGATTTGCTTTGTTAATCTTGTGTAGCAAAGTAAAAGAAAATGATTACATACTCAGGATATAAATTCCTCAACAATATGCGTAAATTCACTCTTCAAATTATTTAAAAGTAGTTGCTTTAGAAAGCTTCTCATTTTCTGGTGGCTGAGGTTCTGATATTTAATTGATTGCTGTGATTTTAGGTTTTTCCATCAGCTCATTCTACTTTTCGCCGTGCACCGTACCTCTATATCTATGTTTTGGTTTTTAGAATCAGTCTGCCAGACTCTGGGTGCTGCCATGACAGCCGTGGTTTTGCAGTATTAATAGTCCTACTTTTTTGTGGTTTCGTTATCACACATTGTAAGGCTATTGGGACCTTCTCCAATTGATTTCAGAATCATCATCCGGAAGGATAAACTTATGCTTCTGTTATTGGTTGCAGCCTCCAATGCCTGGGTGGTTGAAGTGGGCTTTTTGGTTTCACCTCTTCCATATGGAGAGATAGGCCTTTCTGTAAATGAATTTCTTGCTCCTCGGTGGCAAAAGGTGAGCTCTCATAGGAACACTTTTTGGTTCCTCTAATCAAGAAAACTATGCAACAATCTTGTAAGTAATGAAACTATTAGTTCTTTTTACTATTTCTTATGTTGATAGCTAGATGGTACTTTTAGCTATGTTAAAATGTAGAGAAAGTAACTCATTTCCTGTGTGTGTTTCTTAATGTTATTGTAGAAGCTGCCCACAAACAGTACCATAGGGACACAAATACTTGAAAAGTCGTGGATTAAACTTTGATGAATATTATTTCTGGGCAGCACTGGGCGCCTTGTTTGGTTTTGCTTTACTTTTCAACATGGGTTTTATCTTGGCCTCCAGTTTCTTAACGTGTAAGTTCATCTGGTTATCTTGTATTAACTTAGGAAGAGTAAATGCTACTCTGGTTTATTCACCCAGCTGAATGCAAATGCAGCTCCTGGATCATCTTTGCAAGAAAAGTTGGCTAAGATTCAAGGAAGTCGAGATTCCAATGAAGATAAACTTGTGGAAGAAAGGTCTAAGAATTCTCCAATGAAAGGTGACTTTAATTTCTTACTTTCAGTTCAGATTGTTGTCCATTTTTGTTCCAGTTGTATTTGTTTAATGTTTGACAGTATTTTCTGTACTGTCTTATTTTAATTAATAGGTGGGATGGTCTTACTTTTTGAACCACCTTATCAGTAACATTTCAGGATGTGAAGTACTATGTTGACGTCCCTGGGTACTCCTTGTTAACCGATCTGCATTCACAATTATTTGCATTGCATGATATTTGAAGGCATAAGATCTCACGCATTCTTTTCTGAATTTTTTTTGTCTTTAACTTTCCTTTACATCCCTTTGGTTTTAGGAGAAGAAGAAACTCCAACTACTTTCTGATGTTACCAGTGCATTAAGGCCTGGTGTTCACACAGCATTAATGGGTGTTAGTGGAGCTGGAAAATCCACTCTTACTAGATTGTATGGCGGGAAGAAAAACTACTGGCCATATCGAGGGGGCAAATAAACTTCCTGAATTTCCTCATTGTTTCCCGGCTCTTGTCCTATAAGTTGATTGCAAGCCATACAAAAAGTAAACATTCAATTCCTTGTAGTTCAATTCCGTTAAACCAAATAGAGAGGGATTGACCTCATCAAATGAGCATATATGGAAGCTCATTAGATGACACTCATCAAAAAATTTAAATCTAGCAGTTTAACACTTAACAAGAAAGCATTTTGATAAATAGTTGCGTGTGAAGGCTAGCGTTCACCATGGCTGGCATTTTGTAACCAAGGATGTTCTGCATTTAAGGAGCAAACAGTAGTAAACATTTAATTCTCATATTTCAATTAAAAATGTTTGCAAATAGTAGTGAAGTTGCAGAGCATAAGGCTGTAAACATAAAGCATCACTATTCAATTAAACCGAATGTTTTCTAGCACTTGTTAATCAGTAACCCGTTTCTTCGGATCAGGTTCAAGCAGCTTCCGAACGAGGTCTTTTGCAATATCAGAAACTTTAGGCCAAGGATCCCGCTTAAAATCTATAACAGACCAAATAATTGCCTGTTCAACGCCCAGTTCAGTTTGTACATAGAAAGAGAACAAAATTTCAGACAAGAAAGTTAGAAAACAATGCAAGCATTTAAATCAAAGTTCATCTTTTAGTTCTAGATTGTTTATTTGATGGTGTTATTTGATCATTCATTTGTGTTTCATTCTATGTAAGTAAACTTGTACTGCAATAAATATGTATTTCGACGCAGCCTTAGTGTTAAAACAAGGCTTTTCTACTGATGCTGTTTCTAGCATAGTTTCGTTTGCTGGGGTTCTGTAGCAGACATATTTAGAAACTACACACTGCAAGACAGAATGGTGAAAGTTTAACAGGATTTGTCTGATGGCGAGGTCCTCTCCTTCTCATAAACTGCACAAGCTACAGTGCATAAAACAGAGAGGTCATGTGGTTGTCGTCACTAGAAATGAAACAGAAGATACACCAGCTTTGAAGGAAGCGGATATAGGACTATCCATGAGAATTTAAGGGACTGAAGTGGTGAAGTAGCGCTCGGATATCGTCATCATGGAGGATAATTTTGCTTTTATCGCCAAGGTTTTGAGGTGGGGAAGATGCCCAACATCTAGAAATTCATTCAATTCTAGCTTTTCAAGTATTAAAATCATACTAATCACTCCTGGGTGATCGAATGATTAGACAAAAACTTTTAAGTATATTACTCAAGAGATCAAGATATATCCAAGAGATAATACATAATTGTAATTCAAAATAACTACCACATCACTTTATAATTCAAGAGATAGATTGGTAATGTAATTCAACAACAATTAACATAGCTAACAGCTGTGACTTATCAGTCATATCAAATACTTTTGGGAATATTTTGTCATATTAAAGCTGAGAAAAAGCTGGAAAGAACATTTGCGATTGTCTAATCGAGGCATAGTAAGATTCTGTGTGACATTGAAGGGCCAGAAAGCAATTCGGTAAAAATTAATGGCAACTAAGCAGAACGTAAGTCAGCTTGAGCCTGATTGGGAGCATTAATTTGGAGACTTTCTGATAACAGTAGGGGTAATTGTAATTGAACAATCTCTCAAGGGGGAACAAAAATTTAGCCAATGGAACACATGGCACGTTATTGTTTTAGTCTTATTATATATTTTTGTCAAATCCCGGGTCACGGGATTGCAAAAGATTGTTTTGAGTTTTATTAGACGAGTATTATTCACTTAACCCAAATCTTAAATTTATAAAGAGTAAAAGACTATTTTCCTTAATACACTTTTCACTCAAAAAATTTCAAAATATAACTTTGCCACTCAAAGTTAATATTCCGTTACTACTCAAAGCCGATTACAATAGCGAAAACTTGTCACCACCATTTGAACCTCCAATCTCCTCTCTATAAAACTTTTCTCATCCCGACGCCTGATTTCTTGCTGATTGTCAACCACAGTAAAGCTAGGGTTTCCTGTTCTTAGTTGATTTCTGACTGATTTCGACGACGAATATTCAATCAATCACCACCATTCAATCCACCGACCTCCACTTTACAAAAATCCTCTACCTTGACTCTTGATAACTCACCGAACATCGGTTAGAAAGTGAAGTGTATTTTGAGTAATAATAGAATATAAACGTTAGATGGGAAAGTGGTATTTTGAAACTTTTTGAGTGGAAAAGTGTCATTAAGGCAAACCTTGAGTGGGAAAAGTCGTTTACTCAAATATAAATTCCTGAGTCCAAGAACCTATATAAAGAGCGATACCCATGTGAATGGGGAATGAAATATATATTAATAAAAAAGGGGTGGATAGTGAAGCTTTAGCCCCTTTACTTGAAGAAGTGTTACGGCTGGGAGAATCGCTTGCTTTAGTTGCATAAACAAATGTGGTTACATCATCAAATTTCCAGGTAGTCAAGTATCCTGACATTGAAGTTTCTGCAATTTTTTTATATTCCTCAAAAATAAACTAAAGATCAACCAAAGTTTTCAACATTGATAGTGCCAATCAGAATAGTTCTGGCAGAGTTTCACACGTATTTAAAAATCAATGCCCTACGTACATGTATATATATTTGACTTGAGTTTATTTGTGTTACATTTTTAAGCATTATCTTGTGGCGAACTAACATGAAACAGAAATGGAATCTAAACTGAAAGCCAATCAATGGAGAAGGGCTTTAGTAGCACTTCTTTGGGGAGATTTATCCACTGTACTTAAGTTTGTTGAGGAGATGTAATTGCTAGTATCATCACATTCTTCACCTGTATCATCAAATTCCTCAGCTGTATCATCAGTAACATAGGTGGCCGCATCATCAAATGTCCATTCAGTCAAGTATCCTGGCTTGGAATTCACTGTACTCACTTCAATATCTCCACAAAGCATTGCAATCACACGGGACATCGATGGCCTCGATGAGGGCAATGTCTGAGTGCACAAAAGAGCTACCCCTATTAGGCGTATTACTTCTTCCTCACTGAATATTGATAATTTGGAATCCACTAGTTCGAGTTGGCGATTGTTCTCGTATAGGTGCCAAGCCTGGGAAGCAGGAAAGATACGAATTTTGTCATGAGTGATTGGATCAGGAGGTTAAAAAGGCATTAGCATACACATCAAGTTTGACTTGTATCTTAGAAAAGTGACAAACTAGACTCATCTAGACTGCTGGAATTCTTCTATTTTCTTTCCTGGGACTTTAGAATTCACAGTTAACATATACCTGAGCTTTCATGAACTGGCAATAATAAAATATTCATTGGTGTGGTTATCATGATGATGCAAACCAAAACACAAGGCTAGAAATCATTTTGGACTCCAATAAAAGAAGAGAATTGATGTGCACTATAGTACAGAAATGTCATTCATACCCAATCAAGAAGATACATCTTCTCTTCTTCCAAGCTTGAATCTGAGTTTGGCCTCCCACTAACAACCTCAAGAGCCACAACTCCAAAGGCAAACACATCAGTCTTCTCTGTTAGATGTCCACGCATGGCATATTCCGGTGCAAGATATCCACTATGTCAATGCAACAAAAGAAATATTCATTACCATATACTCAATGAATGAAAAAAGATGGTGATATTAACAAATGTAAGAAGAATGACTATATAAATCTTCAGAAAAAAACTTACATTGTCCCTGCAACACGGGTGCTTATGTGGGTCTTCTTATCATCATAAAGTTTGGCCAAACCAAAATCTGATATTTTTGGGATGAGATTACCATCAAGCAAAATATTACTGGCCTTCACATCTCTGTGTATGATTCGAAGCCTCGACTCTTCATGAAGATAAGCCAGACCTCTTGCTACTCCCAAACAAATATCATAACGCATCGACCAGTTAAGATCCAAACTTCCTTTTCCTGCTCACAAATGTCATATAAAGTTTGAACCATGATTTCCATGCCCAATATTGCTAGGACTCACATGAAAAACATAGTACAGACTTATATGCTATCCACATACCAAATAGTGCTTAATCAAGACTGTTGTTTTCAAGATGTTCATAAATAAGGATTCGTTGTGTTCCCTCGTAACAACATCCATGAAGTTTTACTAGGTTACGGTGCTGCACAGCAGATATAGTAGCAATTTCTGCAACAAACTGGCTCTTCCCATGGTTGGATGCTATAGACAATTGCTTCACAGCAGTGACCCTTCCATCACGAAGTGTTCCCTATTGAGTAAATAGTTTAAGTTAATTGGTTAGAGAAATCAGTAAAAAGTTGATCGTTTAAGTTAATTGGTTAGAGAAATCAGTAAAAAGTTGATCAACTTTTTGTATTTATTATTTATTTTTTCAATGCTCCAATTATTAAAAGGCCCAATTCATGAACCAAATAAAACAATAGATGGACCAAAGAGAACATAAATCAAAAGTTTCCTAGCTAGATAAAGTGAAAAGATTGTGTTTTCCTTTGAATCTATGACAAAAAGTAATGCTGCAACCTGTATTTTGTTCTGGAAAAGCAATTAATCATAAGGCACTAAAATGTGCATAGCACCCTGTTTGGCATTTGATTAGAACAATGACATACCTTATAAACTGGTCCAAATCCTCCCTCTCCAAGCTTATTTGCAGGAATGAAGCCTCCTGTAGCAGTCCTTAGTTCAGCATAACTGAAAGTGTATGGTCTAACATCTATCCCTAGAAGCTCTGAAAATTCAACAACTAACATAGCTTACTGTTGTGAATTTGTTAGTCTAATCAAATACTTCTGGGAATATTTTGTCATATTAAAGCTGAGAAAAAGCTGGAAAGAACATTTGCAATTGTCTAATGGAGGCATAGTAAGATTTTTGTGTGACATGAAAGGGCCAGAAAGCAATTCGGTAAAAAGTAATGGCAATTAAGCAAAACGTAGTTGACCAAACTGCTTGTGGATATAAACTGATGTATATTAGTTCTTTTAAGATGCTATTGAAATAAAATAGCTGAGATTTAATTTCTTATCCGTGTTGAATCATATTAACTTGCACTGCATTTCAGAACTCACAAATGCACCTCTGCTTTATAAATTGAACAAGCATTTGTTAAATCCATTGTTCCCTTTTTCTCTAGGAAATAAGATAGATAAGACATTAGTGATAGCAAAGATCTATTGATTTACCATCATCATTAGTCTGTTGCCTTCTTCTTTGGACAATAAAGAAAACTGCAAGAAGTAACAGAGATACAACCCCAACACCAACAATAATCCCCACTATTAGATTCTTCTTAGTGGTTGGACTTGGTCCACTTGGAGGTCTTACAGTAGGTTTGAAATCTGTATCAAAGCTCAGTAGTTAACTCAATATCTTATCTAATTTAAGGAAATCAACCAAAAGAGGAAAAAGGAGAAAAATAAAAGTTGCTATTTCTTTAACCTGGGGTAGCACTGATGGCAGAAATTAAAGGTCCATATGTACCATCGGTAGGAATACAGCAAGTCCCTTTCCCTGCCCAGAAAAAGTGGATTTCCAAGTAGTTTTCAGATATCTTAGCAGTATATTCTCTCTGAACTGCTCTTCTAGGGACTCCACCTGCTACCCTTTTTATGTCAAAGTCCTTTTCAACACGATTTCCCTAGATTAAACAGATTCAAAGGTTGAGACGAAAACTAGTAACAGTTATAGGAGTATATTGGGAAACATAATACATTTACGGTCATTTGATCATGCTTTAACCTCAGCATAAACTTGTGTGATGTATAGTTGAGGCTTTTCTGGCTAAAGTAATCTGAAGATGTAAGACATACCTGAATGTATATATCAAAAACACGCCTCCCAAAACTTCTCCTCCCAGTAGTATCCAGATCAGCTATTTCCGCAAACTTGAGAGTTACAGTGTAGTTTCCATTTTCAAGTCCTAAACCATAGTATCTTAGAGATGAAGCGGCAATCCGTGCTGTCTGGAAAAGTTCTGAGTCTAGAGTATTTGTGAATTGAAACTGAGAGGAAATTGTAAACCGCGGATTATCGGTCCCAGTAAAATATCCAACATTACTAATTCCCCATCTGTTTGTTTCAGTCACATAGTATGTAGCTGGACCAAGAATCTCATCATCCATCTCATAAAAAATATTATTAGATGTAATTTGTGGCCCACCACACTTAATAGCGAAGCTAGAATCTGCATACCAATATAGCCACTTATAAAGGTAATTTCAGAAAAGGTTTCCCAATCTACAAAAGTAAGAATATGTCCAAAAGTTTGATCTATAATATCCATGTTACTTGTCCTAGATCAAGTCCACACCCCAAAATAGATCCTTCCTTTCTCTTTTGACCATATATATATACCTTTAACTCTGAAACCAAAGAATGGAGTTACACTTACAGATTGGAGAACCTCGATTGCAAGGAAAACTGCGTTGGAGACATTTTAGACCATATGGCAAAAAACTGAGGGAAAAAGAAGAATACTCTTATATGAGGAATGAACTTAATTATGACAGAACAAAAACCAGCCACTAAAGCACCCATGTTCTACTAGTTTATCCATTAGATTTTCATGTCCAATTAACATAAGTATTAAAACAACTTAACAAAACTTCCAAGAATCACACTTAAAAGCTCAAATGAACAGTATATGAAGGCAGAAGAAAACATTCCGGTTAGGCATGCTACCCAAGATAGAAAAAATACTTCTTGCTCAAAGATAACGTTTTCATCAGGTTATTTCTAAAAGCCTGATCTCAGTAACCTTTTATTTCAATGTAATAATTGCTCTTTCATACATAAAACATATTTCTAAAAAATTCACAGTACAGGTTAACATGCTAAAAGAATCCTCAAATGTACCATCAACAACTTAAGTAGGCACCTATTCTTGCTCACAATTGTTATAGAGAGTTTCAAGCATTTGAATGAATCGTAGAAAATTAGAAATGAGATAATCACCTGTTGTTACTTTCAAGAGTGAAGTTATTGGCAACTAAATTTCTGCACATTGCACCCATAAAAATCCTAATGTTAGCTTCATCCCATATGTAGAATACAAATCTCTGTTAGAAATGAAAGTTCTGAATGAAATTTTACCAAGGAGCTAACAGAATATGTTGCTTTGTAAAGTAATTAGAACATTAAACAAGAAAAAAAAAATTAACAAAGAGAATATGAAATATAGTATGAAATTTAAATTTAGAAGAATTTCAAGAATTACAGTTGTAATTTTTGTCTGTTTATCCAAGAAGGAATGCTGCCTGATAAATTATTGTATGACACATCTCTGCAAGCACAGGGTAAGAAAAATTTTAGCCACACACTACAGCTGCTAGTCAGTCTTCAAGCATTATTCAAATCAATATACAGGTATTGATAATAGGAACATGCTTTACATCTTCAATTTCATATTGGGAAGCCACTAAACAGAGAAACTAGAATGCAAGTTTAGCCTATTGATCAAATGGCTTGGTCAAATTTAAAAATGTTGCTGATAAAATTACCCTATCAATTGATATGATAATTAGTAATGAGATTAATGCAAATATGTTAAAAGTGCTTACATATTGAGAAGTTTCCCACTTTTATAGGTAGGCAGGGTGCCAGTTAACCTATTATTTCCAAGAAACCTGAGTACAAGAGCAGCAATACATGTTTTATTATAATGAGAACATTCTGGGAGGTAAAGGACACAACAGAGCAGAAATGATAGATTACAGGTGAGTCAACATAAACGACTGGAAAAGCGATCTAGGAATCTGTCCACGTATATTGTTGAAACTAAGATCCCTGAAGAAAAAAAATATTAGAATTACACAATTATAAGATGAAGAAACTACCTAACAACAAAAAATTTACGGAGGGAAAAAAACAACCAAAGAGTTAAGGAGGGAAAAATAGAAAAGAGGAAAGGATATAATTAACTAACAGATACTGCAAACTCCAGTAGTGGTTAATATCAGAGGGAATTGAGCCAGAAATTTTGTTATTCCTTAGTTCTCTGCCACATATGAACCCAACATTCTAGATCAAAGAAATAAGAGGAAGAAAAACCCTGAAGTATATATGAGGTTATTCAACACGTGATATTATAACTTTGATAGTGTTGTCTTACAAGATGGTTAAAGATTTCATATTCCTTATAAATGCCAACGATGAGCTCCCATTGAATAAGTCTTATTCTCCTACATTTCTTTTTTCACTATATAGTTAGCATTGATTATTGCATAATTAAAACATGATCAAATAAATGTTGCATGCCAACACTCACAACTCTTTTAGAGAGGTAAGATTGGAAAAGGATGATGGTATCGGCCCTTCAAATGAGTTTCCTTGAAACCTCCTACAACAAAATTTAGGACACTAAAGTTATGAACTGTACCGACATAACATTACATTTAAGTACTAGACTATTCTCAGTCTCAAACACTGTAATAACAGTGCTTTAAATTAAATTCACAGTGAAGAAGCTTGATTGAAAATAAAATAAAGACAAAAGTTTTCTCACAAGGTAGTAAGGTTTGACCAATTTCCTATGAAGTCAGGAATCCTTCCTGTTAGTTCAATGTCAAATGCCCACCTGAGCACAATCAAAGAATTAGTTTAAGATCTGATCCAATCCATTTTTCATCACCATCGAAAATTTCCATTAGCAAATTAACAAAGCGAAAAAGTTCTTACACTGTTTCCAGGTTCCTTAGATTAGCAAAGCTTGAAGGAATCTCACCACTAATTCCAGAACTGTCAATATTTCTGCCAAGGCAACATTTTTTCATGAATTCCATCAGAATCTAGTGACTGGTCTACAATAAGACTAAAGCCAGTCGAGAATTTCACCTTTTGCATTCTTGGCGAAACATTATAGAGTAGGATATATGCTCAATATAAGCAAAATTATATTGAACAGGAAACCCAAAAGTCTGTAACAACTTACAATGTCTTTAATTTCATCAAATGACCAAGCTCAGATGGCAAAGGACCAGAGAAGCTGTTTGTTCCCATATACAAATGCTCTAATTTTGACAGATTACCAAGCTCAGGTGGCACAGGACCAGAGAAGTTGTTTCGGCCAATACTTCTAAATCCCCAAAAATTTCTTTCTTTAGATACTAAATTGCAACGCAGTTACACAACAGTGTTCCTTTAGATAAATTATGATACAGTTAAGAAGGGGATAAACTTAAAACTTACAGTGACACTAACTCAGAAAGCATGCCAAGCTCTTTTGGAAGCTGCTCAGATAATAAATTAATGCCCAAGTCCCTGATCAGAGTGAGAACTAAACATCATAAACAGAAAATCTCGTATGAGTTTCAAAATAAAAATTTGACATCAACTTACAGGTATTTTATTTCTCTTAGATTTCTTACAGATGGAGACAGTGGACCAGACAAGAGATTTTGTCCCACGTCCCTGTAAAAAACAGAGAAAATAGGTAAGATGAATATTTAAGAACACAAAGTCCAAATTATTTTTGATGCTGATCCAGATTGGGGACAAGGGATTTAACAAGATTGAATTAAAATAAAAGTAATTAATTCCTCATCCAATGGTCTAAATAATACACAATTGAAATAAATTTATACAAAACCATACATTTTTATGAGGAAATTCAAACTCCATAGCTCCTCTGGGATCACACCAGCAACTTCCAGTGCGTAAACTCTCCTATAATTTAAGAAATTGTAAAAGTAAGCAAACCTGAAATTAAAAAAAGGCTCGAGTTATTCTGTCTTTTTCTACTTGCATCTCGATAATGTGGCAAAGAATGTTTTTGTTGTAAGAACAATCACATTTGATAAATGGGTTGTAACCATCGGCATCAACCGCAATGGAGTCGTCAATGGCCGCTCCACTACATGGATCTCCACTTATATTCCATTGATTTTGATTTGCAGAAATCCCCCATTTTTCAAAAATTATATTCAATGCTCTCACTGATATCAGAAGAAGAATGAGATAGAACTTAATAATAAAAAAACAAGATAAAACTTAGAAGCAGACCTTCAATAGGAGCTGTAGTAGCTTGAGCTTCAGTTTGAGCAACAAGAAGTACGAGAAGGATCAAGAAAACCCAATTCACGCACAAGCAAAGTAACACTGAAACTGTAGCTGATGATAACATACTGCATGAACCAATACTAGCTCTAAATCTAGTAATAAGTGAAGTCCAAGTCGGTGTAAAGACTTCTGTTCCAGTTGACTTCACTTATCTCCAGTTAAGTTTCAAGAAGAAATCAAGGACGTCTAAAAAGTCCTATAATTTAAATGCCAGACCTCCTAAGTTTGTATTTAAAAAAGTAACACGAAAATATTTTGTAATTTTTTTTTTTTAAGTTAGAAAAATTGACGTGGCATACTTAGGATTCATTAACCATGTAAAACAGGTTAAACTGAAAAAATTTAAACATATGTGGGTCATACTATAATTAACGAAAGTTTATTTAAATTTTGAAAATTAAAAACGACCCCACCCTTCAAAATCGCTTAATCGAGCAATATAAAAAAAAAAAAAACGACCGACAAACACCTTGGAGTCCGTTTGTTTTAATATTTCATACCCTATTCCCTATTCTATTCCTAAAATACTTGTTTGTTTAATTATTTTGGAAATACTATTCTATTTTTTAATTATTTTTAGACCCCTTAAGTTTATTAATTTAATTAAACACCCATAGAAAAAAAAGTTTAAAAATTAACAAAAACACCGCCACCCACCCATAGTTGCTAGACGGTGGTTGCCAGAATCTGTCACAACGACGTAGAAACGACTGGAACTGGTCAGTAATTCGCCGATCTGGCCGTCAGCCACAGCAAAAAAAATGGCCGTCGTTGACCGACAACGATGGCCATATCTTTGGCCATCGCTAACGGCCAAATCTGCCTTTTTCGGCCTTTTCCGACAAGATCCGTGGTGGATCTAGCTGGAAAAGGCCATATCGATGCACGACCAGTCAGATCTGACCGGTCTGCGTCGTAACGCCATTTTTCGGCCAGATTCCAACGGTGGTGGCCGGAATCTGGCACTGTGGATGGATGGGGGTGTTTTTGTCATTTTATAAAAATTTTATACATTGGGGTATTTAGTTAAATTAGTAAACCTAGGAGATTTTTTTGTTAATTTTTAAATTTTACCTCATAATACTCATCCTATTTAACTATCCAATATTATTTCCAAAATCCTATCTAAAATAACAAAACAAACAGACCCTTCGATTTCTCTGCAATTTCTGGTGATAAAAATGCCCAATTTCTAGAAAATATTCGATCCTAAAGCTTTGATTTCTCTTTTATCTTATCTTTTGCTGTTACAATTTTCAATGCACTGTGCACCAAGGTTATACCTTGTAATCTTTTGGAAAACATTTTATATACAGTGTACTACATTAAAATTCAAAGGCTTACCGTTAACTTATCAACAATTGGAATAGTCACAATAACTTGTCCCCCACCATGAGGTGGAGATCCACAACTCTCTATTTTCAGCCCCAATCCTCAGAAGGAACTCTAAAGCGCTTCAACATAGGTAAGGTAGTTGAACGGAAATATCAACACATTGATTCAAGTTCCATGTAAAGACTAAGAGCAGAAGCTTCTAATATAAACGGTGCTTTAAGTCTTGAAATTTATGTAAGTTTAAACTCTATCTGTTACTTTTAGACAAACTTTATAGCGTATGATTATTTGTGTCAGAATATTAAGTTAAAAAGATATGATTACTGCATCCATAACTAACACAAAGTCTAGGGTGGATATTTGTAAGTTAACCTTGACATATGAAGCAACATCTAGAAATTTGTTCAACAAAAAATATTACAAAAATAAAATACAATATAGACACCTGCAAAATCTCTAATTTCATAAAAAATCATGTGTTTATAGTTCTTAAACGCCTTAGGATTGTCCAAAGATCATGATTTACATGGAATCAATGTCTTAAAAAAATCATGGAACAATCTGCTGTTCACAGAATTTATCGAATTTAATGCAGTATCTATCTCTTTCACTCATTATATTTTACACAAATAATTAGTAAATTGTAAAATTTCACAACAAAGAAAAGAATAGAGTTTAAACTTAAAAAAATTGCCTAAAAAAATCCATCATAATTGAACTTCTTCCTCCTAGGCAGTAACTAAACTTCACCATGTTTGGAACTCTAGGACTAAGGTTTGAGTAAACAGCAGGGCAAGCTATATATAATTCCTTGTACACAAACATATGGAAGTAAATTAGTTTTTCCTTTCTGTTACGCCACTAAGCACAAACACAGATTCTGAAACACACAATCAACCAAACAAGAATGCAAAGAACACAGAGATTACCGTGGTTCACTTATCCTTTTATGGATAAGCTACATCCACGTTGAGCTCAGGAAAGTTATGAGCTCACTGCACTTACTATTACCACAAGAATCACGATTACAACACCTCAAACCAATTAACACAGAACCCATACAATCTATCCCGTAATCAGCCCAAAGAGAAACCCACTGAGAATCCCTAACCCGAGAGAACAAAACTCTCACCAGAATGATTAATACCCCTAACCACTCTAATCTGATTACACAAACAATAGCAAGAAAACTTCTAAAACCCTAATTCCTCAATCGCACAAAGAAAAAACCCAACAGTGATTCGATCCTTTGCTACTGCGAAAACTGAGTTTATATATGGTTGACTTAGTGACAGGATTTTGGCCGTTGGATCTGAAGTGTATCCTGCAGTCAGGATTCATCTGGTAGTTTGTCTAAAACGACATCGTCCTTCTTTACTCAAAACGGCACTGTTTCAGGCTTCCACTTTAACAATCTCCACCTTGGAAGCACTGGAAATAGTTTCTCTGTGTAGCTTGCTCAGTTCCATTCCGTCATGGCTCTTTGTCACTCCAGACTATTTGATATATAACAAGTTTAGGCAGTGCTTGAACTTGGTTGGAGTGATTATCTTGGTGCTTTATACCTTCTTAAGTTCAATGATTCCATTTGTAACTTGATATCTCACAAAATGATAGCGGATATCCACGTGTTTAGTTCTTTCGTGATACACTGAATTTCTGCTTAGATAGATCGCACTCTGACTGTCGGAGTACACTGTCACCTTTCCACTAATTAAATTTGCCTTTGTCAGGATTCCTTTTAACCATAAAGCTTCTTTAACTGCATCAGTTACTGCAATATGCTCTGATTCTATTGTGGACAAGGCTACTATAGGCTGCAGTTGCGACTTCCAGCTTATACAATTTCCACCCAATGTAAAGAAATATGCTGTAGTAGATTTCCTAGTATCCTTATCTCCTGCAAAATCAGCATCTACAAACCCAACCAGATCAAATGCAGCATTTCTTTTACAATATTTAAGGCCAACACATGCAGTACTGTTTATATATTTCAGCATCCATTTTAAGATAGTCCAATGCTCCATGCCAGGGTTAGACATATATCTACTCAACATGGAAATGGCAAAGGCTAAGTCTGGCCTAGTACTAATCATGGCATACATCAGTGACCCCACAACATTAGCATACGGGACAGACTCCATTCTCAACAATTCTGATTCAGTTTTGGGGCATTGGGACTTACTGAGTATAAATTGGTTGGTTAGGGGCATTGAGACCAATTTGGCACTAGCCATACCAAACTTTGTGACTAATTTCAGTAAATAGGATTGTTGCTGCAGCCTAAGTTCACACCTTCTTCTATCCCTATTTATCTCCATGCTTAGAATTTTCTTGGCATTCCCTAGGTTTTTCATACTGAATTCAGAGTTTAATTTCTTCTTTAAGTCACTAATATGGGATTTTGACTTGCTAATCAACAACATATCATCAACGTATAGAAGTAAGTAAATAGGCATGTCATTGTCCATTTTAAAATAAAAGCAACTGTCATATTGACTTCTAGTGAATCCTATACCTATTATAAATGTGTCAAACCTTTTGTACCACTGCCTAGGAGACTTTTTTAACCCATATAATGACTTTTTAAGGAGGCATGCATGCTCTGGATGCTCAGGGTCAATAAACCCCATAGGCTGGCTCATATAGATTTTCTCCTCAAGGTTTCCATGAAAGAAAGCAGTGGTGACATCCAACTGCTCAAGTTCCAGATCTTGGCATGCAACTACTGACAACATCATCCTAATTATTTTGTATTTGACCACAGGGGAGAAGACTTCATTGAAGTCTATCCCCTCCCTTTGGGTATACCCCTTTACCACAAGTCTGGCTTTATACCTAGGTGGGTCAATTATGGAAATGCCATCTTTAAGTTTGAAAAACCACTCACATTGGGTTAGTTTCTGGTTTCTTAGTTTTGGAACCAGTGACCATGTTTCATTTACCTTTAAGGACTACATTTCCTCCTCCATAGTTGTTCTTTATTTGTCTCTATCTCTGGATTCCATGGCCTCTTGATATGTCTCAGGTTCAGACATTAACACCTCAGTACCTACAAGAAGAGCAGTGTAAATTAGTTCTGCATATGAGTATCTTATGGGTGGTCTTACCTCTCTCATTGTTCTGTCTCTGGCCAAGTGGTAATCTGTCAGTTCATTTTGTTATGGTTCCAGGAACTCTTTAGTTTCTTCATCTGCACCTTGATCAGGTTCCTCAGGTGCTGTGTCAATTTCAGGTTGCTATGGTGCTTGTCCTTAAAACTTGAGGTGGATTTGGTTGTTGGGTTGTGGGCTCCACCTCAATCTGATTAGCACTAGTCTGAATGGTGGCTGTTTCTGTGCTTTTGGTGGTGCATGCATCAGGGTTAGTTCCTTTGCATGGGAAAACTCCCTCATTAATCACAACATCCCTGCTTATTATGATCCTGACCCCTGGTAACTCTCTATCCTATAATCTGTACCCTTTTGTGCCCTTAGGATATCCAAGGAACACACACCTAGTGGATCTAGGTTCAAGTTTGCCCCCTACTGTGTGTGCATAAGCTGTACAGCCAAACACTTTTAGGTGACCTAGTTCTGGCCTTCTTCCAGACCATCTCTCTTCTGGACAGGTTAGACCTATGGTTGTAAAAGGGCTCCTATTCACTAAATAGGCAGCTGTGGAGAGGGCCTCTCCCCAGAATGTTTTTGGGAGGTTTGATGTGATTAGTAAACACTTGACTTTATCTAAGAGAGTCCTATTCATTCTCTCAGCAACCCCGTTTTGCTGAGGGGTATTTCTGACAATCTTATGCCTCAAGATCCCCTGTTCACTACAAAACTTATCAAACTCTAGGTTACAGAATTCAAGCCCATTGTCTGTCCTAAGGGCTTTGACCTTTCTACTAATCTGGTTTTCAACTAAAGTCTTTCAGTTTCTAAACTTAGCTAGGGCTTGATCTTTGGACTTCAGTAGGAAGACCTAGACTTTCCTATTGTAATCATCTACGATTGAGAGAAAGTAACTATTTCCACCATGAGATTTCACCTTTTCTAGCCCCCATAAATCAGAATGTAAGTAATCCAGACAGTTATTTACAAGATGAACTCCCTTAGAGAAGTTATTCCTATGTTGTTTACCAAGGACACAGTTCTCACATAACTCTAAACTAGTGACAATATCTTTCCCAAACTACCATTGCCTATTTAGGACATCTATTCCCTTATGACTCATATGACTTAACCTCAAATGCCACTTTTCAATTACAGTTAGATTTGGAGAAACAGGTGTTGTAATGTTACAATTAGAGTAGAAACTCCCACAGAGTATATAGAGGCCATTTTTCTTTTCTCCTGTTAAAACTAGTTTCTCATTCTTATAGACATTTAACCACCCATTGTTAGCCTTATAGTAGCAACCTGCTTCATCTAGGGTACCTAGGGAGATGAGATTTCTTTTTAGGTCAAGGATATACCTCACTTTGGTTAGCCTGATCAACTTTCCCCCACTTAACCTAAGGGTTATACAGCCTATTCCCTTAACCCTACATGCTTGGTTGTTCCCCATGTAAACAATCTCATGTTCAGAATTTTCAAAGTCTTGGAACCAACTCCTATTAGGGCTCATATGGAAAGTACAGCCTGAATCTAATACCCATTCCTTTGTAGTGTCAGATACTGACACTGTTAGGACTTCTGATTCATCTGTTTGGTTACTAGTGGTGGCCAGGTTGATCTTTGTATTTCCTAATTTCTGTTTCTTCTTCTAGTCAAACTATTTTTCTTTAGATGGTCTGTCTTGTTACAGTAGTAACACTTCCTAGTTTTAGTCTTGGTTTTATTGTTCCATTTCCATTTCTTCTTATTCTCACCCCCCTGACTAGGCTGGTATCCTGTACTAGGTTGACCAGTTTCTAATTTACCATTCATAAACAGGGTATTGTTGTTCCTCTTAAGGGTTTTAAGCTCTAACTCCCTAGCCTTAAGTTCGGCAACAATCAAGTCTACACTGGGTAAAGTACCAGAGTACTGTAGGGCATTCTTGACTACTTGGTAGTCATCCGTTAAAGAGTTTAGCAGTATCATGGCACGACTTGTCTCTCCTAGTTCTTGGTCTATGCCTTTCAATATTAGATTCATCTTAAGGAATTCATCTAAATTCTCCTCAATAGACTTTGAATTGTCCATTTTATAAGAGAATAAGGCTCCCTTTAAGAAAGCCAGATTTGGTGCAGATTGTAAGGCATATGAAGATTCTAACTTACCCTATAAACTAAGTGGAGTTTAAAAAAATCCATCTACTTTTCGAAGTGCACTGTCTGAGAGATTCATCACGATCAAGTTGTATGCTTCTTTGTCAATCTCTTCCTTCTTCTTCAGTCTTTCCTCTGACCATTTCTTGGGATCCTTTTTCAGTGCGATTGCAACCTTGTTATGTGAAAGGAAGACTTTCATCTTCTTCTTCCAGCTTTTCCCATCGTATTGGTTTATTTCTAATCGTGTGGTGGTGTTTATGGTCATTTTGGATTGGTTTTATAAAAGCCCCAAATTGTAAACCCTAGATTCTCTTGCCTTGATCTTTCTGTGATTTCTGGAATCCTAATCTTTACCCAAGATTTGACTCCTTAGATCTATTTGGAGACTTAAAGAAATTAATGATTAGAAAAGTCCCAAATTTCCCGAAACCCTAATCTCACGAAACCCTAATTTTGTAAAACCCTAATTTCTCAAAATCTCTCCTAACGGGACTCCGATTCGTTAATCACCAGATCTAGACTCCAAGAAATGGCTCTAATACCACTATTACGCCACTAAGCACAAACACATATTCTAAAACACACAATCAACCAAACAAGAACTCAAAGAACACAGAGATTACCGTGGTTCACTTATCCTTTAATGGATAAGCTCCATCCACGTTGAGCTCAGGAAAGGTATGAGCTCGCTGCACTTACTATTACCACAAGAATCACGATTACAACACCTCAAACCAATTAACACAGAACCCGTACAATCTATCCTGTAATCAGCCCAAAGAGAAACCCACTGAGAATCCCTAACCCGAGAGAACAAAACTCTCACCAAAATGATTAATACCCCTAACCACTCTAATCAGATTACACAAACAACAGCAAGAAAACTTCTCAAACCCTAATTCCTCAATCGCACAAAGAAAAAACCCAACAGTGATTCGATCCTTTGTTACTACGAAAATTGATTTTATATATGGTTGACTTAGTGACAGGATTCTGGCCGTTGGATCTGAAGTGTATCCTGCGGTCAGGATTCATCTGGTAGTTTGTCTAAAACAACGTCGTCCTTCTTTACTCAAAACGACACTGTTTCATGCTTCCACTTTAACACTTTCATTCTTCTGTCACCCAATAAATCACTTTTTCCTTATGTTCTATCACCCTATAAATCAAAGCAAAAGTTCCCAACTCCAAAGTAACCTTTGCATTCTTTCTAATATTGAGTGAATTTAACACTATAGAGGGCCTTTCATAAACCCACATATTTCTATCACAAAAAAGTAGTCTGATATAGTGCTACAAATCTAAAATAAGAATAACAATTAAATCACAAGCATAACAAACATTCAAAAACAAAATAGGCAAAATGAACACCTTCAAGCCTTATTGAAATCGATTTCTTCGCAAACAACCCAATTACAATCAGGGGCTTCAAGAAATACCCAACAAACTACTAACACCACAGTCATGCACTAAATTTCTCCCTCCCATCAACGTTCCCGGTTTGTACTTCATTTTCGAACCTACCCATGAACATTCAATCATATCAAACCACTTCCATAATACCCAAAAAAAAAAAAATCCAACAAACCTCTCAGTGCAGATTGATTGCAAGCCACACAAAAAGTAAACATTTGATTCTGTTAAACCAAATAGAGAGGGATTGACCTCATCAAATGAGCATATATAGAAGCTCATTAGATGGCACTCATAAAAAAATTTAAATCTAGTAGTTTAACCAAATAGAGATGTTTATGACCTGCTACTTTTTCCTGAAGTAACAGGTCATAAACATCACCATACTTGGCTTGGGGGTTTTTGGCCACCCAAAAATTTGGATTATCTTTCTACGGGAAGGGAATAGAACAGCTCAAGTAAATTACTTATTTACTATCAAGTATTAATTTTTTTTCCAAATTGATTACAATCTTGCAACCTGTTACGCATTTGGTTTTTGATGAAGCAGAAATCATATTTGACAGTTTCTGATGAGAGCTCCAACTAATTATTATTATTATTGGACAAAATGAATATAGAGCAACGAGAAGAGTAATTAGAGTCCATTTCCATTAAATTCAGTGTTTTCAAAGTGTCATTCAAATGGCTAAAGATTGGAAATGTGGTATTATTATAGGCATTCTTTTTCTGCCCCATAAAGATAAAAGAGACTTTCAATTTAAGATCAAAGCCTACACGAGACTAGGTTCTAGGTAATACTGACTGCATCCATTAGAATTTGAAGATTTATTTAGGGATATGATGGCCAAGCTTGTATAACACAACTCTGAGCTCTTCAATGTTTTATATCACCCTTATTTGCAGTATCCATCAATTGGAATCCCTCCTTTATGCCAACAACTTCCTCCAAGGTCAAGAACTCGGCAATTACCTGATTTGAAAGTAATAGAGAATGAGTGACTGATGACTTTGATGGTAGGTTTATGAACATCACACAACCAGAATAAAGAGGCACTCATTGAATCATAATGAACTTAATTTTAGATAAAAAGTCCTTTAAGACGTTACCCTAAAAGCTATTTTCTTGAGTTTGTTCATTACTAAGAATTGCTTGAGCCTTGCTCTAGTAAACATTTAATTCCAGTCATGTTTCAATTAAAAATGTTTGCAAATAGTAGTGAAGATTGAGAGCATAAAGCTGTAAACATAAAGCATCACTATTCAATTAAACACAGATACACAACGACTTAAACAAGTGAGACGTGAACTTATCAGTTGAGACTTTGATAATTTTAGTTTACAAGCATTTAAACCAAAGTTCATCTTTACAGCTAGTTCATCTTTTAGTTTTAGATCATTTGTTTATTTGATGGTGTTATTTATGCCTATCCTCTGAATTCAAAGTAGTGTTGAATGAAAAGAGAAAAAGTGTTTTTATTTGTATTTCATTCTATACAAGTAAAATTTTATACAATATATATGTATCACTAGGTAACCTGAAATACGCATTCCAATGCAACCTTGGTGTTGAAACAAGGCTTTTCTACTGATGTTGTTTCTAGTACTGTTGGAATAAGCTTTATTGTGACAGGCAAAAATTATTGTGGTGATAAAAGTTATTTGGCTATTAATCAGACTTATTAATACTATGTAATACAAAGATAGAATTTTGTGCTTCAGCAAATATTTCTGAATAATAATTTGGTAAAAAAACATAATTTTATTTGAGCTATATGGCATAGGTTTGTTTGTTGTGGTTTTGTTCATTAACTTGTCTTGGTATCGGATGACATCCATCCAAAATAGGACATCATATTCATATGGGGCATGTGAACTTGAAAATCCTTTTCTTCGTAGCGTCTCTTGAAAGGACACTGGTTAATTTAATTAATTGAGCTTTATTAATTAGTTCTAGTTGTTAACTTCTTATCAACGGTCTTCTTCCTTTCATCAATGAGATTCAATACTTGGATACTTGTTTTTATTTATGCTGCTCATCATTCAACATCTGGTTCTGGTTTTATTGCAGATCATTTTGTTACCCACCCCTTTTAAACCATCAGAATTATCAAGTTCCCTGTATTATAGTAGTAAAGTGCGGGTCGTTCAATACTTCAATAAAGCTGGAAGAGAATGTTTTCAACTCTAAAGACTAACTAGGAAAACTAAGATGGGACATTTGTGTTTCAAGAGAAACCTGCTATTGATTCAGTGTGCAATTGAGCTTTCTATACTAACTCTTGATAATTACATCCATCACATTCATTTGTAAATTTCCCACATACAAAATATTTGGGCAAAAAATAAGAGCTAATGATACAAAACATAATACTTGGGCAAAAAATACAATTCATATTATCGTGTCTAATATCAATACATGACTGGTGGTTAATAAAAAATCTATTGAAAGGAAAAAAATAAATCATAACCATATATTATCATTAATACAGGTGTCATGAAATCTCTAAAAACTCAAGAGAGATAAGAAGATGATCATAACTCATTCATTAATCATTACATAGAATTAATATTGATAGGTCAAGTGAATTAATAAAACAAAGCAAGCATTTATATCTCCTACGGCTTTGATAATGATACCATGAAGATCTTTCTGAGAAAAATAAAAACAAGTCCATTGGAGCAGTGGTAAAAGCAGAAGTATTTAGAAACTACACATCGCAAGAGAGAATGGAGAAAGTTTGATGGGATTGTCTGATGGTGAGATCCTCTCCTTTTGATAAACAGCTCAAGCTACAATGTGTAAAACAGAGAGGTCATGTGGTCACTGTCATTGGGAATGAAACAGAAGATACTTCAGCTCTGAAGGAAGCAGATATAGGACTATCCATGGGAATTCAAAAGACTGAAGTGGCAAAGCAAAGCTCGGATATTGTCATCATGGATGATAATTTTGCTTATATCGCCAAGGTTTTGAGATGGGGAAGATGTGTCTATACCAACATCCAGAAATTCATTCCATTCCAGCTTACAGTAACTATTGTTGCTCTTATGGTCAACTTTTTGCTGGAAGTTTTGGTCGGGAAACTCCTTTTACAGCCATCCAATTATTGTGGGTAAGCTTGATCATGAGCACTTTACGTGCTCTAGCTCTTGTTGCCGAGAAGCCAACCAATGAGCTCATGGAGAAACCACATGTGAATCAAACCCCGAAACTGATTACAAATGTGATGTTGAGGAATCTTCTTGCTCAAGCTTTTTACCAGATAATCCTCTTAATCTTACAAATCTATGGTAAATCAATATTTCATATACATATGAACGTGAATGACACTTTGGTATTCAATGTATTTGTGCTTTGCCAAGTCTTCTGCTATGTGAAATAATCATGAAACCTTTCTAGCTAGGTTCTTATATCCAATCCCACACATCTAAGTATAACTATCCCTATTGATGGATTTGGCCTGATGTCAAATGTAACACCAAGAAAATCTCTGATGCTTCTGAGTGTTTCTATTCCATATGGCTATAGCCTTCCAACACAAACCTTCGAAACATTTGGTTCACACAATGCACAAAGAAGAAATAACAAACCCTACAAACAGAACATAACAGCTATTAATGTCAGGTGATATAACGGAAATATAACTAACGAAACACATTATTGAGACACAACAGTTCATTTCTTTTTCCACTTGTTTTCTCTTTTTTCCCTCTCCATTGTATCAATAATAGGAATCAGAGCTAAAATGTGAGCAAATCCTACAAATTAATGCAAGCCTTATACCGCATTGCTAAGATGTTGAAGGCACCAAATATATAAGTATTAAAATGCTAGCTTAACTAAGATAGTATGTCAGCTTTGTTTGGCAAATAACAAACACTGCTGAAGATATATACAAGAACCCCACCTTATACTAATAGCCATAGTAATTGTCAAGCTAAACACAATTATTTTAAGGTATAGATTTTTATGAAAGAACTCAGTTTATGAAAAAAGAAGTTGAGGGAAAAACCCTTGTATTGCCTCCGAAAATAGGGTGCACTTCTACTACAAAGGTAGATAGTTTGGCAATATGGATACTCCCAATATTTTGAGAGAATAATAGTTTGGCAATATGGCTATTCCCAACATTTTGAGAGGATAAAGCTATTCCACATTATATAATGGGAAAGGAAGGTTTATGTTCTTACTATCGCATTCTTCAAGGGAAGTCCTCCAATAATCAAAATAATCAAGACAAGCTGAAAAGTTATTAGAATAAAAATTGAAGCGGGGTGGGGGTGGGGTGGGTGCATTACATCCCATTAACCTTGCTTCTTGGAATGCTATGGAGCCAAAATTTGGAAAAAAAACTAGTTATCAAGGTTGAGGGGAGACAACATAAATGAGATTTAAAAAGGCATGTCATATAAACCAAACGGTTCCCATTAAAAGACCACAGGACTGAAGGGATGAAAGAAGCTGAGAATAAGCCCAACGTCATAAATGATGACTTACGGTGTTAAATTCCTAAGTTAAATTCGAATCATTCAATTCCAGTCAAAAGGCAAAACCCAGAAATGGAAAGAGATCCTTCAGAATATTTCATCAAAATAATGAGGAAAATCAAAAGACGTACAAATACTAGAGTAATTTATAACACAAACCTAGTGTGTCAAGTCTACAACTCCACCTTTCTGTATCTCTTCAAGAAGAACTAAAACTATTTCCTCGCCAACATTCTTCGGCGGCATCAACTCCTCCTTCTCATCATTATTTGTCTCAGAATATCGAGGTTTCTATACCAACTTCTATCTACTAACTCTTGATAAATTACATCTATCACATTCTTGTGTAAATTTCCCATATACAAAACATAATATTTGGGCAAAAAATACGGGCTAATGATGCAATACATAATACTTGGGTCGAAAACATAATTCATATGATCGTATCTAATATGAATAGAAAGTCCAAATTTACATGGGCTAAAATCAAGTTTACATCTTAAGAGATAATTAATAAGTTGAACTCATAACTTTTTGTTAGTTATCAACGGCTAGAAATCTGATTTTTAAATACATGATTAATGGTTAATAAAAAATATATTAAAAAATAAATAAATAATAACCATATATTATCTTTAATACAGGTATCATGAGATCTTTAAAAGCTCAAGAGAGATAAAGAAGATGATCATAATTCATTAATTAATTACATGGAAATAATTTCAAGTAAAATCAATGGATTATAACCGTGAATTTTCATTTAATATCCGTAGACTCTTCTTCAGCTAATCTATTGTGACAAAAATGGTTGGGCCCTTTCAAGTTTCAACATTTTTGTAGACTAGCTTTTGTTTGTTTCTATTTATCTATTATGTTACTCTTGAAAGGGAATTCAATGAGAGCGGAGAAAAAATTAGAACTGATTTTTTTTTGAAGAGTTACAGCTATCTGAAGTAGCTGATGGCCAAGTTAACGCAGGAATAGCTACTGAATAAGAAAAGTCATTTGCTGGAGAAAGAGTGTAAGGTATTGATGTTAGTAGTAACAGTATAAGTCTTTCATATGTTTGTTATAATGTCAAGCTCAGCAACCAGTTACAATTAGTTACTGTTTCAATTCATGGCTGCTGTTAGACCCATCGTTTTTGTGTTACTGTCAGCATAAAGTATTCCTTTGGAATCGGAGATGGCTGCTTCATGGATAAGGGGTTCGAAGTAACTTGCGACAATGGAAAACCTTTTTTAATTAGCATCAATCTCGAACTATCGGAAGGTTTTTATTATCCAAGCTATACGATTGGCGTCAAGTTTCCTGAAGTTTCTTTGAATAGTACTATGACGAGAGGCATTGATCTGTCAGGAAGCCGCTTTTCCTTTTCAAATATGAAAAATAGCTTCATTTCGGTTGGTTGTAACAGCTATGAGAGTCTTTTTGTACTACTGCATGTCACTCTTTTTGTACTTGCGATCCTAATCAAAATGTTGCTGGTAGCTGCGACGTGATCTGCACCCTTCCTACAAATCGTACTTTTAATAATACTGCAAATATATCAAACTTTTATTCTGAAAGAATTGGCCAGAATTGCAGTTTTGCCTTCATGGTGAACCAAGAATGGCTCCAGTCAAACTACCGAACAAATCCATCTGTTTTGAGAGGTAAAGAACCAATTCCTGCTAGGCTAGAATGGGGAATATATAAAGGGACATGTGTGGAACTGTATAGTTCACACTATACAAGTTGTAATGCAGATGCTGACTGCATAATACAGTTAAGCTCAAGCCATATCTGTGTTTGCGATAATCAAATATCCGACAGATTCCAAGGATGTATAGGTACACATATCTATTAATTCAAACCCTAAGGAACTACTGCAAATTGCAGTAAGGGAAGATTGGTAGCATGATACAATTTGATATTGTTGTTTTCTGTTTTAATTGTACTGCAGGTGCCTTGATTTGTAATACCAAGAGCGGCTACAACTGCTCAGCGAAATGTCCTTCTGCTTATATATCTTAGTCTTATGACAGTCAAGACAGTAGATGCTATTCATCAAGAAGCTTTACTGATATATGGATAAAGAAATCCCGGGTCAAATTATTTACTATCATAGGTACGCCCATTGTGTCCCTTTTGTTTTCATTATTTATGCATATCTTTTATCTTTTGTTATAAAAATAAGGGGCTTTTCTTGACACCCGAGATTTAAGAAATTATAAGCCCATTATATATATAGTAAAATTCTCTGATGCAAATGTCTTAATTATTTGTTCTTTCATTTTTATAAAGAGATGAACACTTTATCAAGTTGTTATTGTTTTGAGTTAAGGTTCCTACCTTTGAGTTTTATAGATTTTTTTTTTTTTTTTTTTTTTTTTTTTTTTTTTTAACAAAGATAGAATTTTGTGCCTCAGCAAATATTTGTGAATAATAATTTGACAAAAAACATAAATTTATTTGAGTTATATGGCATAGTTTTGTTTGATGTGGTTCTGTTTATTAAGTTGTCTTGGTATTGGATGACAACCATCCAGAATTGGACTTCATATTTATATGGGGCATATGAACTTGAAAAATCCTTTTCTTCCTTGTGTCTCTTGAAAAGACACTGCTTCATTAGACCATGGCCAAACATTATTCTTTCATCAAACAAATTGATCATTTTCATTGAAGTTAACACATGCTGGTGGTCGGCATTTCTATTTTTGCTCTCTTGTTACCATCAGAATAAACCTGCTTGTATAAATTAAAGAACAAGGGTTATCCCCTTCAGTGTGCAATTGACCTTTATATCCTAACTTCTATCTACCAACTCTTGATAAATTACATCTATTATATTCATGTGTGAATTTCCTATACACAAAACATAATACTTGGGTAAAAAATACGGGCTAATGATACAAAATATAATATTTGTGTTAATTATCTTGATTTTTACCTTAAAAAAATATAAATACATGATCGATAGGTCATAACTATACATCATCATTAATATAGAAACAATACCGATCAATCAAGTAATTTTTTCTAGAGTTGGTTAACCTTATATCTCTGTTTCAAACATAAACTAATTGAATTGTTAAATCCATTACAACTAAAAAGAGAATAGAAACATACATACAATTCTAAATTATTGAAAAACTATTAAGTTTTTATCATTCTCGACATAAAATAGAGTTTATGTAGCCATCCGATAATCAAGTTGAAAATCCAACCCCAACTCTCTCATTTTTTTTAATTTTTTTTAAATTTCTTTTCTTCTTTGTTGGTTGTAATTAGCTCTCTCCACTTCCTTTTTGTTTAGATATTTCAAACATGGGCTTTTGTTTTTAGGTTTGGGTTTAGAGCATGAGTCGGCCCAACACTTCAGTTTGCAAATAAGCTAGAAATTAAAGTGTATAACTCTTTCATTCAGACAGTTAATGTTTTAATTTCTAAATAAAATAAAAATTATTAAGTATGGAAGGTTAGAGATAAATTATTTAGATAAAACTCATATGATATCTTTAGTAAAAGATATATATATTTTGTTGTTGTGGGTGACAGATAATCAAATCATTCTAAAGATTATCGGCTCTTTTACCATTTAAGTGATCCAATGATCTTTATTTATAGGTGGGATAGAATTACCCTACATGCTTAAACTTCTTTTTCTTAAATAGTAAAATAATGGTAATAATTATCTTAGAAAAAGTACTCTAATGTTTAACCCAAATATTAAAATTATGAGGTTAGATTTATTTTGCTTCCACACTAATTGACTTTTCTGAATTGTAAATGAAAACTTACCCTCCCTTCCTGAAACACTCAAAATTACAATGAGACATAAATATTGTTTCCTTAAAGAGTCATCTAACAGTTGTGCAGCGTGAAGTATGATAAAAAATTTTAAACAAAGTCATGTTAAAGGATGCATTACTAAGTAATACTACAATATACCAATACATTATTCCAAAGAAGCCTGCGTTTTCAACCCTCAAGTACAGGCAGGCAAATTATGATTAGAATTTAGAAGTAGCATAATTTTGTTGGACTTGACCTTAGATTCTCTTAGGCAAAAACCACATAATTCTCATCATTGAACCTCTAAATAATTGAATTAGTATTATGGAATGCCATCTGGCTGGTATGATGGTGTGTTGTAGTAGAAATTTGTTGAATTAAACACAGCTTCACAGCTTGTGGGAATGTGGATGCCAGTTTTCTGATTTCCTGAAACGAGACTGAAGGCTTTTAATCAAGGACCAAGCCTTGTGAGGCCCCATATTATTGGTTGTACTTGGGCTCCAGCACGATCCAGACAGGCGAGCATGACTTATCCACCTGATGGCGCCTGATTTTAATTAACTGGTTTTCATTTGTTGTTTGAACCCATTAAAAAAAAAAAGAAAAAAAAACCATAATAAATAAAATTCATTAAATAAAGTTATATGCACATCATCTTCAAAGAATTAATCTTATCTTCTTCTAATCTTTTAAAATTATTCTCAATCAATTAACTTCCTCAAAGCTATGAAATTTCAAACCGAAAAAGGCCAGATCTGGCCATCGACGGCCGCAACACTCCAGCGATGGCCAAAGATGTGGCCGTTGTTGATAGTCAACGACGGCCATTTCTTTAGCCATCACTTTCTAGCCAGATTTGGCATTTTCACGTCAGATTTGGCCTTTTCCAGCCAGATCCACTGTAGATCTGGCCGGAAAGGCCAGATCAGTGAATTACTGGCCATTTACGATGGTGGCGTAGACCATTGTGACAGATTCTAGCTATCACCGGTGGTGGCCGCGGGAATCTGATAAGTATGGATGGGTGGGGGTGTTTTTGTTAATTTTTAAACTTTTTTCTAGGGGTATTTGTGGAATTAATAAACTTAAGGGGTCTAAAAGTAATTAAAATATAGAATAATATTTCTCAAATGACATTCTAGTCTTTTCATTAACAGAAGGTACTTGTTTGTCGTTTTAAAACTTTTTGAGTACCAATCTCGTTTCGCCAAATCTTGGGTAGGTATAAGCCCTTCGGCCTAATAATAATAAAAAGAATAAAAATAAAGAATAACAGTTAATTAATGAGAATTTATATCGATTAAAAAACATTAGCATTAGAAAAAGTTTGAAGATGGATTGTAATTTAATAAAGAAACAATAAAAGTAAACTTACTTAGGCTTATAATAAGAGTTTAAAATTAATGGCTGATGATTGAAATACCTAAGGGATACCAATACCATTCAACTTATAAAATCATTTGTTTATTTAAATAAGGGATATATTGTTAAATAATACAATTAAAATTTGACTGTTAAACTAGTAAACTGAAAAAAAAAAAATGGTTCTCTTTACTTCTCATATCTATTCACTGTGAATACATTTTCTACCTCTACTCGGAAATATATAATGATTGATATTTAAGTTAAGAACTTGTAAAATAATAAAGAATCGAATCTTATAATACTCCATCAAGAATCGTCTGGCTGTCATCATCCTTATTGTTCTTCTGATTTTTACAGCCATCTCTTCATCCCTCTCCTCTCCTGTTTCACTTAAACCACTAAAAAAATACTTTTAACTCATAAACCTCTCTCCCCCCTTTCTGTTACTCTGAAACCAGATCGCTTGATTTTTCACTCATCTCCCGTTCCCTTATTTTTTTCGTTTAGAAAAAAGAACAATAAGATCTTTATTTTCTTCAGTTTGCAGTTGCACTGTTACTTTCTCTGTTTTATTTTCTTCTATTTTTTCCCTTTTCCTTATTTCTTTTTTTTTTTTTTTAAATTATTTCAGCATTTTCAGTGTTGGTCCGCACTCCTCTTCTTTTCAGCATTTTCTTCTTTTGTTGTCTTGCAGTTATTTCTGTATTTTTCTTACCTTGTTTTTGTGTGTTTTTCAAATTTGAAAGTTTGCACCCTAGTTGTCCTGGTTTTAACTCTGTTTTAATATCATTTACTTTCTTTCGCTCATTATTTTTTTCAAATCTACCAGCGAAGTAGAAAGGAAAAAGTGTAGAAAATGGTCGAAATCGCGAGTTTTGTTCTGGATGTTGTCAAGTGCTTGGCTGCTCCGATTGGGCGTCCATTTAAGTACTTGTGGAATTACAACACCAACTTCATAAATCGCGAAAAAGAAGTTGATAAGCTGAAGGATGCAAGAGTCAAAGTGCAGCGTAAGGTTGATGCTGCTATAAACAACGTGGAAGAGATTGAAAAGACTCTGGAGAAGTGGCAGAAGGAAGCAGGGAAGACCATTACTGAAGCAGAGAAGTTGATTCAAGAGAAAGGAAACAACCCTCGATGTTTCAAGGGATTGTGCCCCAACTTGATCACCCGTTACAAACATAGCAAGAAAGCATTCAAATTAAAGCAGGATGATATCAGTCAACTTCTAGATAAGGAATTCAATGAAGTTTCTTATCCCGCTAATCCACCAGAGATATGGCTCAGATCTAACAAAGATTATTTGGCTTTCGAATCAAGAAACTCCACTGTGAAGAATGTATGGGATGCCTTAAATGATGAGGATGTCTACATGATCGGTGTTTATGGGATGGGTGGTCTCGGCAAGACCACGCTTGTGCAGGAAGTTGGTAGAAAAGCCATGGAAGAACGGCAAGACCACGCTTGTTTATAGGTTCAAACAAGTAACATTTTAAACTCGAAAGTTAAAATATATTGGCATTTTTATCCAAAAGGCAACTAAGGTTAGCAGAGATAATTGTGGCTTGAGTCTATTAACATTTAAGAACAATAATTTGGGTCTTTCCCATTTCATATACGACTCTTTTTCTTTTTGTACTTTGACTTAATAAAAATGTTAATTGATTTTTATTTATCTTAAAATTTGTATTAAAATAACAAAAATACCCCATTAAAATTTGAAAATTACTTATACAAACAATACTCTAATAAACAAATTACACTCTACAAATTCAACACATTTATTTAACTTTGACTTTCTAATGTGTAATGTGTTTATATATTTCAATTTGTAATGTATAATGCGTTTCTTTAATTCTAATTTGTTATTTGCTTATTTAATTTGGATTTGTAATGGGTATTATTTTTTAATTTCAATATAAATTTAAAAGCTAACTTATAGTGAACTAACCTTTTATATATTAAGAACATCACATTAATAATTATTAATCTAATTCAATTTTATTTTGTTGAATATTCCTTGGAAATAAGTTTTATTTATTCTCTATTAAATATTTGTCATCTATTCTTAAACTCAATTTTCTATGTTAATTTTCCTTATGCAAAAAGAAATTCTAACTTAGGGCTATTTCTAATTAAATGTTAAATCAGATTTTTATTAAACTAATTTTTCTAATATAATAAAAAATATAAAAATAAAACTCTAACAAAGACTTAAATGTATATCTTCTTCCCCATTAATATTTTCTTCATAAGTTTTTTTCTCATTGCTATTTATATATAGGTATAGTCAAATAAAGAAATAGAGTAATTTAAAAATCTGATAAATTCTGTAAGTATAAAAAAAAAATATATATATATATATTAGTATTATACGTGTTTATTTAAATATTCCTTTGACATAAGTTTTATTTATTCCCTAATTAAATATCTTGAAAATCAGAGTTCCATGTTTAATTCTGATACGCAAAAACAATTCTAACTTAGGGCTAGTCTAATTTTATTTAAACTGATCTTTCTAACCAAACTCTCAACGAACACTGTCCTTTTTCACGAGGATAATATGTTGTTTTTTTTTATTAAAGAATTTTGAGGAAAAAAATTGAAAAAAAAAAAAGAAAAAGGTTATCATACAAATCACCCTCGAGGTTGGGGCTGCTGGGTGGGGTTTGGCTGGGGAAAGTGCAGTGTGCAATCTTTGTAATTTTTTCTAATATTTTTAATTTTAATTTAATTTTTGGGTTTTTCTGTCCCCTAAGATAAAACCTAATTACAAAAATCTCCCTATGATGTTATAAATAACCAAAAAAAAAAAAAAGGAGAAAAACCCTAACCTTAGTCAGCCATTATAACTTTTGACCCTAACAATGATATACCAATGTAATCCCATATTTACCCTTGAAAACCTGGCATAAAAACATAAAGACTTAATTGCCCTTTTTATATAAAATATAAAATACTAGAAAGGTAAGTCCAAATTTTCAATCTTGTTTTATTTTTTAAGTGTAACTCATTTCCTATATCTGTCATTGTTAATGGTTAATAAAAAATATATTAAAAAAAATCATAACCATATATTATTATTAATGCGGGTATCATGAAATTTTTAAAAAAGCTCAAGAGAGATAAGAAGATGATCATAATTCATTCATTAATTACATAGAAATACTATTGATAGGTCAAGGGAATTAATTAAAAGAAGAAAAAATAAAAAAAAGCAAGCATTTATATCTCCTACGGCATCGTTAGAACAAGGGCAATATTTATTTTCTTCAAATCCTTTTCCAGCAAAGGAGCAAAAGAGATGTGAGCTTCCAAGCAAAGGAGTACACGCAACTATTCTTATATTTTAGTGAAGTTGAACAGGAATTTTCATTTAGTATGCCGTAGACTCTTCTTCAACTAATCTATTGTGACAAAAATGGTTTGGCCCTTTCAACCTTTTTGTAGCCTAGCACTTGTTTGTTTTTACTCTTGAAAGGGAATTCAATGAGAGTGGAGAAAAAATTGGAAATGTTTAAACTCTAGAAATTTTGATCATTAACTAATTATTGACTACAGAAGTCCTTTACTAGTTATTGTAACGTGAAATTAATACAGAAAGAGTTCTATGTAAGTTGTTTTAATTTTCCAAATTTTATTTATTCTTGAGCATTGAAGAGTAAAAGGATTTTTTTTTTTAAGAGTTACAGATAGCTGAAGTGGCTGATGGTCAAGTTAAAGCAGGAATAGCTACTAAATAAGCAAAGTCACTTGCTGGAGAAAGAGTATGTGTAAGGTATTGATGTTAGTAGTAACATTATAAGTCTTTCATATGTTTGTTATAATGTCAAGCTCAGCAAGCAGTTTCAATTAGTTGCTGCTTCAACTCATGGCTGCTGTTAGACCCATCATTTTTTTTTTTTAATACTTCCCTCTCATATATATATATATAACTGTTAAGTACAATATAATTTGTTTACCCTAACATAAATTTCTACAGACAAATAGTATAAATTTCTGGTATGGATGTTAGGAGTAACAGTATAAGTCTTTCATATGTTTGTTATAATGTCAAGGTCAGCAAGCAGTACAATTAGTTAATCAATTTAGTGTTTCTTGGGAGTGATATGCATTTTTTACTACAATAAACGGAAAATTCATTCAACGTAGAATAATTAGCACCTACACCAAAGACTTTTCAAGTCATTGTGATTTTGTATAGGGATTTGTGAATTGTCTCACAACAACTTTTGATTTTTTAAAGATATAAAATTTCTTGCTTACTTTTCCCTGAAAAATTAGTGTGTGGACCAAAGAAAACAAACTGGTCAAAATGAGTGTGTGGAGTGTGGACCAAAGGTATAGCCTTGGAGTCCTTAAAATCAAATTAAAATATTTTTTCAATTATAGACTTATTATAATAAACTGACTTTTTCCCTTGTTTGATTTTTAATTTGTGAACAAGAATCTTCCAGCAATTTTTATTTGAACTCTTCTTCAACTAGGCTAGTGTAACGAAAATGGTTCTGTCCCTTTCAAGTTCTTATTTAATTATTGATCAGTTCTTTTTTCTTTTGAAGAGAAATGGGATTGATGAAAAGTGGCCGATACACTTTCCAGGTAACTGCATGTGCTGGCCGATGGTACTTTATTATATACTGCTTAATACCCAAAGAAAAATATCAGATAGCAAACAATGGATGTTCATCATCTGGTTCTGGTGTTGTTGCAGATCAGTTTCTTACTCTTACCAATCAAAGCTTCAACATTATGTCCACGGTTTTGTGGTAACGTCAGCATAAAGTATCCCTTTGGAATCGGAGATGGCTGCTACATGGATAAGGGGTTCGAAGTAACTTGCGACAATGGAAAACCTTATTTAAGTAGCATCAGTCTCGAACTATCGGAAGGTTTTTATTATCCAAGCTATACGATTGGCGTCAAGTTTCCTGAAGTTTCTTTGAATAGTACTGTGACAAGAGGCATTGATCTGTCAGGAAGCCCCTTTTCTTTTTCAACTATGAAAAATAGCTTCATTTCGGTTGGTTGTGACAGCTATGGGAGTGGCAACCAGAATAATTTGAATACTACTGCATGTCAGTCTTTTTGTACTTGCGATCCTAATCAAAATGTTGCTGGTTGCTGTGACGTGATCTGCACCCTTCCTACAAATCGTACATTTAATAATACTGCAAGTATATCAAACTTTTATTCTGAAAGAATTGGCCAGAATTGCAGTTTTGCCTTCATGGTGGACCAAGAATGGCTCCAGTCAAACTACCTAACAAATCCATCTGTTTTGAGAGGTAAAGAACCAACTCCTGCTAGGCTGGAATGGGGAATATATAAAGGGACATGTGTGGAACTGTATAGTTCACACAATACAAGTTGTAATGCAGATGATTACTGCATAATACAGTTAAGCTCAAACCATATTTGTGTTTGCGATAATCAAATGTCCGACAGATTCCAAGGATGTACAGGTACATATATCTATTAATTCAAACCCTAAGGAACTACGGAAAATTGCAGTAGGGGAAGATTGGTGGCATGCTACAATTTGATATAATTGTTTTCTGTTTGTATTGCAGGTGACTTGATTTGTAATACTAAGAGCGGCTACAATTGCTCAGCAAAATGTCCTGCTGGCTATACATCTTATTCTTATGACAGTCAAGACACTAGATGCTATTCATCAAGAAGCTTTACTGACATATGGATAAAGAAATCCCGGGTCAAATTATTTACTATCATAGGTACGCGGCATACGCCTATTGTGTCCCTTTTGTTTTCATTATATATTTAAATCTTTTATCTTTTGTTATAAAAATAAGTGGCTTTTCTTGACCCCTGAGTTTAATCAAATAACAAAGGTCTCTATGATATTTTAGAAATAACAAAAATCGTTCTATTGTTAGCGAGCTGTTAGTATATTGTTAGAATTTATAACATAATTGTTAATGAATATTTACCTGATTACCCCCTTTACTGCTTATTTTAACACACACACACACACACAAAAAAAAAAAAAAAAAAAAAAAAATAATGGTAAAAGGATTTCTATTATTTCTATCAGAGGGGGATATTTTATAGCTAATCATACCTTAAGGGGAGTATTGTTATTAACCCTTAAAAAATAATAACAATGAAAAACAAAGCTATAGTACAAAATTAAATTACTATAATAATATACACAGAAATTCTTTGCATTAGATTTTTGTAATAACAAAAAAATTTCATTAACGAAATCGTTAGGAATTATATTATTATGAGTTAATGAATATTTATTTAATTCTACTCTGACTGTTTATTTTAACACCTAAAACTTAACAGTGGAGTTTTTTATATTTCATAAACCTTAAAGGAGTTATCGCCGTTAACTCTATATTCAATTATCTTTTCTTTTAAATAGTTTCATGCATGTGCAATGAAAAACTTGGTACTATATACTTATATATCCTTAAGTTATGCAGGATGTTGTGCTGGGCTTGGTACATTGTTACTCGTCATTGGAATATGGTGGTTGTACAAGTTGATAAAAAGAAGAAAAGCAATCAAGTTGAAGCAGAAATTCTTTAAAAGAAACGGCGGTTTATTACTACAACAACAACTATCTTCCAATGAAGGTAACATTGAGAAAACAAGATTGTTTACTTCAAAGGAATTGGTTAAGGCCACTGACAACTACAATGCAAATCGAATCTTGGGTCAAGGAGGCCAAGGGACAGTGTACAAGGGAATGTTGGCAGATGGAAAAATCGTAGCTATTAAAAAGTCCAAAGTAGTGGATGAAAGTAAAGTTGAGGAATTCATTAATGAAGTGGTGATTATATCTCAAATAAATCATAGAAATGTGGTTCAATTACTAGGATGTTGCTTAGAGACAGAAGTTCCTATTTTGGTGTATGAATTCATTCCTAATGGAACTCTCTTTCAATATATACATGACCACAATGAAGAGTTTCCAATCACATGGGAGCTACGCAGACGCATAGCCATAGAAGTTGCAGAAGCTCTATCCTATCTACATTCAGCTGCTTCTATACCAATATATCATCGAGATATCAAGTCAACAAACATACTTTTGGATGATAAATATCGAGCAAAAGTATCAGATTTTGGGACTTCAAGATCTGTTACAATTGATCAAACTCATTTGACCACTCAAGTACAAGGGACTTTTGGATATGTAGATCCAGAGTATTTTCAATCAAGTCAGTTTACTGATAAAAGTGATGTTTACAGTTTTGGAGTAGTTCTTGCTGAACTTTTAACAGGACAAAAGCCGATCCGTTCAACCAATGACTTTGAAGAAGATAGAAGTTTAGTCACATATTTTCTTCGAGCAATGGAAGAGAATAGTCTATTCAAAATCCTTGATGCTCGAGTTTTGAAGGAAGGGGAAAAAGAAGAGATTATGAGTGTTGCAGATGTCACAAGAAGATGTTTGAATTTAAATGGAAAGAAGAGACCTACAATGAGAGAAGTAGCATTTGAATTAGTGGGGAATATTAGAGCATCGAATGGAGCTTCAGTCTTGCAACAAAACTATGATGAGATTGATTTTGTTGATAATGAGATAACATGTCCCTACGCAACTGGTTCATCTTTGAGTAGTACTGGATCATTTTTAAACAGTGTCACTTTAGATGTTGACCCTCTGATTTCTAAGAAGTGTTAAACAGAGGGAATAGTTTTTTTTATCATGTATTTCATTCTCTGAGTATATTTTTGTTATTTCTGCAATATATTTTACTTGTATCATTTATTAACTAGTAAAGTTGTTTCGTGATTATAAAGTTCAGTAATGAGATTTTTGATCAGATTGTAAGTATAACTTTCATGGTACAAGCAAATTTAATAACTGCCCATACAATAGCCAATAAACCAATGGTTGTATGCAAGAAAATAAGCGCATTGGGTTTTTGGTTTTCACTTTCAGCTTGTCCAACTGATTGGAGTCTTGCGTTGCTACCTATTTCTGTGATGTTATTTGTGACAAGGCAACTGATTGAATGATAAACTTCTTTGGGCTCAAGTCTTTTCGGGTTAATGACTTAGACCCACATATATTACTAGCCTAACATCTTCTTTCTAGTCCATATATATTAGCCCAAGTATTTAGCCCAAATATTACGTCCTGTATCTAAATTAAACTTATAAAAATGGCTCATTTATCAAGGCGATGTTAGATAAATATTTGTTGCGGAAGGTGATAGATGAAAAGCTCCCATGAGCATTATAAAAACCATAAGCATTATAAAAAGGAATGACCCCTTGCCTTTTTGTACAAGCCAAAATTGACAAATCAATAGTACCATTCTCTTTGAACAATCTTCTCTCAATTTTCTTAGTTAGTGTTGAGCTATCTCGTACTAAACAAACAAGAAGCATTTTTGTTTGAGGTTTCCAATAGCAAGCAGCAAGCACAATTGAAAGATTAGAATACAACTACAAATACTATTACAATTTATGAATCACTTTTGGTTTATATTTGAGTGAATGACAATAATCCCCCTGAGGTATGGTATAATAACAAAATCCTTTTGAGGTTTATAAAATGTTAGAAATCCCTCTATAATTAAGTTTTAAGTGTTTAAATAAACGGTAAGAAAATAATTTGGTAATATTTATCGACAATATACTTAGCACACTACTCATTTTTATTTATTGTAATGATGAAAAAATAAAGAGACGAATTGGCTGCTCATAATCATTTGTTGGTTAATGTGGTGTAATTCCAAATGTTCATTTTGTTATACTCAGGGCAATCAACAACAAGATTATCCCCCTATAATTTCATGGAATAGCCAAGGTGGCAAAACCTTTAATTTTAGGTATGATAATAGTAAATTAGACCCGAGTTCTAATAATAATAGATTAGCTAGGGTCAAATATCTTTTATTAAATTTTTAGTTGTTGTTTCAAAAGTGACTGAATTGAGTACGTAGTAGGGAACATAGAAAAGAAAGTTAGGAAGAAAAATATATATTCTTGAAAAAAAATTGATGCTTTAAATTAAAAAGCATTACATAGGACCAACACATGGTTCATGAAATAGTACATTTTGTTTTAGTTCTATTTCATAACTTTTCTTTTACATATATATTATATATGGGTAAAATTGCACTGATATCAGCACCACCAATCAAAATGAGCTGTCAGTTTCATCAATCAAAGTTTAGCAAGAGCTAAAGGATAAAATAACCTTAGCTTTCAAGACCAAATCGACCTAAGAGCATTTATATCAATCATATCCCGTTTTAAGATATGAATTAAGGAATGGTCTCAACATATCAAAACAATTTGCAAAAACACTCATTACATTGAATTCACAAGTATAAATGGACACCTCTCCTCATGAGAACGAGGGGCTAAATATATACGAGCTAGGCATATTTTTGAGCTTCAACCATTATTTTTCTCTGTAAAACAAGCATTTCCATCAATCAAAATTTAGCAAGAGCTAAAAAACAAAATAATCTTAGTTGTCAAGACCAAACTGACCTAAGAGCATTTATATCAATCCTATCCCATTTTAAGACAGGTGTAGTAAAAAATAGGGTTATTAACAAAACTGATTTCATCAAAACAATGAATGAGCAAACTCAACAATCAACTTATACAAATTAATAAGCAATCAATTCAGGGATCTTTGGGATTACCATTGTTCATCAAATAGTGATTCTAAAATATCTGAAGAGGTTTGGAGATGAAGAGAGGTTGAACTAGGGCCAATGGGACCCTGTATTGGAACTGCGGTTGCCTCTTTGCCAATTGGTTGGGTATCAAATGCGTACCTGTCCCATAAAAATCAATTTTCAGATGAAACTATTAAAATGTATAGCACCACTCTTTTCAGATATCTCAGGTGGAAGAAACAAAGCTGTAAATTACCTCAGGTGGAAGAAACAGAGTTGTAAATTACATCAATATAATCTTTTCACTTATTTATATTTCGTAAGTTCCATTCAAGCTTGTGAAAAAGACAGCCCACAAAAGAATTTGGTTAAGTTATTTATCTCAGAGCATGATTCTATAGTACAATTTTATCGAAACAAAATTCGATAGTAATCTCACCAATTGAAGCATCTAGAGCCACTGGAAATAACTTTCCACAGCAAGAAGCATACCATCTGCTCTATAGAATCAACGACATCTTCTGCTATGTGAAATAATCATGAAACCTTTCTAGCTAGGTTTTCATATACGCATCCCACACATCTAACTTTCCCTGTTGATGGATCAGGTCTAACGTCAAATGTAACACCAAGAAAATCTCTGATGCTTCTGAGCATTTCAGCTTTATTTTGCAAATAATAAACACTGCTGAAGATATATATAAGAACCCCACCTTATACTAATAGCCAGACTAATTGCTGGACACAATTGTACTAATGTCAGAATAATTTAAATACTACTGTCAGTCTTTTTGTACTTGCAATCGTAATCAAAATGTTGCTGGTTGCTGCAACGTGATCTGCACTCTTCCTACAAATCGTACTCTTAATGATACTGGAAGTATATCAAACTTTTATTCTGAAACAAATGGCCAAAATTGGAGTTTTGCCGACCAGGTTCTATCTTCATCAAATACAACATCACGGCTAATGACAATTTTATTGGTGATAGGATTGTACAATTTTTACGCGTTCAAGTGATCACTAACACCAAGAGTATGCTCACTAATTCCAGCTGCCTCTTCTTCCGTTAGCTGGATATCATCATTAACCACCGTGCCTTCTTCTTCTTTTTTCTTTTGCTCTAGATCCTCAATCACCCTTAACCATGAAGCAGCGTTGTATTTTCTAGTAGACAACAAACCAGCCACCACACATATTGAAAGAGGTAGACCACCACATTTCGCAAGATTTTCTTCTAGAGCTCTTCCTGAGAAAATACTTTCCTTCTTTCGTCTCTGCTGACCTTCTTTAAGAAAAAGCTCCAACTCTCTTCGTCAGTTAGTGGGCTTTGTGGGAGAAGATGAATCGATGGACTGATAGGGGAGGCTATATTTGGGTCACGGCAGTTACATTGGGGTCGTGGAAAATTAGGATCACCATGCTACCATTTGATGCGGTTAGAAAGACGACTTTGAGTTTCTCCCAAATATCAGATGTATGAACATCATCCAAGACGATCAGATACGTTTGGGTATTCAGTAAATTAGCAAGCTTTTCCTGCAATGTGCAAGTGCCAATTTCTCTTCATCCTCAATCTGCGTAACCTGCTCCAATATCTTAACTAAGACATTTTTCTCTTTAAACAATTTAGAAACAGAAACCCAAGAACTTTTTCTTTATTTCCTAATGGTTGTAAACATTTTTCACTAGAGTTGTCTTGCCAGAGCCTGCCACACCCACCACTGACATCAGAGGCTTGTCACCAGTAAGAATTAATGTTCTTAAATGCGAACGTTCAGAATAGAAACCAACAACATCCTCTTCATCTGAAACTTCTGGTACTGTGGTCTCAATACCATCAGTGAAATATTGGCTTTGCTTGTCACCAGTAGGAACCGATATTCTTAAATCCGAAACTTCAGAAGAGCAACCAACAATTTCGTCTTTAACTGAAACTTCTGGTCCAGTGATCTCAGTACCATCAATAAAATCTTGGCTGTGCTTGTCACCAGTAGCAAGTAATGTTCTTAAATCTGTTACTTCATAACAGAAACCAACAATATCTTCTTCATCTGAAACTTCTGGTCCAGTGATATCATCACTGAAATCTTGGCTTTGGACTGTTGACTCTTGCTGCATTGCAGATAAATTCCCACAGGACGTTGCATTTGGAACAGGAGGACTCCCTAGCTTTCTGTTATCAGCTTCAGAAAAAGTGAGAATCACCCGACTACCATTTAATGAATTTGGTAAAACAAACCTGACAAGATTTCCAAATATTAGGTGTCTTAGGATTGAACAAAACCACTAGATATCTCTTCCAAATTAAGAAATTGTGAAGCTTTTGTCATATTGATGTTTGAGCCAACCACCATTCCTCATTTGCTCCGATAAAACTTTCCATCATTTTGGTGGGAAGTTCTGTTTCTCCAGTCAATTTAGAAACGTCAATCCTGACATGGCACTAAAATTGCTTCTTGACATCTACACTGCTGTAAATCTTCCATAGCCGACTTATATTGCGAGGGACTAAGGCAACGTCCCTCATGAGAAAAAGTGACGAATCTCGGTCAAGGATTAACTTTTTTAACTGCTCTTTAGTCTTTGGTATATCCCCGGTACCAGCACTAGAAGTTGTTGTTATGCAACGGAAACATAAACTCTAATGCTAGCTATTGAATATGATAATAACAAGTAGTTAAACATAAATAAATCGCCAAAATTAAATGCAAAAATAAAGAATACCAGGAATTAACGAGGTTCGGTATTGAAACTTACGTCCTCGGGCGCTACAAAAGAAAACTCCACTATCTCCAAAACATTACAAACTTTTGGGCAATACAACAAATACCCAAAACAGAGTGGAGATACAACAAAACTTGCAAACTAAAGGGTCCTTAAAGAAAGAACCCTAAACAAAATAAGTATAATGGAATTGCAACTTGAGATACAAATAACAATGATTTAAGTCCTTATATATAGGCCCCAAAAGTTTCTCATTTTTCATTCCCAAGCAATGTGGGACAAACTAACATTTGGCATATTATATATAAGTCCCTAAACCTTTTTCCATTATCACTTCTACCCCATGTAATTTGCTAAATGAGCCATTTTTCCAACAAATCTCCACTTGGCGAATTAGCAAACCTTCAAAGTTTTGTATTCTTCTGTCAAATTTTGCAACACCTTCAAATGCACCAAAAGAAACAGTCAAGCTCGAAAGATATTGATCAAGTTCAAACAATAAATGAACTTGACCCTTGTCACTACTGAAGTCAAAATGTCTGTAGGATTATCTTCTATACCAATCTTCTAAAAAATCATTTTCACAATATCAATATAATCCCACACAAAAACTAAACCAATATCTATAGTACATAAAATATACTGTAGAAACCATTTCACAACTTGCAAATGTCCTTTACCAGGATCATGCATATGTCTACTCACCATACTAACTGCTTATGAAATATCAGGCCTTGTGTACCCATTGCCCATCATACATTGATCAAATCGCTTATACCACTGTCTTGGTGACTGCTTCAAACTATATAACGATTTCTTCAATCTGCAAACCCAAGTTTTCTTTCCAACAACCCTATAATCATCTAGCTGAGTCTTGTAGATTTCCTCTTCCAAACTACCATGTGAAAACACGATTTTCACATCCAATTGAACTAGTTCAAAATCAAACTATGCCACCAAGGTTAGCAAAATTAGAATGGAAGAATACTTTATCACAGGAGAAAACACTTCACTGTAATCAAATCCTTCCATTTGAGCGTATCCCTTTACTACCAATCTAACCTTGTGCCGAACATCTTCTCTATTAGGAAATCCCTTCTTCTTTGCTTACACTCATTTGCACCAAATTGCCTTCTTATGTAGGGATCACATTTCATCATTCATGGCTGGTTTCCATGATTTACAATTTGAACTCCTAATTACTTCTTTATAAGTAGTAGGAATATCATCACCTACGATTGGAAGTGAATAAGCCATCATCTTAGCGAAACGAGCAAGCTTGCAAATTTCTCGTCGTGGCCTATTGTATGCCATCGATTCCTGTTGCTGAGGAGATTCTTGGGGTAAAATCTCCTTTTCATCCATAGTATCCACATTAGTCACCTCAGAATCACTTTCTGTCTCGTGGACACTATCTAGTTCAACTGTTGTTTCAAACTCCACCTGCTGCCGAGTATGCTCCATACACATATGCCACAGTTTGAGCATTTCTGAATCTGCATCCTCTTGTACGACTGCAGTTGTCGTTCCAATAACTGTACTACCATTATAGTAATACAAGTTGTTTCTCCTTGTGTCTTTCATTACCACAAGAGTGCCTGAAGAAACTTTTAGAATTCCGTCTCGCATATTCACCGTGAAGCCTTTAGATTCCAAGGCTCCCAAGAGATGAGATTCTTTTTCAACTTCGGTACATACTGAACATCTGTCAGAGTTCTAGTTGAGCCATCATGATTCTTCAACCGAATTGAACCTATCCCAATTGTTTTACAAGCATCATCATTGCCCATATAAACAACTCCACCATCAAGTTCTTCAAAATTAAAGAACCACTCCTTGTGGGGACACATATGATAGGTATAACCTGAATCTATAATCCACTCATTTGTTCCAGAGGTGGATGGTAGGCTAACTAGACAGAAATCTGACTCATCCTTTTCACGCTCAACAACGTATGCATCAGAAGTAGCTTTGCCCTCTTTCTTTTGCAACTTCGGACAATCTTTCTTCCAATGCCCTTTCTCACGACAAAAGGCACATTGATCCCTATTGAGTTTTCCCTTTGAACGAGATCTCCCTCTTCTCTCCTTCTTACGACTCTGATTTTGACTCCGCCTTCTTGCTACAAGAGCTTCTGCTGACTCATCTCTATTCTCCTTCTGATCCTTCTTCCGAATTTCATAATTGGACAGAGCAGAACAAACTTCTTCAAAGGACAATTTTTCTTTCCCATAAAGAAGTGTAATACTAAGATAATCCAACTCATCTGGAAGAGCTCCAATTAACAACATAGCCTTATGTTCATCTTTGAATGTTTCATCCAAATTTAACAAATCAGCAATTAATCTATTAAATGTATCAATATGGCTACTGACATTCGTACCTGGTCTCAACTAAAGATGAAACAGTTTTTTCATCAAATAGAACTGATTCTCATTACTTCTCTTCATGTATTTGTTTTCCAGCGCCTTCCATAACTTATTGGCAGATGTCTCTTTCATGAATGGATATTTCTTCTCTCTACAAAGACATGAGCGAATCATCTTACACGCTTTTACATTCAACCTCACCCAGTCTTTCTCATAGACATCTTCTAGTTTTTCTTCCTCCAGAACGATATCTAGATCCTGCTGATACAAACTATTCATTACCTCACTCTGGCACAAGCCAAAATTATTTTGGCCATCAAATTTTTCAACATCAATTTTTACATTTGAAATCGTTATCATCTTTACTGGTGCAGATGGTGGTGCCGCGGGCGGTAATGCCTCGGACAATGAATCCTCGGACAATGATGCCATTTATGCCTTGCTCAATTGGCTTGGTAAACAAAGTTCCCAATAACCAAGCTCCACAAATTATTATATTTAATAGCTAACCAACAAATCAACAATAGCCCTAGGTAGTAGTAAGTGCTGAAATAATTAAATAAGCACCAGAAAAATTCCTAGGAAACAATGGAGGGGTCATAAATGGTCCCACTTAAAATCCAATCTCCTTGGACTTTTATCGTCTTTTTGACAGAATTTTCCTAGACATGCATATAACCATAAAAATAGCTACTCACTGTCCTAAACCTAGGCTCTGATACCACTTGTTATGCAACGGAAATATAAACTCTAACGCTAGCTATTGAATATAATAATAACAAGTAATAAAGCATAAATAAATAGCCTAAATTAAATGCAAAAATAAAGAATACTAGGAATTAACGAGGTTCGGTATTGAAACCTACGTCCTCGGGCGCTGCAAAAGAAAACTCCACTATCTCCAAACAATATTACAAATATTTGGGCAATACAACAAATACCCAAAACAAAGGGGAGATACAACAAAACTTGCAAACTAAATGGTCCTTAAAGAAAGAACCCTAAACAAAAGAAGTATAATGAATTACAACTTAGGATACAAATAACAATGATTTAGGTCCTTATATATAGGCCACAAAAGTTTCTCACTTTTCATTCCCAAGCAATGTGGGAAAAACTAACATTTTGGCCTATTACATATAAGTTCCTAAACTTTTTTCTATTATACTTCTACCCCCATGTGATTTGCTAAATGAGCCATTTTTCCAACAGTTGTCGGCACCGTGATGATTAGCTGATTCATGAAAAAGCGAATCTCTAAGCTGAAACGAATTTTCAGTTTTGATAACCTCAACAAGTTGATGATAGACCGAAAAGACTTAATGAAATCCTTCTTTGTCTCCAATCCTGTTCGGAGGCGGAAGGTGTCTACGGTCTGCCAGATAAACATTTTCCAGAAAGTTGATCTTCCAGTCATCAATTTTCAGAAGACTTCCTTGGTCATCCCCTGAACCTTCGAAGATTTTCAGCGACTCTTTTAGCTTCTTGATGTACTGAGATACTCTTGACTTCACTTGCTCATCTCCAATTTTTAAATCAAGAAGCTGATCTTCTAGTTTCTTTATCACAAGGAAAATGGTTATTTTGGTAGCCGTGGATTGTCCACCTGATTTTAAGAAGTAACTGATCCGTTATAGATATGCAGAATTTCAGATCTACAATTTGTGTTAATTTCATTTAGCCCCTGAGAGAGAGAGCTAAATTTAACCCCCCCACAAAAGTACACCCCTGCCCTGACGTTAATAACTTAAAATGGTATTAAAAAGGGTCAATTGAAGTAAACTAAACAGGGTTATTTGCGTCATTTCAAAATATTAACCCCTTGAATAAAGAGGTATTATGGTCTTTTTGAAATTAAAAAAAAAAAAAAAAGATTCTCCCTTCCTTCTCCCTATTCCCCTTTCTCTCTTTCCCCTCTTTCTATTTGATTCTCTTTTCTCCCAACCGTGAGCTCATAAGGATGGATATTGAAGATTTTTGGGTTTTTGTTTGCGAATTTGTGGTGATTGATGGAGTTGTATAGGTTGGTGGCCGGATTCACGGAGTTGTGTCTGTTGATGGCCGGATTCATGGACTTCGTATGTGTTAATGGTCATTTTACATTATAAAACCTTATTTTAATTCAGTATCCAATACCTTTTTCGCTTTAACAAAACATAACTTACTATTTATGAGACCCAATGACTTTTGCCATCACTCTTTGCAACCATTTACTCCTCCAGGAAACGCTTGGCTTATTTCTATCTTCCCCTTATTTCTTAGTTTCACCATTTCCTAGTTGTCCTGTTATTATCTCTGTTTTATTTTTATTTTACTTTCGGTCCCTTCTGTTTTCAGACTAATAAAAAAACAAAAAACAAAGGTTGAAAATGGCCGAGGCAATCGTAACCCCTATCACAGTTCTTGTTTGGGAGGTTGGCAAGTTGCTGGTTGCTCCGATCGGCAGTCCGTTTATGTACTTGTTCAAGTACAAAAGGAACATCTAAATTCTCGAAGTACAAGTTAGGAGGCTGAAGGATGCAAGAGACGAAGTGGAAGCTAGGGTCGTTTATGCTGAAAGAAACCTGGAAAAGATCAATCAGGATGTTATCGATTGGCTAGCAGATGTGAACTCCGTCATTCTTGAAGCAGAGAAATTGATTCAAAAGCAAGAAAACGACACGCGACGGTTCAACAAGTTGTGCTCCAACTTGATAACCCGCTACAAGGACGGCAAGAAAGCATATAAAATTAGGTGGACTGGTGTCGAATCAATGCTTTGGCACGAAATCAACTTTGAAGGATTTGGCTATCCTAATAATCTACATGAGACACGGCTGGCTTTGAACAAAGATTATTTGGCTTTCGAATCAAGAAATTCCACTGTGAAGAATATATGGGTTGCTTTAAATGATGCAAAAATAGACATGATTGGGGTTCATGGGATGCATGGTCTTGGCAAAACCATGCTGGTGCAGGAAGTTGGTTGGCAGGCCAAGAAACACAAGTTCTTTGACGAAATGGTTTTCCTAAAGGTAACAGAAACTCCGAATGTAAATAAGATTCAAACAGAAATTACAGATAAATTAGGTCTACAATATGATAAAGAGAGTGCAAAAGTAAGTAAGTTATATAAAAGATTGAAGAACAATAACAAAATCCTTTTAATTCTAGATAATATTTGGGAAGATCTCGATTTGAGGACTATCGGGGATTCCTTTCGGATCTGACCGTGGGGGTTGTAAACTACTGCTCATAACAAGAAAAGTAGAAGTAGACGTGTTAGAGACTATGGATTGCACAATTAAAATTTTTGAGATGGGTTTTGTAACTAAAGAAGAAGCTTGAAGACTATTTAAGAAGATTACAAGTAATTAAATCATAGAATTTTTACTTTTCGTTTTTGGCTTTCAACATTTTATCACTTATTTTTATAGTCTTGGCTCTTTTATATCTTTATAAAAGTTTTATTCAATTTTAATTTGTTCACACATAATTTCTTCGTGCTGGGTTGTGGTTTGATGTGAATAAATACAAATCTAGATCTTTAGAAAAGTTTATAACTTCACTAGTATACTTATAGATAACAAAATCGACTTACAGGGCTAAGGCTATTTTTTAATTGAATGTTAGTCAAATTTTCTAAGCTCTTAGAAATAAGTTTTTCCAGTGGTGAATGGATATGGATGTAGAAGTTTTAATTAATTTTTGAATTGGTTTTATTGGCTTTCACAATAAAGTTAAAAAGAACCTATATCCTTAAGACACCCTTTAAATCTTTTTCAAATAGTATTTGCCTCAATATCATACTTCTTCCCAAAACATGATTTTAGGTAATCAAATTAAGGGTGAAAAGAAACTAAGACTTAGTTTGTGATTGTTTTAGCTCGATCCAGACAGGTGAGTAACCATTACATTAAAACAAAATTGTAAGCAACATTTCAGCAGTCAAACAGATGGTGAGCGCAATTCTCTTTTCCTAATTGTTGCCAATTACAAGATTTGATGAAATATCTACACTATAATTTTTCCAAGCCAAGAAAAACAATGCACAATTGAACAACAAATTTAGTCTAAAATTTTTACTTGGACTTCCTTGTAGACTTTGACCTTTTCATTTTGTAGCTAGACTTATCTTCAATGCTTGTCCATGTATACCCACTTGGTATTGCAAAAGAGTCTGTCTCCCAATGTTGTTGCACCCCTCCTGTCGTTGATGACGATGAACACCGCTGCTGCTGCTGCTTGCTCGCCGATTGGCTGCTGCTTCTCCTTAGCCATGACGATGAAGAAGACGATGACGACCATGATGATGATGGGAATGATGAATAATGTGTGTCTGATTTTTTATCATCCTCGGATGAGCCTCTATGGAAATGTCTAGGACTTGAGAGTGGAGTGAAGAATTGTTCTGTTGATTGTGGCTCAACAAATTTTGTAAATGTCACCACCACCTTCACCGTAGGGACCACCGGAATCGCCACCTGACCCACACAAACAGACAAACAACCAAATCAAATCAAATCACCCTTTGATCAAACTTTTGCCGGCAAATCAATTCCTACATCAATCCGTTCAGATTCAAAGCTATGTCAAAAAAAAGTAAAAGCTAACCGCTACTCTATTTTGTCAAAATTTAACCATCCACCCCCTGGTCCCACTTCGTTTGACAAAAGGTTCTGATGACGTGGCGGAATCACGATGTTTCTTTTCCCCGTGGCCCACGACAGGGGTAACATTTAGGACCCAGTCGTCATACCCCAAAAAAGAAACCTCGGAAGATCATCTGGGTCCCACACACCTATCACACCGTCCAAAGACTTCCACGTCGCATCATAAAACAAACATAGACCAACCCCAAAGCTTCTCCTCTAATCAGAGAAGAGTATCAAGCAAAAGCATCAAAAGTACATAATTAAAGCAAAGCAAAACACTGGACCCCACATGACCCCACAATTTTAAACTAAATTTATTTAATTTCCAAAAATGCCCTTACCTTAACCGGGAAAGTCCCGGACGGGAACTTAGTTGTCAACAGTTCACTCAACCGTCGCACAGCCTTCACTTTATTCGCCAAAATATCAAGTAACGGAAGTAACTCCTCCGTCTCTAACGGAAACTGTTCCGTTAACCAAACCGACGGTCGTAAACTTATCTACCTGATGGGCCTGATTTAACTAACTGGTTTTCATTTATTGTTTGTTGTTTGAACCCATTAAAAAAAAAAAAAAAAAACCATAATAAATAAAATTCATTAAATAAAGTTATATGCACACCACCTTCAAGAATTAATATTATCTTCTTCTAATATTTTAAAATTATTCTCAATGAATTAACTTCCTCAAAGCTATGAAATTTCAAATAAAATTGAATATATACCAAACCAAACCAAAATGAAAGATTGTTAATCCACAAAACATAAAAACAGTAAGATCAAAAATATAAAATATTAATTTGTTTATGTACAAGAAGGAAATGAAAGGGTTTTAGTCAGGTGAATGGTAAAATATTCTACTATATCAAACTTATTTTTCTTATTTTAATAAATATTTGTGTTCCTGTAAGACTTGATGTGGCCACATACCACGATGATGTAGTTTATGATGATTTAAATGAGTTATTCAATTGCCTCTCTTGATCTTTGATGGGAGGTTAAAAGCAGTTGATTTGATGAGAGTTCCTTGGTTTTTAGCCAAGTCATTTATAAGAATATCATCTTCTCCATCAAAGAGATATCGCAAAAACAAAAAAGGTTTTGGAGACATAGGCTAGAAAACATCTCTCAAACACTCACTCACAAATCATTCAAGCTTGACTTTCTATAACACTTGAACAATATAGCGAGAGATAAGTGATTAAATTTCGTATTATATTACACATGTAATGTACTACATTTGACAACTTCCAAGGCTTGCATAAAAGAGTCGCAGTCGATTTTAAAGGGATATTTTCCAATATGGGCAAATCCGTTGTAATTGACCGAATTGTTTTTGAGTAAAATTATTTCAATAGATAAAATGCACTGTGATCATAAAACTATGAATTATACAAAACTTAATTAAATTTGTTGGTAGAAAAAGCAACAAATTTGGGGTATCCGGTTCCTGTTATGTCAAATCAATCTCAACCATAACGATTATTTTTATAAGTCGAGTTAGTAGAGGTATAAATATTAAAATTTCACTTACATTACATCCACTTCATGTCATGTAAATATATTTTATATTGTGCAAGCAGTCGAGATTAATAATTATTTTATAAATATATATTAATCAAAAGAGAATCTCATAAATTCAATTAATTATCGTCAAACGTTCTAATATTTTGAATTATCTCTCAACTTTTTTTTTTTTTTTTCCAATCTCATTGAATTTCCACCACAAAATTCCATGGATAATAATCACTACTGGGTGACTCTATTAGAGTCTCACATTGACTAAACACACTCAAGCCTAATGGTTTATAAGAGAGGGTAATTCTCCTATTTAACAAGGTCTTACTGGGTAAGGAGTTAGACCCATCTCAAATTCTATCAGACTCAGCGATCAACTAAGACTCTTAGTATATTATTCAAGATGTCTTGAATTTGATCCACTTGGTTTGTTAATAAGGGTTGCCATTAAGAGGATTTATCCAATCATCAACTTCAGGATCCTAAGAGATGAATTGGACTCTTAGTATATTATTCAAGATGTCTTGAATTCAATCCACTTAGTTTGTTAATAAGGGTTGCCACTAAGAGGATTTATCTGACCATCAACTTCAGAATCCTAAGAGATTAATTGGACTCTTAGTATACTATTCAAGATGTCTTGAATTCGATCCACTTGATTTGTTAATAAGGGTTGTCACTAAGAGTATTTATCTAACCATTAATTTTAGGATCCTAAAAAATTAATTGAGGTATAAGTAAACTGGTCTAGACAAATAAATAAATTCCATGAATAAAAATCCTGGGCCAACCCCAATTGTCGTTGGTAGAAAATAATTAATTTGGAGAGAATTCTCTTTCACATGCATCCAATTTTTCATGTACCTTTCTCTTTAACAATCAAGGCATAATTTTTACAACAATTGGCACCTTTTGAATTTCTCCACCTTATCATAGTTTGAACAACATCTTATCATAGTCTCGATTTCTCCATCTTTTGTTTTCCTTGCCCTTTTAATATTTGGACTTTTGTTGATGGCTCAAGTGGTGGGTCTCCATCTTAAAATCAATGCATTGATGTTTTCTGTAATTATTTTCTTTTTAGACACGTGGTCTTTAGTTTAAACTTTAATTTTAATTTTATTTTATATTAGAATAAGTAAAAAAGTTCAAACATGAAATACTTTTATGTATCATATCATATCAAATGCAGGTCAATTATTGATGCCCAAGCGGTGGGGTCCACTTTTATTGAAAATGAAATTGGGAATACAAGAAAATGCTTTTACAAACACGTTTTGCCGTTTTGGTGCTTGGAAACTTTATAGAAACGACTTTGGATCCACCTGGAATTAGCAAGTACTCAAGTGCTTTCTTCGTCTTTTCCTCCTTCAATCTTCTTTTACTTTTACTTTTATTCGTGTTCACGTGGTGGGTCTCCACTGTAATCAACTATTCACATTAAATTTAAAAATCAAAACACTCTCTTCTTCTTCTTCAGTTTTCTTCTATCCCTCAATTTTCAGAAATCACTCAAAAACACTCTCACTCAAACCTCTCTCACCCCTTCAGATACCACTTAAAATACTTTTCCCCTATTCTTGTTCTGTTATTTGATTTTGCACCTGTTATTGTTTCTGTTTTATTTTTTACTTATTTTTTATATTTTTCAAACTTGAGGAAGAAGTGAAGGAGAAAAAAAAGTGTTAAAATGGCTGTAGAAATTATTGGGAGTACCGCGGGTGCCGGGAGTTTTGTTCTGGATCTTGTCAGGTGCTTGGCTGCTCCGATTGGGCGTCCATTTAAGTACTTGTGGAATTACAACACCAACTTCATAAATCTCGAAAAAGAAGTTGATAAGCTGAAGGATGCAAGAGTCAAAGTGCAGCGTAAGGTTGATGCTGCTATAAACAACGTGGAAGAGATTGAAGAGACTGTGGAGAAGTGGCAGAAGGATGTCGATTCCATCATTGGTGAAGCAGAGCAGTTGATTCAGGAGAAAGCAAACAACCCGCATTGTTTCAAGGGATTGTGCCCCAACTGGATCAACCAATACAAACATAGCAAGAAAGCATTCAAGTTAAAGGAGAATGATATCAGTCAACTCCTAGATAAGGAATTCAATGAAGTTTCTTATCCTACTAATCCACCAGAGATATGGCTTAGATCTAACAAAGATTACGTGGCTTTGGAATCCAGAACTTCCACTTTGAAGAATGTTCGGGATGCATTGCCCTCTAATTAACTTCGAAAATTAAATTTCTATGTTAATTCCATATCAGAAACCAGTTCTAACATAGGGCTATTTTCAATTACCACCACAGCATATCTCCCTTGCACCCACACCACAACACTCCCCATTGCGCCACCCCCAGAACACCCCACCTTAAACCCACCACCACATCAGCCACAACAAAACCAGATCACAATCAATCAACTTCACAAATCAACCAACAACACCACCCAGTTTAAAACAACCTCCCTAGCCCAAATTGATGCATAAAAAAACACCCAAGGTGTTCGTTGAGTTTTCTCGAGGAAGAAGATGGGTTTAAGGGGAATGGGGGTGGGGGTGTGGCGGTAAGAAGAGTGAAGGGTTAGGAATAAGATTTTTAGGGTTTTATGTTATCTTAACTGGTTAATACACTCTGTAAATCTTGCTCTGCCCTTCACTCTAGTTTTTCAGGGTTTATCATGGCTGTCCGTAACATTACTTTCTGACTTAAATTTAAAGTATATAATTAATATTTAAGATTATTTTATTAGATGGCGTTAGTTAATTATTTTCAGCCTAAATTTACAGTGTGAGATGACTTGGCAGCGTTTATTTACATTTCCCCTCGTTTTCTCATCACTTTTATTTTTCTTTTCGATAAATATGTCTTAAAGCTCTTGATAACGACAATATATTTCTATTTTTTTAGAGATGCGAGTGGAAAGAATTTTATTTGGTTTAGTGCAGTTAATTTTATTTTCCAATTTTTTTTATGGCTGTTTAGGAAAAAGTCTAATAATTGCTTGAGGAAATAACAACATTTAGAATTTTTCTTGTTTGAAAAAAGTTATATCCAAATAATATGCTACATTTATCATCACTCTTTTACACATTTTCATTACATCATGATGTGGCAATATCCACAACTACACAAATTTTTTATAACTATAAAATTCAAAATAATTAAAATTTTATGTGATTTGTATGAATGCCATATCATATGTATGAAAATCAGTAAAAGCGTGGTGGAATATAACATTATTCAACCCGAAACATCACCACTAGCCTACTACCATCCTTTAAAACAATCAACCTTCCGAACATACACACATCACTGCTACCACTTTTCAAACCTATCCCACCATTCACAGTTATAACCATAATTATAATCACAAATTTCTAATCATCCTCCCAAATATCTATATTTTTTCTTTAAGAATTTGGAGGAAAAAAAACGTGAAAGAAAAATAAAGGTTTATCAACAAATCACCTGCACTCTTTGGGGTGGGGATTTGGTTCGGTTGCCCACGGTTTGGGCTTCTAGGTGGGTTTTTGGCAGGGAAGTGGGTGCGGGATCTTATTAATTTTTCTGATATTTTATTTTGTAATAATTAATTTTTGGGTTTAGTCATCCCCACAGAGATTGAAGCTAATTTATAAAATCTCCTTCTGATATTCTAAATACAAAAAAAAAAAAAAAAAAAAAAAGGCCCTGACGTTAATTGTTATTATAACTTTTGACATCTCACTGATATATGCAAAGGAGCAATGTTAAACCGATACCGAAAAAATGATACCGATTCATGAATCGATAGACGTGGCACCATCTCTTTTTTAAAAAAAATTATTTATAATTAATAGACAGTTTGAGATGTCACGTTTTTTCGGTGTTGAATTAGATATATTTTTTTTCCGTAATTGTATCATTTTCATGGCCATAATCCCATATTTGCCGTTGACCACAAGCACAGAATGACGACTACTTGTCCCTTTTATAAAAATAAACGGTTAGAAAGGGTGTTCAAATATTAAATCTTTTTATTTTTAAGTGCAACTATTTATATTTAGTTTATTTTTATTTTTTTTAATCTAAACCGTATTTTTTCTATATATATCACCCAACCATATATAGTGTACATAATGTAAATTTTTTAAAAACTTGAAATCAAATTTCGTGTACTAATAAATGGCACTGTTTTGCTTTAAGATGTTTGTACACCTTAGATCCTCTTAATTTTCTATTCATTTACACATCTTCAATCTTCTATTTTAATTTGTTACACTTCTTTAAAATAGACAGAAATTTAAAGTATATTCATTAAGACATGTTTTAACTAATTCTTATATTTGAATTAGTTTTAATAGATATCATTTAGTATTATAGTGCTTATGCACTACTATTATAACACAGTCTTAATAAGCTTTGATTAGACATTTTAGAGATGAGAGTTAAAGAATACTATTTGGATAATGCAGTTTATTTTTATTTTCAAATTTTTTATGGTTTTATTTAGAAAAGATAAATAAGATGCTAGAGGGAAAATACACACTTGAACTTTTTTTTTATTTTTAAATCCAAAGCATGTAAAATCAATGCATTAGTTATAATCCTACTTCCTGTGAGGTGGTGTAATTCAAACCCGTGGATTGAATTCTTTGCCACAAGATGTATGGGAATGTGGTTTGCCTATTGTCATTTGTACATAGCAAAAGCATTAAGAACAAGAGTCTCCATCTGATTGGAAAGTTGCCTTGGCGAGAATTAAGGAGCCCTTCACGACAAAGTTCATAGGATTACTAGGAAAAATAGAAGATGCCTTGAGTTACAAATATTTAAGAGATGATGAGCTCAAGAAAACTTTTTTAATTTCTAGTCTAATGAAAATATCTTCCATTTCAGACTTGTTCAACATGTTGTGGTTGGATATACTTGAAGGAGCTAATGAAAATGGAAGAGCAAGAGTAATAGTAAATTGGTCGGACCTAAAGACTCTTGTTTGTTACTGAAGTTCAACGGCGAACAATTTGCTATGCATGATGTTCCGTGCTGTTGCCGATACATATTATACACCACCAGTTTTACAGGGAGAAATGATTGAAAGGGAATGGAAGATAAGATAAACTCAAAATGCACAAAAATCTCCTTACTGATAGTAGTACTTATTAGTAGTTGGCTAAATCGGATTCCAAATCTTAATATTTCTATGGTAATCTGCTCTTCAAAATCCCTGAGATTTTTCACAGTGATGCCAAAGCTCAAAGTTTTAATTTATTTTAATGCCAACATCATTGTCGTCACTTGATCTTTACACAACTCTCAACTTGTGTTTAATGATAGCAATGAAGATGTTGCTATTATTCGGAACTAAAGAACTAAAAGTCTAGTTGCAAATTCATTATTAAAGGAATGCCAAGAATTGGTCAATTACTCAACTAAGGATTATTGGATTTAGCAATTGTGCAATTAAAAGTTATTGCACTGATATCAAAATTATCCCACTAGAATTGTATATAAAGGATGTTTATTCAGTGGACAGGTTGAATTACTCAGGATGGAAGCTCTTGTCTATTGGCCATTTAGAATTAGATAGTGCAGATATGACATATTTGAAGACTTCTTTTCCAAGAGCTTAAAAGGTACAAAATATCGTAGGAATTGGTTGTTTTAAACTTTATATGTTAGATACGAAGATGATCTTTGATGATTCGAATTGGAACTTTTCTAACCATCTCCTTGGAAGAATACGAGAATCAGGAATGTTAACTCTTACGTTTAGCCATTTTCAGTGTTGAAATAGTTTTATGATTTTGTCACTCTCACGCCAATTTTAATGAAAGGTTTGATTGACTATAACTTCTTGTACTTGTCTATTATATAATTCTTATTTTCTTCTCTATTACCTTTTCCTCATTTGTACCACATAGTTATCGTGTTGATTGTTGTTTTCTTCTCTTTTGTTTGCACTTTTTTATGGTAATTTAACATATTCAGTTAAATTTCACTAGTAAATACTTTCTTTCAATCTCGATACTGCATAATTTATGTCGAATTGGTTTCATATTCATGCTTGATTCATGATGAATTTTAGAGAAAAAAAAAAAAAACAATCGTAATTTTAATGGCATGTCACTATATCATCAAATAATTATTTCTTTTTTAAATTTTTCTAATGAGTTCGTAATATTGAAACCCAATACTTGATTGCGGTTATTTTCACCAATTTGATGGCCTTGAATTGAGAATATTAGTTTGGAAAGATTTGGGATAGCAATTCCACACATATGTCCTCCCCTATCAGATTTTGACAGCGTTTTATCTTGAGAGATGTGGAAATAAAATATGGTTTTCCATCTTTCATTGCCAAAGGCTGAAGCTCTACAAACCTTGGAATAAGTTGTGAGGTTTTTAGAGGATTGTTGCGGAAGAAGGAGCAAACCTGCTATATTTTTGCCTTTCCGCAGTTTACCTATTTGAAGCTTGAGAATTTACCAAAACTTAAAGTTTCTATCTTGGAATACATACTTGGAAGGGCCAATGTTAAAAAGTGGGATCAAGAAGTGTGAAAATTCACTTCAAAATGTCTAGCTTCACAGAAAATTCTTTCATATTCCAGAGCCAAAGTCCCCTGCTCAGAGCGTAAGGTATGAGCCTCTGTTACTTCTTTTATTTTTAAGTATATAATAAAGTTGTTGGATTTTGTTTGATGGATCTGTAGATCAATCATGATTTGGAGGTGTTGAATTAAGGAATGGGTGGGACGATTTAGATGGGAAGTCATATAAACTCTTATGATCGGAGGTGATGAGTTAGCTAATATTCCACTCCGATCCTTCAAGATTTGAAAATCTGAAAGAGTCCTAACTAGAAGACAATATGTATAATGAAGCTATTCTTTCCACTCTTCCAAATCTTGAAGTTCTAGATAAAGATCTGTAAAATTGATGATTTTGTGCCATCCTCAACTCTCTCCAGATCTAAAGTTCTGGAGAGTTTACTGTTCAATGCTTGTATGAAGTTAATACACCTTAATGGCTAGAGTTAGTGCAGTTGAGAGAAATGAGTAAAGATTGTGAATGCTGATATGACAGTAGTAAATGAGGGGAGATGCAACAACGTACTGAAATTGTTTTTAACAATTGAAGACAGTTGTCACTGAAAATTAGAAAGTCTATACATGCTTTTGCTCTGGGAATTATCTTTCAATTTCCCATTTTGGAAGATTAAATGATGAAAATGCCCTATTATGAAACTTTCTCTCGAGGATCTTAGCACACCCAAGTTATACCAAGTCAGAAAGGGACCAAAGACTTAATACACTCATACAACAAGCACACGACGAAAAGGTATATGTTCAATTATTAGTTTAAATATTTATTTTTAATAATATTGAAAGTGAGTTCATACTCCCACCTCTTGTTCCTTTCACCTCTTATATCTTTTGTTTTCTAGGTGTCTTTTGCTCTCGTATTCCCTGAACCTTACCTAAAAACCGTTGTGCAAACCCTAATCAAGGATCTATGTCATGAGCTGGACTTCCATCCACAGCAGCAAACTATTCTTCTAGTAAAAATTAGAAAAAACCACTGTTTATGTCTGTGTCACTGAAAATTTATAAACTTTTTTCAGAGATTATTTTATTGATTAAAATTTCTGTTTCGGTCTGTAGTGGGGACAAATTTGGTGACATTAGCCTTTGGGAGGTGGGATCCGGAAGGCTGGCACATAAACTTCTAAGGTTTGGGATTTATCTAGCTGCTACAGCCATTGCAGGTATTCCCATCTTACTTCCAAGAGTACAATGCATAAAACCTTCATCTTTATCAGTTTGATCTTGACAATGAATTTTACATATGGATAGCAAAAGTTTGACTTCAGTTGGTTACTTTCTGGCTTGACTGGCAAACACTTATAATACCATGGCCAACATTTAGGAATATAACATGGACTGATATTTCTCTTCATTATCAACTTGTACTATGACAACGGCTTTTGTTGAATGATGCTATCGGTGAATCGGTGTGTTTGGGGGCCAGATGGACTTATGCTTGGTATGTATATGCATTCTTTGCTTGTAATATGAAGTTATTCCTATTCATTATATTTATCTTTTCTCTTAATCAAATTGTGATTTGTCTAGGTGTTGCATTTTCCAAACATATAGTTCAGATATATACTTACATCCAACTGGAGAACTAAGACAGCACTTAGAGGTAATTTTGTATCCTAAATATCAGTTCTTCCTTAAAAATGGCTAGGTACGTTTATTGACCACTTTGTCTCTTTTTAGATTGATGCCCATGTTGGGGAGTTAAGACATTGCGTTTGCTATCCCAACGACAACCGTGTATAGTTACATGTGGAGATGATAAGACTATTAAGGTATTATCAAAAGGGTGTACCTGCTTTCTCTAGGGAAAACTAATTGATATCCTTTGTAACTTCTCTCTATTAAAAGTTTGACTTTTTGGGATATTAGAGTAAGTTTCTCCTGTGACAGGTATGGGATGCTGTCGCTGGACGCAGGCAGTATACTTTTGAAGGCCATAAAGCTCCTGTGTATTCAGTCTGCTGCCTCACCACAAGAAATATTCAGGTCAATATTTATTTAACTCATCTTGTTGGGATTCGGTGATCTGAGTTATCTTTTTCTATATGCTAACTAGTCTGATGGAATAAGATGGCTACCATCACTTTGAATCTACTTTAACTGTGTCAGTCTTTTTTCCTCTACGGCCATTGGATGGAAAGATAATAGTTGGCACTATGATTGCTTGAATCTAGAGTGGACTATGATGCTCCTGACACTGGTGCACCATATGGTATAGTGCTGAGGACCAGGTAAAGCTTGATGTTTTTAAGATGGACACAGGCTAGATAATTTGCTGATTTTCATATTGTTTGTTGTACATGAATACTCTTTAATAACTCATTGAAGTTTCTGATAATATCTTGTTTTACAAAGGATGTAATTATTAGCTGTCCAAGGATTCTTTGTGCCGGACTTTTTAGGCACTTCTCTGCCTTTGATGTGCCCATTATTTTGTAATCGTTCTCATTAAATGATAACTTATATTGTATCATAAGAAAAGACTTCTATATTTTTTGTTGCAGGCTCTTCTCATGGGAACAGTAAAAAGGCGATTCTATTTAGTTGAGTGGAATGAGAGTGAAGGTGCTATCAAAAGGACATATTCTGGTTTCAGAAAGCGCTCTTTAGGTGTTGTCCATTTTTGATACAACACGGAACGTTCTTGCTGTTGGGATGAATTTCAAATTAATTCTGGGATATGGACAATACAAATATGTTGACGGCTGTTGATGCAGATGGTGTGATTGCCGTTTGTAGTCATAGTATTTACTTGTACACCAATGGTATTTAACAGTAGATACGTACATTTGTTCATTCAATTCTATTCTTTGCAGGTTGTCCTAGACTGAGATTCATAAGGAAGGATCCTGCTCGCAGTTACAACGAGTGACAATGGTATCAAAATTTTAGCCAACAGTGATGGTTTTGTATCTATCAACAGTCTTGTAAGTTTAGCATTTCTTATACAATGAGTTGTTGTGCTTACCTTGGTCCACAAACTCATACGAGTGCCACTGCAGGTCCTATGTACAGCATACTTGTTGATTCAAACCATACATTGCCGATGAGAGACAAGTTATAGACTGGAACATTCTGAGTTTCAGATCCTCAACAGATGAAAGCTTGCCTTACCTGATTCTATAGCACCAAGCAGTAGTGGTAAAGAATCAAGTATTTGCGTGTTATTCAGTTAGGAAGAATCCCTTGCTTCTATGGTGCTGGATATTTTCTTTGTAGTTATTTCTGCCTTGTGTGCCGGTCTTATTATGAATATTTTACTATTATAAAGCTATGCAATCATATGCACTTACTTGTTATATTCCCAACCGATATTCTAAAAGAATTGGATGCATAGCGATAGGAACTCCGAATGTTAATCAAATGCTGGATGCTATTTAAACCTCTCGTCTGATGTGTTAACCTTTCTTTTCGAATTTTTCCTGTCCTTTTTTAAATATCCTGACATGCCCTGAGGATGATGGTATGTGCTGGCCAATTCACATGTTAATGCCACCTCAGTTGTGAAGTTAAGGCATAATACACCTTCTTTGCATGTAGTGCGGTTTCATCGATTAACAAAGTAGGAGAGGACTGACGATATAATATAAACTAATGACTTTTTACAAAAGACACGAAAGAATGTATCAAGTTCATCACAAAGCTTAATACATCATATATATTAGCCAAATAAAACATTATCCACAATGTGAAATACATTGTAATTTCCCTCCATTAGGCCTGGAAAAATATATATGTTTTTTTCTATTTTTGCAGATGTTTATTTGATTTAAGTAAATAAGAAAAAAAAATTCAGTTTGTTCGGTTGTGATTACACCAACTCTGGTCTATCTCTATTGGCCCTTACTGCAGCGCTGTTCACAACTGTGGAATGGCAGCGTAGTGAAAGGAATCCCTTGGGGAAAGGTTTATTTACTATCATCTATTGCAATTCTTTTGTTTTAATTTTGACCTTTCTATGTCTGTTGCAAACTGTCAGCTACTGCATACGTGCGCCCCAGTTGTGGCAACCTCCCATGAACACTTATGCATGACAATGATGGTAAACCAGCTGAAGAGTCTGCTGCATGCATTGCTTTATCCAAAATTGATTTTACGTTATGTCTGCCTCTGGTGGAAAGGTTTCCTTTTCAACATGATGACATTCAAGGTAAGTTATTGCACCTCTCCAAATTTGAACTCTTATTTCATACATGTTCCCAATATTTCCTTGAGATAATGCTTTGCAATATTTTGAGATTCCACATGACCGAATAAGATTGCTTACTGTGTCTCAGGTCATGACAATGTTTATGCCCCCACCTCCAGCAGCTACCTATTTGGCATTCATCCTCAAGATAATATTATTGCCATTGGATGGAGGATTCTACACATTGATTACAATGTCAGAGTTGATAGGTGAAGTTTCTCAGTTGATTTGTCGTTTTTTCTTAATTTTGAAGCTAGTTTTATGTTTAACTGGTCAAAGGATATGTTAAATTGAATTTTGCTCCATTTGTAGTTAGTGTTAATTTAAGGTTGATAACGATGATATTTGAGATTGTTAATGTAAATCTTATTCTGTTTGGCTGAATCATTACCTATCCCATACAATCTGATTATGCTTCGTCTCTGTTCATTGAGGGAAAGTCTTGTTGTTACCATCTTGTTTTAAGGAATTGATGGTTAGATTATTCCCACTGAAATCATTTTTCTATTTATTTATTTTTAAATGAACATATCCTTCCTGAACACACAAGAGATGCAACAAAAGTACAAAAAGGCAAACATGAGTCCACCACAATAGAAAAAACTGCTCAAAATTGTCAAGCTCAAGTATAGCTATCTTATAATCTAATCATCAACAATTATTGGTGACATATAAGTGGAAGCTAACTAATGTTGGATGTTGTTGCAGGTCAAAACCAAACTTAAGGGTCACCAAATCGAATCACAGGGCTTGCATTTTCCCAAACTTTAAATCACTGTGTTCTTCAGGGCTGAGCTCGGTTAGTTCTGACTAATATAAATTTAATATTTTAATGTTTATGGCTATGTTATGTTTACTTATTTAATGGGATGCTATAATTTTTTTGTCAGAGTAAAAACCTAGCACATTTACACCATTAGGTTTTGCTCTACAACTTTGCTTTCTGGGGAGCAAATTACTTTTTGAAATCAAAGTCGCAATTTGCGATTAATCTAAGTCATTTAGGTAATTAATGTCTCATATGATGACCCTTTCTTTGGTAAAATTTCAAACCATAGTTGAATTACCATGTAAATATTCTTCTTGGATGTTACCTTCTCAGCAATGGTTTGAGAAGTGCCCAATATAACTGTTGACGTTTGAATAGGTGAGTTGAAGAATCAAATTGTTTTGACGGGATCTCTAATGTGAAGATCTTTCCAGAAATGCTCTTTTAGAATTATTTTTGAACATCAATCTGGTTATCTTGGTTAGTGTCATGCTTAATACATTATTGGGCTCTTATCTATAAGCTGAGCTTTTGATATGGCTTTTAGATCACTGGTTATTTACATGATGATAGGCCAGTGACAAGTAATTTGAGTTCAAATCCGTGCTGATGTAATTCAAAACAAGTTGTGGGTAGAAAAAAATTTATTATTCTAGATTTACAATGAGATCAAGACAGAAGAAGGAAATATTCTATTCCAGCGTTGCTATCACTTACTACACTGAAAAGAATAGTCAATTATACAATGAGGAAAGACCTAATTTACTACAAGTTTCAAACATGGCTTCCCCGAGTCACTTCTAAATGCTATTGAATTTCATCAAGGTCCCAAAAATCAAGTTGAAGCTTTTCTTTTTTGTTATCTCTGGGTTTTTTACTTTCCGTTCTATTTATATTGTTGCAGCTATGTATGTGGAGTATTGTAAATGGAGAAGTGAATCAAGGTTCATACAAGCCCAGCTGGCCGTCAATGCCTTTGGTGGCGAAACTAAAGTCCAGTTTCATAATGATCAAACACATCTGTTGGTGGTTCATGATAGCCAAATTTCCATTTATGACAGCAAGCTAGAATGTTCACGTTCAGTAAGTTTGCTACCATGTCATCATGTTTTTTTTTTTTTTTTCTTCAGTTCTCTCTCTCTCTCTAAATAACTTACTGACCATGATCTCATTTCTATTAGTGGGAAACGTAGCGTCACATAATTAAGGTCAATGAGACCCCAAATCACATATTGTTGTTCGCAAAAGATTATAGTTGTACATCAATTGTTCTCTTTCCACCTTGACTTGCTAGAGTAAATTTACTACTTCAATGCTTTTTTATGGATAGCATGTTAGAAGCCTTGCCTATGTGTGGCTTCTCGCTCTGAGCTCTTTCTTGGAAGATTTATTGATGGTGCTGCATACATGTTCGCAAATCTTACTATTTCTTTTACATTTCCAAGTAAATGGAGAATTAATAAGATGTTTTAATTAAGAGGTTAAACCAGTCAATGTGAATTTCATGATACTGGCTATTTGTACATGTTCCGTATAATTTATTTAAACTGTTATTTTCAATCTCTCTTATAATGGTCCTTATGCTATGATTTTTGAACTTGTAGTGGTCTCCAAAAGATACACTCCCTGCTCCCATTTCAAGTGCAATAATTCATGTGATGGTTTACTGGTTATGCGTTTTTTGTGACGGTGCTGTGGGAGTTTTTGATGCGGATAATTTAAGGCTCAGATGTAGAATAGCAGCTTCTGCTTACATACCTTCCTTCTCTGTCAAGTAAGTAGACCTTTTATTTGGCGAGTTCTGAACATTCAGTTATTATATATAGGTTCGATTTTCAAGGCATTTTTTCTAATTTCATTGATCAAAATGTCAAGCCCATAAAATCCATCACTCATTGACGATATATATTCTGCAGCCACACATACCACCTATCCTTTTGTCATAGCACTCACCATCTGAGCCTATATATCGCTCTTGGCATGAGTGACGGAGCAGTGCATGTAGTCGAGCCTTCTGATGCAGAGCTGAAGTGGGGTGGCACACCCTCCCAAGACAATGGTCCCTCCCTTCTAATTCGTCAAATCCTTCTTGAGTGGTCAACCATCCGAGCACCCCACCAGGTAACTGCCGGGCTAGATGAAAAGGTAGTCCACAAGGATTATAGACACATTGAGCTGCACATTTTTTCTTTCTTTTTGAACATCACCTTTTCACTTTTTTTGCTCTATCACTTCCTCTAAATCATGCCTGCTATACTGTTGTAAATCGTTTTTCCGTGGCTGTTTTGCTACGTGAAATTCTAGAGAAGAAACTTTTATCAGAAACTGAAACACCCCTGCCACAAGCTGATTTGTGACACTTTAGAAGGTTTTCCTTATATGATGTGTAATCATTAATGGTTGTTTGGAATGAAAATGGTCATTGTTCCAGGCCTTCTGTTTATGTAGTCAAAAACAGCCTTTTGTTTTATTTATTTTGGGTCTGTTCCACTGTAAAGTGTTTATTTATACTTGCACCTTCTCCTTCCCATAGGCTTTATGTTTTTGTACAGTAAAAATTCTATTCAAGTTTTCATATTTGTTATTGCTGATTTATTTCTTATTCCGAGCTTATTTTATTTATTTTTTAAATTTAAGATCCTGATCCACGTCAATTACTAAATTACCCTGTGTATATTCCTGTGAATAAAATGATTTTCATTTTCTGGAAGTAGAAATGATTAAAATTGAAGAAAATGGTTATGGTTTGTGATAAAAAGTAAACCTTATCCTTTGATGGAATTTTTTTCTTAAGAGTTTATATATGGAAATGTTAGTTTAATCGTCCTCAATATGAAAGTATCAAACATCGTATGGTCTCTGATATAACAAGGTTGAAAAAATTTGTGAAATTATCAAAAATTGTTATAATATTCTACTTGATCTTCTTCGGTCATAAAATCTCCACAATGTAACTGCTGTTAACATAATCATAGTCCTTCATTATTGCCCTAACTACATTTGTAGATGAAGAGGTCTGGAGGAATGACGGGATTTAAAGGAAAAAAGAAAAAAGGACGAGAAAGAACATCGGGTTTTTAATCAAGACAGAAAATGCGAGGGGGTACCTTTGAAACCCCGGGAGGATTGATAACAGTCTCGAAGAAGGTAGTCTAGCAGACGAACGAAAATTGCGTTAGGTGGAAAGTCTAATAGAATAAACTCGAGATGGTCAAATCACTAACAAACAATCACATGAATTATGGTCGCAGCTGAAGAAATCTTGGTCCCTCAGCTTATATTGCTCTCATTGAGATTTCCATTGCCTAATGAATACTTTAAGTAAGATATGAGTCCGTCCTCCCTTTTATGTGCGTCGACATGATTAATTTAATTGATATATGAAATAAATGATCAATCAATCACTGAATTAAAGGTAGTGGGAAGTTTTTATTTAGGTTAAAAGATCTATATGATATTTGTTCTTTTATTTTTCTCAATTGAAAAATCAAACGAAGGGAAAAAGGCGATGTCATAAGTATTTTCAACATTAGACAATATTAAAGGAGTCTTTGTATTTTTTTAAAGTATATTGTTCCAACAGATGCAATGGTTGAATTGAATAGAATAAATTTTGCGTTAAAATTCTGACCTAATCTGTTAATTCGATTTACATCTAATTATGCCCTGCCCTCATTGAATTATTCACGACAAATTCCAGGGATAATAATCTTGGGCCAATTCAAGATGATTAAAGGTGCAATTGGATCAATTCTACCACATCACAACTTGTTTATTTTTAATAATATTTGGGCCGCTTGACGTCCGAAGCTGGAAGCTGTGCTGTTTTCTTTTTGCCTTTCTTCTTCTTTACTTTTCTACTTTTATTGATGACTCATCTACTTTGGTATATATGTGCCATTAATAACACTCTCCCCACTAGAGTAAAGAACCCAAAAAAAACAAAAAGAATCAAATAATAAAATAATACAGACTGAAGTATGCGGTGAATTTATAGTTAGGGCAATGCTTTGTTTTTAAAAGTTGTGTTTGTTTGGGGTCAGTAAACTCATATTCTTGTCTTATGTGGTCTTTATACTCCATCAAGAACGCTGTTGGTGTCCAGTAACTTCATATTCTGATTTCTTTATTTTCTTGTTTTTTTTTTTTCTTTTCCCTTCTGGATTATTTTAAAAAAAAAAATATTTCGCATTTTCCGATCTACTCTTGTTCTGTTATTTGAGTATAATGTTGAAATTAATAAAGAACGGTCGTACCCCTGAATTAGCTGAGTTTATAGTTAGGCCATATGCTTCTATGCTAGACCTAACTTGTTTTTGGACGTATTTCACAATAAACTTAAAACGTCTTGCAATTGCTTTAAAAGTGAGATGTTCAACAAAGTAAGGGTGTAACTTGAAAAAAAATTGAGTTAACTTACTTTCACAAATCTATTACTTTCAATAATCGATTACTTATTCTCCTACCCACTCATTGATTTTTCACCACAATTCCATTGATGAATGATATCTGGCCAACCATCAGACCGATTATATACAGCACTACCGATACAGTTGTGCAACTAATCTCAAGGTTAATTTTACTGCATCAAACTGTGTTTTACTTTAATATATAAGGATAGTCTCGGATAATTTTTTAAGTTCAAGGGTATTTATAGTCCTAAAAACTTAACATATAATATAAATAATCCCATTTAAAATTTTAAATTGGTAAGTTGTTTTTAAAAAAACAAGGGCACTATTGTTCAAAACTTTAATAGTTAAAAAGTAAAATATAACAAAATTAAGATTTATTACATAATCTTAAAATACTTAAGAAAATAAAAGTATTTAGATTACTACTATATAACCACGTAAGTACTTGATTTTTAAAAGATTACTGAATATTGATATTACTTTATAATGGAAAGAAACCTCTGACCAAACAAACCCGGCATAATATTTGATTTGTATTTGGTCCGGATCTTACATCAGAAGGCTTACTTCCATAAGGAATGCCACTCTCTACCAGCCTCGCGATCTGGAAAGCTAGTGCTTTTTTCATTATTCTTTTTTCTTGATCCTTCATCTTTATACTCTTAAGTCTTTTAACTTTATTTTTATATTGATGCTCAAATAATTTGTGAATATATTTGCCACTACCTTATTCGCAGTACGAGTAGGATACCGGGAAAAAAATTTAAATAAAAATTAAAGTAAGGAATCGATAAACTCACAAATAATACCAGAATCGATCATTTCATTAAAATATTGCGTGAGTTTAATATTTAGGCTTATGCTTTGTTTAGTTATTTTTTGATTTGTCACATCCTTCTTTTTGTTCTGATTTTTAAAGCATCGCTTCATCCCTTTCCCTCCCCCACTTTCACTTAACACTCCAAAATACTTCAACTCTGACCTCTCTCAAACACCCACCAACAACCCCACAAGCAGCAGAGAACCTCCGCACACTGAAAATCCCTCCGCCTCCTGGCCATCTCGTACCACCCCGGTAGCCGCTCGAGGATAACGGGAACCAACCATCCAGAGACTAGACCGAAGGGATGGCCCACTCTCATCTCGACCCCCCCCGGGATACGCTGACCGAGCTACACACCATACAACAAGCACGGCCGGTACTCAGCGCACATCAAAAGGAGGTGCAAAAGAAACGCCGGGCCCCCAGTGGACGTAGGTCCTCTAAGAAAAGACGAAGAAAAAAAAAAACAGTGTCAAGATCGTTATGTTCTTCAGTGTGAGTGCAGTTGCCCGTGACTTGGTCGGTTTATTTGCTTCCTATTTTGTCCCCCTTGGTCCTGATTTAAAAAAAATAAATTATTTCAGCATGTTCAGTGTTTGTCCTCACAGCTAGACCTCGGCCTTTGTTTGGTTTGCTCAGGGTGATAAGGTCTTGCCTGGTTAGGCGATGGAACTGTGGGGTGTTGCGTTATCGTTTTTGACCTTTTTTGTTTTTGTTTGTTTGGGTTGTTTGCAAGGGGGAAGTTGCCACCCCACTTGTCCTGTTTGAAGTCGTTTAAAGATCTGTGACTTTGCTGTCTTTGTGTTTTCAGTTTTGTTTTTTTTTTTAAAAAGTGTTGAAAAAGGGGGGAACGAACTTAAGTGCTGTTGTGGAGGGTTATTTGAGTTTACACCTGTTATTATCTCTGTTTTATTTTATTTTTATATTTTTCAAACTTGAAGAATTGAAGGAGAAAAAAAAGGTTTAAAATGGCTGTAGAACTTATTGGGAGTATCGCGGGTGCCGGGAGTTTTGTTCTGGATGTTGTCAAGTGCTTGGCTGCTCCGATTGGGCGTCCGTTTAAGTACTTGTACAACTACAAGAAGAACATTGACAATCTCCAAGATGGAGTTAAGAACCTGAAGAATACAAGTGAAGAAGTGCAGGTTAACGTGGTTGCTGCTGAAAGAAACGTGGAAGAGATCAAACAGAGTGTTAAGGACTGGCAGAGTAAAGCGAACAATACCATTACTGAAGCAGAGAAGTTGATTGAAGAGAAAGAAAACAACCCTCGATGTTTCAAGGGATTGTGCCCCAACTGGATCATCCGCTACAAACGTAGCAAGAAAGCATTCAAATTAAAGCAGGATGATATCAGTCAACTCCTAGATAAGAATATTCATCGATTCCTGCCGCAAGAAGATAAAGTTTCCTATCCTACTATTCACAAGGAGATATGGCTTAGATCTAATGAAGATTATTTGGCTTTTGAATCGAGAAACTCCACTGTGAAGGATGTATGGGGTGCATTAAATGATGAGAATATCTACATGATGGGTGTTTATGGGATGGGTGGTCTTGGGAAGACCACTCTTGTGCAGGAAGTTGGGAGACAAGCCGAGAAGGATAAGCTCTTTGAGGAGATTGTTTTTGTAGAGGTAATGTTTCATTTTGTTATATTAAGAATGTTGTTTTATCTTAATTATATATTTAGAGTGATAATTATTAGTATAAATGATTTATATGATTAATTTTATTTGAGTGAAATTAATTAGACTTTACACATCTATATATATAAGGATGCAATGAATGTTTACGTTAATAATTAAGGAGAAATAAACACTCAATAAAACATTGTTTTTTCATTTTTAAATTAATGAAGACATCCGTATTTTCCTTATTTTATTTGTAATTTTATATATTTTAGTTCAGTTTATTTGTTAAGGTTTGCTTCTTACTTCTTATATAAGGCAGATGAATACCTTAAAACAACACAGCACACATATATATAGAGTAATTTCTTTAATATATTGTTCTTGACCTAACTATAATATTTCTCGTCTTAAAGGTAACAGAAACTTTGGATGTAAAAAAGGTTCAAACAGAAATTGCAGATAAGTTAGGCCTAAAATTCAATAACGAGAGTGAAAGAGCAAGTAAGTTATATGAGAGATTGAAGAGCGGTAAGAAGATCCTTTTAATTTTAGACAATGTTTGGGAAGATCTTGATCTCAAGACTATGGGCATTCCTTCTAAAATGGATCATGGGGGATGTAAACTACTGCTAACAACAAGAAACTTAGATGTGTTGCAGAAGATGGATTCCCAAAAAAATTTCGGGATGAGTATTTTACAAGAAGAAGAAGCTTGGAATCTGTTCATGAAGATGGCAGGTAATTCTTTTTTTTTTTTCAATTATTTGCTATGGTTTGGTGTGAATAAATAAAAGATTAAAGTAAATTTTAAACACGAACACATTTCAAACTTTAAAGTTTAATTTGGCTTCTATTCTTGACATAAAACCATGCCCAGTTTAAGGGCAAGGAATTGCCTTTTCCCTCTAAGATCACATTAATAATTATTAATTCAATTTAATTATTTTGTCAACATTTCCATTGAAATATATTTTATTTATTTTATAATAATATATTCATATTCTATTCTAAACATCAACTTTCTATCTTTGATTTCCTTGTCTAAATTGTTCACCTAAAAATAAATAACTCATAAAATAGTCTTGTCTCTTCTAGTAAATAATGGTTTAATGTGAATAAATAAAGAGTTAAAAGAAGTAATAACATGAAATATTTTTCAAAATCTATATAATTATTCAATTGATAGAATAATAGTGGTGGCTTAGGGCATCTATATAGCATCACATTAAAAACAAGAAATCTAATTTTTTTTTTTTGAAAATTCCTTAGACATAACTTTTATTTATTCTCTAATTAAATATTGTGAAAATCAAATTTCTATGTTTAATTTCCATATGCTGAAACAATTCTAACTTAGGGTTATTTTCTAATTACATGCTATTGAGATTTTGTTCAAACTGACTTTCTAACCCATCTTTGGTCCTGAGGTTTAGCGAAAGTAACATTTGGTCCAGTAAGATTAGAAAGTAAAGGTTAGGTCCTTTATCGATTAACAATCGTTATGTTAATATAAAAAGGATAAGAGTATTTTTTTTTTTTTTTTTTTTTATAATGTGATAATTTATATTATAAAAATAATAAAAAAGCCAATTATCCCGTCTTCAACAAACACTCAAACAGGCCGCCGCAATTGTGCCTTCACAACCCACGGGCTGTGACCACAAGACAATATGTCTTTCGCTACCACTGTCAACCACCCCAATCCACTACCATCTCTTACAACCTTCTGTAACCAAAACATCACCACTGCCTCTTCACTACCATCTCTTTAAAAATCACAACCACCTTCCGAACACACGACATCACTGCTGCCACTTTTCAAACCCACCATCACCAAAAGCAGCCATAATCCGCGAATTTCCAATCATCACACCAACATTATATATATATATATATATATATATTTTTTTTTTTTTTTTTTAAGAAATTTGAGGAAAAAAAAGTGAAAGAAAAAGATAAAGGTTATCATAAAAATCACCTACACTCTTTGGGGTTGGGATTTGGTTGCGGCTTGCCAAGGGGTTGGGGCTGCTGGGCGCGGTTTGGCCAGGAACTTTTTAATTTTTTCTAATATTTTATTTTGTAATATTTTGCCTTTGAATTTTTTTTTGGATTTTTTTGTTCCCTAAGATTACAAATACCCCCCTGTGATATTATAAATAAAAAAGCCCTTGACATTAGTCATCGGTTAGCCATCATAACTTTTGACACCTGACAATGATATAGCAATGGAGTCCCATCTTTGCCCTTGAAAAACATGGCATGAAAGGGAAAGACTTAATTGCCCCTTTTCTTTAAAATATAAATGGGCTGGAAAGGTAATTCCAAATATTAAATCTTATTTTATTTTTTGAGTGCAACTCATTTATATTTAATCTGTTTTTTATTTTTATTTTTTTAAATCTAACAACAGTATTTTTTTTTCTATATATATTACACAACCATATAATATTTTAAATTTTTCTATAGTTACAATACAACATAATATAAATTTAATAGTGTAAATTTTTAAACTTGAATATACAAATTTCGTGTACTAATAAATGACACTGTTTTGCTTTTAAGATGTTGTTACACCTTAGATCCTCTTAATTTCTATTTCTATTTACACATCTTCAATCTTCTATTTTGAAATTTGTTACACTTCTTTTTAAAATGACGAACATGAAATTTAAAGTATATTCATTAAGATGCATGCTTTAAATTAATTCTTAATATTTGAATTACTTTTATTAGATGCCGTTAGTTAATTATAGCTCTTAGATGAAGTTATTTTAAGTTCACAATAATGAGAATTGACTTGGCAGCTTCATTTTACATTTCCTTATTTCTCATCAGCTTATTTTTCTTTTCTATTAATATTGTTTTAGAGCTCTTGATAAGACAAATGTATTTCTATGATTTTAGAATGAAGAGTGGAAAGAAAAATAACAATGAGGAGTATTACTTAAAATATTTAAAAAACAGAAAAGTTGATGGTTTTATTTATAAAATAGTCCAATAAGATAATATCTGGAAATGCAATTAGTATAATCCTAACTTCCTATGCAGGTGGTGTAATTCAAACACGTGGATTGAATTCTTTGCCACAAGATGTATGCAAAGAATGTGGTGGTTTGCCTATTGTCATTTGTACAATAGCAAAAGCATTAAAGAACAAGAGTAGTCCATCTGATTGGAAAGTTGCCTTGCGAGAATTAAAGGCGCCTTCACCGACAAAGTTCATAGGATTACTGGAAAAGGAATATGTGAAGATCGCCTTGAGTTACACATATTTAAGAGATGATGAGCTCAAGAAAACTTTTTTAATTTCTAGTCTAATGAAAAATAATACTTCCATTTCAGACTTGTTCAGACATGTTGTGGGTTTGGATATACTTGAAGGAGCTAATTTGACAATGGAAGATGCAAGAGATAGACTAGATAAATTGGTACGCGAGCTCAAAGACTCTTGTTTGTTACTTGACAGTTTCGAAAGCGGACAATTTGCTATGCATGATGCCATCCGTGCTGTTGCCGTAACAATTGCATATACAGACCACCATGTTTTTACAAGGAGAAATGACATTGAAAGGGAATGGAAGAATAAAGATAAACTCAAGAAATGCACAAAAATCTCCTTACCTGGTAATAGTACCATTATTAGTCAGCTTTGGCCTAAAGATCTGGATTGTCCAAATCTTGAGTATTTCTATATGACTAATACGTGGGCTTCTTCTTACGAAATCCCTGAGGACTTTTTCACAGTGATGCCAAAGCTCAAAGTTTTAAATTTATTTGGAATGCAACAATCATCATTGCCATCGTCACTTGATCTTTTGACAAACCTTCAAACATTGTGTTTAGATCATAGCAAAATTGAAGATGTTGCTATTATCAGAAACCTAAAGCAACTAAAAGTCCTTAGTTTGCAATATTCTAATATTAAAGAGTTGCCTTCAGAATTTGGTCAATTGACTCAGATAAGGTTATTAGATCTAAGCGATTGTAGGCAATTAAAAGTTATTGCACCAAATCTGATACCAAAACTATCCCAACTAGAAGAATTGTATATAAAGGGATGTTGTATTCAGTGGAAGGTTGAAGTACTAAAGGAGTTGAAGCACTTGACTCAATTGACCACTTTAACATTAGATGTTACAAATGACATAGTTTTGCCTCAAGGCTTCTTTTACAGAGAGCTTAAAAGGTACAACATATCAATAAGAAATGAACGGTGGAACTTTTATGATTGGCCCAATTACGAATTTTCAAGAATATTGGAATTTAATTATGATTCTACCATTTCTTTAGAAGAATTGCGAATTCTCAAGAATGTTGAACTCTTACGGTTGGTCGAATTTTCCGATGATGATAACAATCTCAAGCCAATTTTTAACGAAAAGGTTTGGTTGACATTAACCTCTTGCACTTATATATTCTTATCTTTTCTTATGCTTATTCTCATTTGTTAACACATAATTGTGATATTGAATTATTTGTTCTTCCCTTTTTGCCTTTTTTTTCCTTGTGATTTAAATTTTCGGTTAATTTTCATTACTAAGTACTTCTCTTCAATAACTATACTTTGTATTTTCTGTCAAATTGATTTCATTAATTCATGCTTGTTTTCATGTTGAAAATTATTAGAGAGACAAAAGACAGATCGTTAATTCCGATGGCATGTCAACTATAATTAATCCATAATTATCAATTATTACTTTTTTTAGTTTTTTCATATGAGTAAATATTGAAACATCAATTATCTTTGACTTCAGGTTATTTTCTCCAATTTGATGGCCTTGGAACTGAAAGTTACTAGTTCTCGAAAGATTTGGGATAGCCAACCTCCAACATTCATGTCTTCCTTGACACACTTGAACTTGAAGAGATGTAGAAAAATAAAATATGTGTTTTCATTTAGCATAGCCAAAAGCCTCCAGACTCTGCAACACCTTGAGATAAGGGATTGTGAGGTTTTAGAGGAGATTGTTGCAGAAGCAGAAGGAGCAAATAATTTTGCCTTTCCGCAGGTAACCTTTTTGACACTTGAAAATTTACCAAAACTTACAACTTTCTATCATGGAATAGATACTTGGGAATTGCCGATGTTAAAAAGGTTGGTGGTGGAGGAATGTGAAAAATTCACTTCAAAATATCTCGGCTTCCATGAAAATTCACTCCATAATTCTGAGCCAAAATTCATTTGGTTGGATAATAAGGTACAAGTCTCTTATTTACTTCTTTATTGAAAAAAAAAAAAAAAAATTCTTTAATACATTATATAAATTAGAAATTAATAATGTGATTCTTAACACTCTCTCTCTCTCTTTTAACAAAAATTTAGAAAAATAATTCTAGAAATCATCAAATGTTTATAGAAATCATAAATATAATTTTATATTAGATTATCATCAATTGGAAGACAACTTTTTGTAAAACTATAAGGAAATAGAAACAAGTTTTAAAATATCCAAAAAAGAAATACAAAACTTCATTTATTCCTATTAAATTTAAGGGAAAAAATATAAGACATAAATACCCATATAATAAAAGGGAGAATGACAAAAATGGATACCTTTTTTCTATACATGCCAGAAAAAAAAGTGTTTAATTAATTATATAATATATTGGAATTAATTTAATTAATTTTTTTAAAAATATTATGTTTAATTAGTAGTTTTCAAAAAATAGTTTTTTATTGTAAATTTAATATTTATTTGAAGTTTAAAATAATAATAAAATGTAATTTACTAGTTTTAAAATATATTGTAGTTGAATTATAAAAAACAGTTAGATTTAAAAAAAAAAAAAAAAAAAAAAACAATGCCTTTGTAATTTGTGTTTGACCTGTGAATTTTGAGCCAACAATTAAACTTTTCTTTTAAGAAAATAAAAAACTAATTATATTTTATTTCAATTGATATGTAGATCAACTCTGATTTGGAGAAATTGGAATTAAATAATAAGTTGAGATGGATTAGTTGGCAGAGTAAATCTAAAACTCTTGAGATCAAATGTGATAAGTCAACAAATATTCCACTTGGACTCCTTCAGATATTTGAAAATTTGAAAGAGCTTCAACTAGAGTCGTGTGGATACAAAGAAATATTCTCATGTGGAAAGGATGAGAAACAGATGCAAATCACTCTAGGCCCATCCTCAACTTCTTTCCAAAATCTTAAAGTTCTTAAGGTAAGTTGGTGCAGAGAGTTGATGAAGTTAATAACACCTTCAACAGCTAGAAACTTGGTGCAGTTGAGAGAAATGAGCATAGAATCTTGTGGAATGCTAATTGAAATAATAGAAAATGAGGGAGAAAGAGATGCAACAACGAGTATTAGAATTGTTTTTGATAATTTGAAGAAGTTGTCTCTTAGAAGCCTAGAAAGTCTCACATGCTTCTGTTCTGGGAATTACTCTTTCAATTTCCCATCTTTGGAAGAGATAATTATAAGAGAATGCCCCAATATGAAGACTTTCTCTCAAGGAATCTTAAGTACACCAAAGTTACACAAAATCAATTATGAGAGCTTGGCTAAGGATTCATGGACGTGGGAGAAAATGGAAGTAAAGAATGAGGGGAATGATCTTAATAAAACCATACAAGGAGCGTGCAGAAAACAGGTATGTATTCAAGTAATTTGTTTGAATATTTACTTACTTTTACATTTTTTTGATATATTTTAATAATATAATGTTTTAGCTACAAGATTACAATAACAGTAGGATGAAGCAAGTTTTATTAGTTTATTAATACAAGTGTATAACACTAAATCACAAGAAGACAATTTTAAGCATTGACCCAAGTTGAATAAGCGGCTACAAATTAGGGGATGGCATTAGCTCTATAAAGCAAGATGGAGAATGCAACTTGATATTATTATTTGTTTAGTTTGGGCCTAGGCTTTCAAAAATTATTAAGAGTTACAAAAAGACACATTTTTCAAATCCATTAGAAACAATAATTATTATTTTTTTAATTACTTTATATTGAAACAACTATTAACTTTTATTGCAGGACATTTCCGTTGATTTGAAGTACAAGGCATTCCAAGATATCAATTCTACAGAAATTTGCTATAACCAACATCCAAATTCCTTCTATCAAAATTTGACACACTTGATTTTGTCGAGTTGTGGAAACATAAATTATGCATTTCCATCTTCCATTGCCAGAAGCCTCCACCAACTCCAACACCTAAAGATACATAATTGTAAGGTTCTAGAGGAGATTGTTGCAAAAGAAGAAGGAGCAAATAAAGATGACAATTTTGTCTTTCCGCATGTAACCTCATTGGTCCTTGAAAATCTACCAGAATTTAAAGCTTTCTATCATACTTTTGAATGGCCAATGTTACAAGAGTTGGTGTTGAAAGATTGTGCCAAATTCATGACTTCAAAATATCTGAGCTTCCAAGAAAATAACGAGGAGTGTGAACCTCATTTTTCAGAGCCAAAATCCCTATTCTTGAATGATAAGGTATGAGTCTTTAATTATTTCATTGTTTATTGAGAAAGAAAATTAACTTAAAAATAATAAGGTGTGTAGATCAATTCTGATTTGGAGGAATTGAGATTAAATAATAACTTGAGATAGATTAAATGGATCTAAAACTTTTGAGATTGAATATAATAAGTCAACAAATATTCCATTTGAACTCCTTCATAGATTTGAAAATCTAGAAGAGCTTCAACTAAATTGGTATAAATAAAAAATGTCTGAAGTCCAACTTATAGTTAGGATGGGCCAGTTTGGAGTCAAATTCTAAATCAACTCTTAATAACAAATAATTAAGCAATCATTTGTTTTAATGGATCTTATAGATCAACCCAGATTTGGAGGTATTTGAATTAAGCAATAATGATTACATAGAAATTAGATGGATGAGTCAATCAAAAGCTCTTAAAATCTCTAGCGATAACTCACCAAATATTCCACTTGGACTCAACTAATTTGATTTTGTTTTGATGAATATGCAGATCAACTCTAATTTGGAGAAAATGGAATTAAAGAATACCAACAGAGAGATTAAATGGCAGAGTCAATCTAAAGCCCTTAAAATCTCCAATGATAAATCAGCAAATTTTCCACTTGGACTCCTTCAAAGATTTGAAAATACGAAAGAGCTTCGACTAGATATATGTGATGAATACAAAGAAATTAAGTGCCTATCTGATCTTCCAAATCTTGAAGTTCTACATGTAATTTGGTGTAATAGATTGACGAGTCTAATGCCATCCTCAGCTTCTTTCCAAAATCTTAAAGTTTTGAATGTAAGTTGTTGCGAATGGTTGATGAAGTTAATAATACCTTCAACAACAAGAAGCTTGGTGCAGTTGAGAGAATTGAGCATAGGATATTGTGGAATGATGATAGAAATAGTAGAAAATGAGGGAGATGAAACAACAACTGAAATTGTTTTTGAAAATTTGAAGAAGTTGTCACTTATACGTTTAGAAAGTCTCACCTGCTTTTGCTCTGGGAATTACTCTTTCAATTTCCCATCTTTTGAAGAGTTAATTATAGAAGAATGCCCCAATATGAAAACTTTCTCTCAAGGAATCTCAAGCACACCAAAGTTATCCAAAATCACATATGAATGGGAGGAGAAGGATTTAGAGAATGGGGGGATTGAGCTTAATACAACAATACAACAAGAACACAAAAAAAAGGTATATGTATTCAATTTATTAATTTAAATATTTATTTTTTAATTTAAAGTTAGTTTTTGTATAGGCTCAGCATTATTGTTGAACTAGTGGCCAACACACACTTAGACACCTCACTTCACTACTAGGATACAACAAACTCCGTCTATATTTTTTTTAAGAAATTTCAAAAACTACACTATTTTATAAGATTATTTCTAACAACCATTAATACTTCATCATATTTTATTTTTCTCCTTGCTTCCTATTAAATATATAAAAAATTATTAACATTAAGTGGAAATATTAATTTTAATTTGATTGACATTATTTTTCTTTAGGTTGATTCCAATTTGAAGAAATTGACATTAACATTAAGTGGAAGGGATATCAAGTCGATTTGGCAAGGAGAGTTTCAAGAGAACTTTGGCAAAGTAAAAACTCTTCAATTGATCAAGGATGAATATGCAAACATTCCAATTCAAATCCTTCAGAAATTTAACAGGCTTGAAAAACTCATATTGAAAGTCAGTTCATACGAAGAGATATTCTCATTCGAAGAGGATAATGAACACATTGGAGTACTCACAAAATTAAAAAGTTTAGAATTTTGGGCACTCTCTAATTTAAAGTGTATTTGGAAACAAAGCTCCCGATTGAACTCAATTCTTCAAGATCTTGATTTTTTGAAGGTGCAATATTGTCACAATTTGACTACTCTGTTGCCATCTTTAGCATCTTTTGAAAATCTAAGGACTTTGACTGTAACCTATTGCAATGGAATGCAAAACTTAATGTCATCCTCAACAGCCAAAAGTCTAGTGCGACTAGAATACTTGTCAATAGAAAGATGTGAAATGATGATAGAAGTATTATCAAACGAGGGAGATACAGAGAAAGGTGATATTGTTTTTGAGAAACTAAAGAATTTGAAATTGTATAATTTAGAAAGTCTTACATGTTTCTGCTTTGGGAATTACTTTTTCAATTTCCCATTATTGAAAAGCTTATATGTGAGTCGATGCTCCAAGATGAAGACTTTCTTTGGAGGAGGCTTAAGCATGCCAAAGTTACAAGAGTTGAACGAGAGAGATTGTTCGGAGAGTGACATTAATATGATCATACAACAATTACAAAATGGTAAGTATTCATTTACTTAACTGTAGACTTCTTCGTTCTCCTTCATTGAATTAATACTAGTCAATCCTCTATTGTCTTTATTATAGATTTTGTCTTTAATTAAAATCCTCTATGGGTCAATTATAGACTATCAAATATATACAGAGAAGCTGCAATATAATATTACAATTTATGTTTCCTTAAAGTTAATTTATACGTGCTTTTGAAGCATATATTAGAGTAGTTGTTGAGAAAATTCCTCATTTTCTTGTTTAATTGATAAACTATGATCTATTTAGAGTCTGAAAATAGCATTCTCTACAGGTTTTTCTTTTACTACTAATGTGTTGTTCTTTATGATTACAGATTGTTCAAAAATCTATGAAAGATTTCCAGAAGAAGAAGATTCAGAGTTTTAGTTAGATAGAAAACTGTAATGTTCATCAACACACAACAAAGTCATGTGGTAAGTATGTGGTATTAGATGAGTTGACATTTCTTCTTAAACATAATTCAAAAGAATATATATAAGTTGTCTTCGGAAATTCAATTGATTATATAGATTTAAGAAATTATAAGGTTAAATATGATATTGATTAAACATTTGAGACCAAATTAAAATGATTTAACCATATGACATATGAGGGACTTTAGTGATAGTATCCAATCCTATAAATTTATATTAAAAAAAACTAATGATGGTGATATCAGGCGCTCTACAACAGGGTTAGGTCTCTTTCCTTGGTGCCTAACGGCGATATCTAGCTACAGTCAAGTCCTCTCAAGTATCCGACTGTGTGGCTTCAGTTTACAGTCAATTACAAACGAGTCGTATCGACCACGCGCGTCCTCTCCCTTCTGTTCTCCATAACTCATTTAAAATTGTTGACGGTCCCACTAGTTCAACCCCCGACAATTTAGGTCATTTTCATCGTTTCAAATACTTATTATTAAAACTAATACAACATATGTATTAATATTTGTTAATTTTTTAATTTTGCAGATGTGATTGTCAATTTGTTCCTCAACCTGTCGCAACGATCGGCGAAATTAGTGCCAAATGATGTCGGTTACGCTTCAAGCATTAGAAGTTGAAAATCGGCGTCACATTTGAGACCAAACAAAATGATTTAACCATATGAGGGACTTTAGTGATAGTATCCAATCCTATAAATTTATATTAAGAAAAACTAATGATGGTGATATCAGGCGCTCTACAACAGAGTTAGGTCTCTTTCCTTGGTGCCTAACGGCGATATCCAGCTACAGTCAAGTCCTCTCAAGTATCCGACTGTGTGGCTTCAGTTTACAGTCAATTACAAACGAGTCGTATCGACCACGCGCGTCCTCTCCCTTCTGTTCTCCATAACTCATTTAAAATTGTTGACGGTCCCACTAGTTCAACCCCCGACAATTTAGGTCATTTTCATCGTTTCAAATACTTATTATTAAAACTAATACAACATATGTATTAATATTTGTTAATTTTTTAATTTTGCAGATGTGATTGTCAATTTGTTCCTCAACCTGTCGCAACGATCGGCGAAATTAGTGCCAAATGATGTCGGTTACGCTTCAAGCATTAGAAGTTGAAAATCGGCGTCACATTTGTCTGGGCTCTAGGCGATAGGTGAACACAATGTGATCATATATGAAGCTGTAGTTTTAAAACATGATTTAATTGAAATGTTGTTTGAAAGTATGAGTTTTGTGTTTCGTTGCTATATTACTTGCAGGGTCGTGCGAAAGGTAGTACCCGATTTAGGAGACGTTCAGCAAGGATCATGAAGTGCAAATACATTGAATGGCTCCTGAATATATTTATCCGGAAAGAAATCTGGTACGGTGTAAATTGTATTTCAACTTGTGCAAGTATAATTTGATAGTGTATTGAAATTGTTTATATTTTTAGTAATTTGCTTTGGAATATATTGTAAGTTCTAATAATTTGCTATAAAAATAATTATACCAATAAGTAGAAAACGTAGCTGGTGGTTTTGAAATTGATAACTGTAGAATTTTAAGCATATGTGCGTTGGGTTTGGCTAAGTACGAGTAATGTTAAGGTTGCATGATTGAAACTCGTGAGACTATTCACTTAATGATTAGATGATTTTGATGGACTTGGTTTTAAGACTATTCATATATAAGACTCGTTGATATAATGATGGATACCTCAACTTATAAAAGTCTTGTTTTTGTTGGGTTTTTAGGTTTAGGCAGTTATGAGCCAAGCAGAGGAGAGGCATTCGGCCAGGGACTCAATGTATGTTTAAAGCTTGTCTTTCTCTTGTAGTCTTATTCCTTTTTAAAGCTTTTTTTTTTTTTTTTTTTTTTTTTTTTGTTCATTTCGGTCAACGCCTTTGTGGTTCAAAAAGCTAGAAATGGAAATGCGTGTTACATGGTGATCTTATATTCATATACAATGTACAACTGTTTTAAAGTGTTTTTGGTGGTTTGGGTTCTGCATGGTTTGGTGCTTTGATGTGTAGTGGTAGTGAAAGTGAAACCCTTTAGGGTATGTAACATTAAAGTTTAGGGATCTTCATTAACTGTTGGAATTAACTACTGTATGAATTTATGATTGGGTGAGGCTGACCATGACTAGCAAAGCAGAGTTTTTGGTTATTAAGAAACTGCAAGTTTTTGAATTGACTACTGAATGTAGTGGGGGCGAAGATGTTGGAGGGGAGCAATGGCATGATTATAAATTTTGGATTATTGCCAACAAGTAATTTTGTGTTGCTGGTTTCTTCATTTTGGTCATAAGTCTCAACAGTGGCAATAAGGAGCTATGGTAAAAATTGTTTAAAAATTAATAGAGTACAATAGATAAAAGTATGAAGGGTAGAAGTGAGAAAATCATAACGTAAGGTACACATGATTGTGAGAATGTTAAAATGGACCAATGGTGTGCTTGAATACGCTGCAAGTGCGTTATTCAGAAGAAATATGTAAATCAATTAATATGCTTATCTCTTAGCCATCCTAGTATAAGTCTTTGGGGTTCTGGTTGCTACTTTTTTATGTTTCTTGCATGCCATCAGTCACTAATTGAAGTTTGTAGTTGAGATTTTTGAACTTTATCACCTTTGTCCTATATGGATTCTTTTGAACAAACATTATTTAGCCAATGCTCAACTTTACTATATGTGCTCATAGGTGTCTGAAGTTCAAACTTTGGCCGCTAATATATTGATTTGTTGCTTTTAGGAATTGTACTTGATCCTGACAAATGCAGCCTACTTACCTTGGGAGAGAAAACATAACTGGTTTATGACATTGCCCAATATGGCAATTGCCACAGAGATTCTTAGCTCATTCAGCCACAGGAAGCTTTTTGAAATCGAATAGAGGCTATGCTGAACTTCGAATGATAGGCTTTACTAAAGTTAGTTTTTCATAAGTCTTTAAGGGATAGCATGGATAATTTTCATGCCTCTTTGGCCAAAACCCAACAACTGAAATTTTGTTGTATTTTTTCAATTAGTTATTGTGCATGCTCTTAGACTTTCATTCTCCAATAACATCAATTTAAATTTTCTTCCATCTCCTAGTAAACAATTGAGTTGCTGATAATGATATGATGATATATTTGCTTCTTTATACAACATATTTAGTTTTATCTTTGTCTACAAAAACATCTCATTTCATTTTTTAAATGTCACTAGGAAATCTTGCTATGTGTAAATGTTGACTTCATTATCCTCAATCACTAAGAAAATCAAATTGAAAGCTTGTTTCTTGGCTACTGCTTGAAGCAAGGAACACATACCAGGTATCACTTTCCATTAAGTTTTGGTTTTGATATTTTCTCTATTTCTGCTATTGTATCTATTCTTTATCTCTGCTCTTCCTCCACTATGACTTGGGAAATAAGCGTTTTGTACAAATCTTCTTTTGATTGGGATATGTCTTTCTACAGGTTGCTGGCAACACTAAAAGATATCGGAGACTACATTGTAGATGTAATCTGTAAACCTGCTGGACTCATTCACAACCATGGAGCCATATCAGTCCAAAAGGTTAATTGATTTCATTCCTTAGGATACTTTTGTCAATTGTATAATATATAATTCTGTTTTTAACTCATTTTCCTTTGGAGTGTGATTCTAGAAGTTAAATAATACTTTCTTGCTAATTCCTGTATTTCTATTTACCTCATTGTCTCCTCTTTTATTATTTCAGGATAACTCTTCTGCTTGATTCCCTAAGTTGTGGGAAGACTTCCCTTTTGAGGGCTCTCTCAGGAAATCTTGACAAATCTCTAAAGGTTATTAAGAAACTGCAAGTTTGTGAATTGACTACTGAGTGTTCAACTTCTACTTTTCCAGAATAGATTCCTAACCATATATCCTTTATTTATTTTCAGTTAATTTATCAATCGACATCGTGTGCTAAGTTTAGGTTCTGTTTGTTTCAACAGGTGACAGGGGAAGTATTGATATTATTGCTCAGAAAGTAGTAATTTACTGTGGATAAGTGTTCTGAGAAACCTGAGTTGGAAGCCTGTAGTTTACGAAGTTCATCTTCATGAGTCGAGCATCCTGGAATGCACTTTCAGAAATCAAAAAACGTCTCAAATCTTAAGAAACTAAATTCAATTTCATTTTCGTATATTGGTTAAGGCATTACTTTGCAGCGACTCTTTCACATTAAGTTTCTTTGCAGCTCATGTTCCTTATGTTAAGTGAGATGATTAAAGGGCCATCTTTCATCTTCTTCATTTTCAGTAATGCAAGTTCTAATTCTTTTTCACGTTTTTAATTCCTTTAATTTAATCTTTTTTTATGGGCTCTTTGCAATTGCCTTTTGTTTGCTTATTGCAAATGTGGGCCTAAAGCATGAGTCAGCCTAACACCTGACTTTGTAATTATAGCATTTATTAATATTTTCTTGAAAATAAAGGATTATTAAAAATATCTTCTTAATATTTATTAATTTATTCAATTCCAAAATTAATGTAAAACAAATAAACTAAAAAAATTAAAACAAAGTTCATATTCTATAAGAATTATTTCTTTTAAGTTTTATAAATCATGCTATTTAAAAATTGATGATCTTTTAGTATCTTTGTCAGTCTAGATATATGGTGAAGGGGAGTTCTTAAGTGTTACTAATATTATTCAGTTCTCAGATGCTATTTACTTGAAAAGACAGTAGGAAAATATGAGTTTGAAATTGATTTTCCAGTTAACGCAAAGACTCACTATGGGTATTATCATAATTCTAAAAACTATGTTTTAGATTATATGCATTTCTTTGCTTTGATGATTAGGAAATGATGATTCAGTGTAGGTTATCAGTTTGTTGGCTTTATCTTTCCAAATATTAGGTAGTGCAAACGGCATAGGCTTTAAATTTCAGACACCCATCCCTTGTTAAATTGTGTGATATTTTGCTGGAAACTGTTAAAGATTGAAATCAAGTTTGTGAGTTATTTTCGTTGGCAACTACTACATAGTCAACTTCAATGTTACCCACACCTTGATCGCTCTATATTATCCGTCGAGATCCTTTAAACATCTAATGCAACTTCTTCAGCAACAAAGTTGTGATCAATTGCTGAAGCATTTAACATTAAAGTTGGAAACAATAATCTGTACTGCTTAAAGCTAACTCTAATTTGAGATAGCAGATGAATTAACTTGTAAATTAGCATGTATTTAGCAGTATTTGACTATGTAGTAGTTGTTTATCATGAGTTTAGTAAATATATGAAGGTTGTTATTCAAATTACCTCACTGTCTTCTAATGTTAACAACTTGGCTCTGCAGCTTCTGGAATTAATCCATTTTTTAAACTATTGATTGTTGACACTTGAAATGTGGTGATTTTGGCTATACTTTTGCCAAGGTAGAAGCTTTATACTATTATTAGGTGTTTCTTTTGTTGCTTTTGGTTAGTTAGAAGTGAACTTGTGGGATAGTGTTTGCTATATGTATTTGGCCTGTGAGGTCAGCGACTCTGGTGGCTAGCTTTGTGATTTTCTAGTTGTGGTGACGCAAACAAACATGAATTGAGGCTCCAGGCTTAAACTTCTTATGGAAATACTAGTATTTCAATGATTATTGTGAGGTTTGTTCTATCAAAACCAAGTTGTCTAAATTAAATTGGAGAACAATAATATGTAATCTGTTCTCAAAGTTTTACCCCTCTTGAACTATAAAAGTAAACACAATAAGTCTTCTATACCAAAAAAAAATATGGGGTGTTACGCTAGGTTTGTTTTTTCTTTCCCTTATTTTATTGCGCCTATTCAATCTCATTTTTTCTTTTTTTTTGGTGCAAATGAATAAACTTTATGTAGTTTATGTTGGGGTTGAGCCTGGCATATATAAAAGTTGGGATGAATGCAAATCTCAAGTTCAAGGAGTTTCAAATGCTGTGCATTGTTCTTTCCTTTCAACTCATGATGCTGTCTCTACTTTTGAAGCATTTATAGAAGAAAGAAATTGGTTGGAAGGAGTAAGACTCATTCTTCATTCTCTTTCTTGTCACAATATGCTTATAGGCTAAATATATAAGATTGACAATTTTTCATCTTTATGTGAAGAAACTCATCCTTCCTTGTGAATCTTGCGGAAAGAAGCAGAAACTCATGGTTTCAAATAAAAGGGAGACCATTGGGAAGCACTACTATTTTTGTACAGTAAGCATTATTATCATTTGTAAGAGGGAATGAGAATCAAATTATGCGGATATTAATTATATTATTAACAATATTTTTGGTTTTTTTCTTGCATGATTGAATTTGATTCACTTTTACTGTTAATCATTAGGATTGTGGTGATGTGACTTATGTTGAGGATATGAGAGAGAAAAAGTGTAACGGTGGGCTAGGCATGAGTAGTTCTAGCTCATCATCAACCATTATTCTAGCTCTAGCAGAGAGATGCAAAGCTCTGGAGGCAGAGGTCCAAACAGTTACACAACAAAGGGATGTTTGTGATGAGAGAGCTAAGATGCTTGAAGATACATTGAATGGTATTAACAATCTAAAATCGGGATAGAAATTAGCTTCAACCACCAAAGCAGTAAAATATGTATTTGGGCAAGAATAATCCAAACAGAATGCTATAAGTCTAATGTATGTTATAATACCAAATTAATGGTTTTCTAAAGGATTATGTACTCTTGCTTCAATGGAATTTAGTCTTCTAAGATTTGTATATTTTGTTTTGTTTTAGTTTTTGACAATCTATGCTCCTTGGAAGCTAGATTTTAATAGAGAATGGTAATACTTGCCTTGATAAACAGACAAATGAAACCATTTGACATCTCATTCAGTATGATACAATATGACCAAAATGTCTACAATAAATTATAGTAAGGTAAAGAATTAACTAGAACTCAAGAAAAATATTTCATGGACACAGCGGTGGTATATTGTGAAGACTTTATAATCCTGTGTGAGGATTCTCTTTGGATGAGATTGGATCCTACAAGATTGCCTTATTTAGTGTTGATTGATTTGGATTTTATTTGAATAATAACGACATTCATGATCAATATTTGTTAATTCCGATGCCACCAATTTGTCAATTTCCTTTTGGGCTTCAAATCCTAAATCAATTTTGGGCTTTGGCCCTTATATCAAATTTTTATAATTAAAAACTTCACATACCGATACACTTTGATTTGGATTATATATAATTATATATTTATTTAAATTTTTACAAAGTAAAGACAAGATTGCCCAATTTTTTGGCTTTTTTAAATGCATAAAATGTCAAAGTTATAAGGGTTTCAGTTCCTAATTAAGTATTGTACTAATTAAACATTAGGTTTCAGTTCTAGTTCCGATAGCTTTTTTTGAGAAAATATGAGTAATGCTATGCGTACTCACGGATCTTACTAACCATTGTTAAAATTACATTTGGTACCCGTACCATACGTATCGTACCCGTACTATAATCATTGTTAAAATTATATTTGGTACCCGTAACATACGTATCGTACCCGTACTATGCCGTACTATGCTTTACATTTACAACACGTAATATTATTGTTTTAACATAGGCAACGTAGCTCCACTGGGAAAAGTAAAAAAAACATCACAAGAAACACCTAAAATTGCAATTTCCTTCCCACATAAAGAGATCATGGCCAACACCATAACCATCCTCAGCTAATAAACAGATGCCTCTTCCAACACACAGCAAGCACAAAGAACTTTCCATGCAAAGAAAAAAGAAGGAAGTGCATTTTCAGCCCAGGCTATAACAGCAAAATAAGAACACCCGAAAAAGCCAACTCCATAATCAGTAAAACCCCAGCAAAATAAGAACACCCGGATTGTATTCTTGTTTATAACATCAAAAGGCAGTATAACTTTTTGTCTCAATGATAGAAAGTCAAACCAATCCTAAAATATATTTCTGTTTACTTATATTACTGTTGCTCTGAGTAAACAAAATTGAACAATAATATAAAGTTTACAACTATAACAAATGAAAAGTAATCAATTCAATATATTACAAATTTGGTACCTAGTTTTTGCCTTCAATGGCCTCTGACATCACTAAAACAAAAATACCTAAAAACATTTTGATATATACATTGCCCATTCTCGTCTGATTTCAACTATCTCTGCTTCTGTATATCTTTCTTTCCCCATGAACTATAAAAGTAAACACAATAAGTCTTATCAACAAACTATATCAGCTATATCTTATTATAATTCAAAAGTGCAAAGAAAAAAGAAAACTTACATTGTTTTTTAGTGATGTCAGGCCATTCTCAACTATATCCTTCATGTATGCCATGATGTAATAGCCACACTCATAGGCGCCCGGTTGAATTGGTGCCTACACAAAATTAATTTAGAAGTAAGCATTATTCAAAGGTAAAACAATATTACAATGGAAAATTAATGGCTATTGATAATAACAATTGTACGCACCAATACTTGTTGCCATGTGATATTAGAGACCTCATCGGCGGAATGAATAATAATGCCACTGTGAAAGTTAAAACAACTTCTGAAATTAACACGCAGTATTTGATATTATATAGAGCATTAAAAATGACAAAAGTAGAATTACTAACTTTTGCACTACTTCTTTTAAATCCGTTGCAATATCATTCCTTAAGGAGTCAAGATAGTACACCGTTAAAGTCTTCATGTCAATGGCAACAAGAACCCAATGAAACCTGTTAAGAAATCTGATAAGCACCCAATACGACAACCATAAAGAAGCAAAAGAATAATTACACAGCAAGAGTTAATTAGCCTAAAACAAAAACGAAATAAGAAAGAAGCATGAAGACAGTATATTTGAGTCACAGTAGATTATCATAACCAAATAACAACCTACTAAAATCATTTGATCGCAATTAACAAATTAGGATAGACATTGTTTTTAAATCTAAAAAATTATTATTCAAACAAGAATAAAGGTAAGAAATCAATAAATTACTAACCCTGGGTTGTATGGCACTATAATTAAATTTTCCTTCTTAACCATAGCCAACCGATTGGCAAGCAATTTTTCCCGTGCTGGTCTTGTTTGCGTGGCATCAATATTGCCTGCTATTGACAGTGAGCTGGGGCTCATAAAATCAAATCCACTATTATTACCATGATTGCCCTTCAGCCTCTCATATAAAGCCCTGTCCCAATTCAAAAAATACGAAAATAATAGTCATGTGCAACATAACACCCAAAGAAAATTAAATCATAATCAATAATATAGCAAACAACTCACATTATATAAACGGTTACGGCTGATGCTGTCAACTCTTTCATATTAAGAATTCTTTTAAAATCCTCTTTTAGTACAAAGGTATAGCTTTCATACCCGAACAAGTTCCCATCTGTTTGTACATAAACTGCTTGCCCTTCGGGTAGAATATTTNCTCCAGCAATGGCAAGCAAGCTAAAAGCCTTGGCCATATCAACTTCAAATGCAGCTGCATCCATTTTTAGTTTCGGTGGAGGACCTCGAACTGTAGGGTAAACAAAGATACCACTATCCTGATAGAATATAATTCAGATGAGTAATTTTTAAATTGGATAAGGTAAAATTATTTGAGAGAAATGGTGGCTGCAAAATTTATTGACATGAGACACACCCCATTCTCTTCTTGCAGCAAGATGTACATACTTTTTTACAACAGCTGAACAGGGACAAATGGTCTTAAGATCTTGAATTTCCAACTATTTTTCCCATAGAGGAAACATATATCTATGTATTCCCTGAATTTTTGTAGGAAATGAAGAGGATACTGGCCCCTGAACAAGTACATTTCAACATTCTACATTTTTATTTTTTTATACAAGCCTCCATGGCACCTGCAGAAAGAGATGTTTAAAAAGGTGTTATGAAGAGAAAAAGTGAAAATGGTTAGCCCCATAATCCGTGTCTCTCGCCATTACTTCCACTGCCATTGTTCTCACAGTATATGGTTAGCTCAGCTTTATCCTTGATGTTATCATAAACAGCGAAGTCGTTGTACAGGTAGACATCCCGCCAATAAAGTATACACCCAATCGCTATAACACAAAAGCACACACAGCCCTATTTCAGAATTCAAAATCAAGTATACACCCCATCACCCTAACACAAAAGCACACACAGCAACTAAATCCGTTAAACCAAGTTGCAGCCACAAGTTCATGGAAAAGCAACAACTAAATCCAATTTAGAAAACCAGCAGCCCAAATTGTTGTGTGTATTATTGAGGAAGAAATAAAAAGCTTATGTGAAGTTTATACCTCAGTCTCATTGCTTTGAATTCTTCGGTTGAAAGTTCTGTTCTACAGAAACAAGTTTAACACTGGGTGCCTCGATCGCTTTGGTTTCACCATAAAGGTATAATATTTCTTTCGGCACCATTTTCTCAACCGCCTTTTTGTTTGGTATTTTTGAGGAGGCTGATCCACTGCCAGCACAGAGTCGCCTCCTGGGAGGATATGGGAAGAAGGCAAAGATGGCCCCTCTTCAATCACTGGAGAAGGCATTTCTGTTGTGTGCTCTTGAAGAGGCTGATCCGCTCCATCCGCTACTAATGCAGAGGAAGGAGAAACCCCTGTGAAGATACCAGGAGAAGGCATAAACTCCATTTCATCCTCTACAATAGCAGGCAGGGATAGATCGACACATGTGGACTGCCTATCGTTCCAATGTGCTACATATCCTTCATAATACTTTTCCCAATCTCTCTGCTCTCCCTTCCTACACTTTGGTAGCGTGCCAACATCCATCTTCGGCAAGGGATTATCCACAGGAGGGAGACCCAACTGATCAGCACAATCCTCATAGCTATAAAACCATATTCGATCTAAGCAGATCGAATAGAAACGACCGCCGCACAACTTAAATTGATCCAAGAAGTTAGGATCAGAAATCAAGACTCGGTTGTACGGCGTCAATGAAATCTGCACAGTGAAGAGAGAGAGAGAGTTGATCAACAAACAAAAATATTAATAAAAAATACAAAGCATAAACATAACAACTTGAAGCTTGAAAGAATGAAAGAATTCAAACCTCATCTGCTTCCGCCATATTAAACTTCTTATTGTTGTTTCTAGAATAGCGTGCCAGAAGTTTTGACCAACCCCCAGCAAGCGGTATAGCTTTTGGCAACTCGAAGTCACCACCAAAATATGAAGTAACCAGCTTTGGAAGGTGCTCCAAAGCAAAAATCTATTAAACAATGAAAAACATAAAAATATTATGATAGAGAATGCACAGTATACTTAACAATTATGCAGTATTAAACGGTAACATTAACCCTTACCTGGAGTATAAAACAGCTAGCTGATAAGTTTTTCCCCTTGCTATTTTTGTCTCTCACCCTCTTCAAAGCTACATGGAGGTGAGCCAACATGGCTGACCCCCATGCAAAATCATCAATGGCAGAAAGATCGTCGAAGAGATGAAGATAATCTCCTGGTACTTGATGTCTCGGCAGCCCGGGAAAAACTACACAACCTAAGACAAACAACAAATAAGCCCTGACATATCTGTGAATGTCAGGGCTATCAGCTGGGACATTAACCTCTTCAAACTCCTCCTTCAACCATTTCAGTCCCACATACCCAGATTTTACAACATTTTTCTTCGGTGGGATTCTTCCTAAAAGCCTCTCACACAGCCCATCTATATCTTGTGAATTTGATATAACTGGTTTCCCATCAATGGGTAGTCCAGTTAGATAAAAAATATCTTGTAATCCTAAATATAACCTATGATTACCTATATGAAAATGGCCATCCTCATAGGAATTACAAAGAAATGAAACTAATTTTGTATCTACCCTAACAGCATCTAATTCGCTAATATACTTATAAATTCTAGAATTACAAAGAAAAGACTTCACTCTATCATCCAATCTCCAATCCTTTAGCAGTTCCATATGATCAGTGCCTCCAGAAAGACTAACATCACGATCAGCAGCCATCTATAGAGATGAGTAAAACTTTCAGCGAAGTTCAAACCAACCACCAAAACGAATCAAGAGATTCAAAACCAACAAGATACATTAATATAATTAGAGACAATGCACCACTATCATTAAAAAAAATCCAATTAAAACAAAAAGAAACGCACCTTTTGTGAACTCGAAAATCTTGCAACTCAGTTCGTTAACGTCGTTCTGAGACGGGGAGTGATTAAGAGATGCGTTCGCCGTTCGTCGTTATCGTGTTCGTTGTCGTCGCCAGTGTCGTTATCGTCGTTCGTTCTTCGTCGTCGTAACAGGTCGTCGTTATCGTCGTATCGTCGTCACCGTTCTTTGTCACAGTCGTCGTATCGTCGTTCGTCGTCGCCAGTCGTCGTTATCGTCGTCGTTGCCGTACCCGATGAAAAAGAAGAAGTGGGTGTCGCTGAGGGAGTGTAGTAGCAAGAGTGTTAGGGCAAAGCTGGAACGAGGAATTTTAATAAGTTGGAGCAAAGCGGGAACTAGAACATTAAATAAGTGAGGGCAAGTTTAGTACCGTATAGTACCCTTACTATGAATAAGGTATCCGTACTATAAATTTGTTGGAAACTTACAAGTACGTCCCATAGAACAGAATGGTGATTACTTGCATGTCTTTAATTGCAAAAGTGGATGACGTGAAGGGACTGGCTGGAGAATAATTTTTTTCACGAAAGCCCCATAATTTGTTTCTCTCGCCATTACTTCCACTGCCATTGTTCTCACAGTATATGGTTAGCTCAGCTTTATCCTTGATGTTATCATAAACAGAGGTAGACATCCCGCCAATAAAACTTCTTTCAGCCAACAATGGACCGCAAGACATGTAGTGACTTTGTGGCTACTCGCCATTGGACGGCGGCAGAAAGTCTTTGTTCATTTGAATAATAATGACCCAATGGTCAGCGCATTTGACTAATATCAGAAAGTCCCCTGTTCATTTCACCTACGACACAGGAACCCTGATCAGTTGACTAGTATCAGAAAGATCCGTGTTCATTTGACTAATATCATAAAGAACCCTATTTATTTGACTAAAATAAGATGTACCCTGTTCCTTTGAAAATTTTCCGAAGCCCGTGCAATTTGCAGAATTTAAATTATTTATATTAATAATTGTGATATTTATAAGAAACTTGAATGAAACATAATATTAATTATTTTCAGGGTTAGAATACTGTGACTTAATTTTTTTACACTCCTTGTGAACGGTTCACAAGGAGTGTCAAATTAAATCACAATATCCTGAACCAATAACTAGTTATTTTAATACTATAATCGTTCAATATAATATCTATAATTTTAAATATAAAATTATATTGCATATAAAAGTTAATTAAAATATTTTAATAGTATTATTTTTTAAATATATATTATTTAAAAAGTATTATTAGCTAAAATATTACTAATAATAATTTCAAATTATATATAAATTTAATGAGTATAATTACTGAAAGAAAAACAAATAATTGGTTACCCCATAAGAGCTCCTGTGGCTCCCCATGGTATTTCTTATCCCATTGATTTAGGATAAATAAAGGAGACTGGGATACATCGAATCTCAGTCTCCTAAAATAATACCCAAACATGGGAAAAAATAGTCCAATTCCAAATTTCCACCCCATAATCCCACCTCTCAAACATAACCTAAAATAGAAGACCTGTCACCCACCATAATATGACATGAAAGAGAATTACTAGATGCATTTTCACAACTTAAAAATTTAAATCCAGTTGAGTGAAATTAGGAACCTCAAAAAGATCATAGTCTTCTTCACAACTAAAGCTATTCAATGGAAAACTCAGTTAACCATGGGACCTTGGCTCAATTGATTCAAGGCAAGGATCCTCTTCTGACTTCAAATATCAAGAACTGGCAACAAAGTATCAACTCATAATAATGGAAGTCAATACAAACTTCAGAAATAGTAAGAAAACATTCAATCAGTTCCATCCGAATCCTCATCGAAGATATACAAGTATGGGACTATTACAGGGGCCTGCCCACTGGATTCCCTTTCCGTGGACTCGATAGTTACTCTGGGAGTGTTCCAACCCAACCGTTGCATGTAGACTGCATCATAGGCTTCAATGTTAAACCCAGAAGCAAGAAAAGGTTCCATCTCGTTCACAAATCGATCTGTTCTTGCCATTAGAAAAGGTCTTGCCGCATCAGAGACTAGAGCCTTCAAGTCTTGTTGTTTTGCTTCAGGTTTTTCTACTCGTCTCATATGCTCGTTTCTGGAAATCATAGCAAATTTGGGTAAGTTAAATTACAAGTTTCATCATACATAACCAAAAAACTGGAAACAAAAACGGGGTTTCAATTGATAGAAACTTCAAATCAATTTCCATAAATTTAAGATGCAAGCAACACTGAATATTACCTCCTCAAAAATGAATCAACCACACCAACTATGTGATGCACAACAATTTCAACATCTTCCTCCTATAAAAAAGCAAGCAAACCAGTCTTCAATAGTCAACAAAATATAGAGGAATTTTACTAGTAATATAACATATAACAAGTTTGGAAGAGGTAAGTGCATGGTCAGCTCCTGTAAACAGCACAATTATAGACAATATCGATAATACAGGTGGTCCTAAACTTGCCAATGCAAAAAGTTTTGTTTCATAGTTCAAAAGAGCCACAGAAGACTAGAAATCAGGTTGTTCTGGTGAAAAACAAATTAAAGACAGAATTACTGCTATTAGATTCAGCTCCAAAATGCTAAAATTTACGGTCAACAACAGGAACTTTTCAATATGTTCCCCAAAAATCTAGTCAATTATCATTTATCCTCACAAGAAAACAGATCCAAATTGTCTAGTAATCTTGCTATCCCAATGAAGTAGATTCATAATCTGAATTCGACAAGAAAAGCATCACCAGCTTATGTTCCAGAAAGCAATTCAGACAGTAAAATATAGTCAAACCGTTTTCCTCCAATTTGGAGAAAAACATAGGGCTTCTTCTAAAGGTAAATGAGATAAACATTACAAGCATCACCAACTTATGGGTTATATTCCAGCTGAAAATGAGAAAATGGTATAATAATCGCCACTGGATGAACTTCAAAATAAAATTTCTGACAGCCAAAATAGATCTCAGTGTCTTACATATAAGTGGGCCAACTCACTCCATTGGAAAAAAACATTTGCAGATATAGGTGCCATGATTACAAACAATGCTTTACTACATAAAAAGGATGGCTCAAGTAAAAGATATATAACCAATATTCGGCACGGCAATTAGGGAATCTCCTTTTAGTTTCAGAGGATTTACTGTAGGGCAAATAGAGAAATTTAACTTTTCACTGGATGTCCAACCATGCTCTAAGTAAAGAAGGGCAAGAAATTGCAAGAACCAAGAGACTGATGAACATCATACCTGCATCAGAGCTTGGATTTCCCTTCTCAACCAACCATGCAGCCACTGATTTGACTGATGATACTTACCAGACTTCCAGTACCGAGAAACATTGAATATGTCATTTAAGATACCTGATTGAACACATAATTGACTAAAAAACATATACAGGGTACGAGTGATTTGTCAGAAGATAAATTAGCAAAATGACGGCAAGAAATTTAAAGTCAAAGAATCAAATGAAACGCTGATTAAGACCTGATTCTGTGTAATAGCATTGCAGTCTATACTTACGGGCTTTTGAAAAGATAAACCTGCAATTAGCAAAAGTAAAAGAGTGAAAAAAGACATCTAATGAACATGAAAAGAAAATTTTGAAGAAAAGAGTTACCTATCCCCAGAATTTTGACCAATATAATGCCTTTGAAAATGAGTTCCATCGTATCCCTAGATGATTGAAAAGTTCTCAGTCTGCATCTTGGTATAAACATAGCATAATCAGTAAAACTTTTCAAATTTACATCTTGTCATGGCTTGCCAGCCCACCCAACTAGAAAATCATATTAGCAGATGTCGTGAAGATGCTAAACAACACTAACCTTGCATAAAGGACACTTTACCGAAGAAAGCAGGCTCGAATGCTTGCTAGCAACCACTTTAGTCCATTGTATAATACAGTTATAACAAAACTTATCTGCACCACAGCAATGCAAATCCAAAGCCTTCACAAATGATCAAAACCGATAAATTCCACTTTCTTCTTAATCAATATATTCTAACTTGTAACTAAATGCACATGCAGGCAGAATATTTTTCAAAATAAAAATTTGAAATCACACTTAACTTTCACAGATGTAATCCCCCAAAAATAAATAAATAAATAACAAGTAAATAACGCAAAGTACAACAATGTCGATTGCGAGCACAATTCCAGTACGTTATCGAAACAAGAAATATCAACAAATTAAAAATCTAATCTTTAACGTTAAATTCATTTTTGCCGCAATTAATTTCTCTTCGATTCTATATAAAATCGTCACTTTACCAATAAACAAATTTAATGAATACATAAGCGATATCTTCCACTGTTTCGACATAAAGGGCTTTCTTAAATTAATGTTTTGGAGAAACCCAACTCATGAAAATGTCAAAAACATATCCTAGAAGAAACAAAAGATAAACCCAATTTTATTTATTTTATTTTCTTTTCCAGTAATTTTCTAGGCAACCAAACAAAGGGTTAGAGTGAACATACGGTAGCATTTATCAAGATAGGAGTCTTGAACCATGGGTCCGAGACAGATGGGGCACGGGTTCGGATCTCCTGAGGAAGCTGACGACCCGCTTTTAACATTGCTCTCCATAATTCCTTCTCTAATCTCGTGTATGGTAGGCTTAGCAGCTGCTATTTTATATCCATGACAATACAAGCGAGAGTTTATGGGGCGGGTTGATGTTAATATTTATCACTTGAGTAAACGACATATTCCCACCCAAGGTTTGAAGAAATCCGAGTTAGTACCATAGGTTCCATTTATTCCAGATTCCCACCCTTAAAGTAATAGTGTTATGAATTTTTAGGTTTTAGAGGGTGCAATTACCATAATGCCCTTAACCCTAAATTAATAAATTATGGTTTAACCCCTAAATTAATAGAATTATAACTTACCTTTTTATTTTCAACTTATATCAAAAACACTCTTGGTCACTATACGCCCTCGTCGGAAACAGCCCGATATGGGTTGTTTCCAACGACGTCGAACCCCCTGGTCACCTCCATCACCTTCCACATAGTCCGTCGTCCAAAACCCCTTTCGATCCCGACTCATTTACCCCTCCAATCGTCGGCGCCGTTAGGCTTAGTGTTTTAGTGTTCTTCACCGGATTCCGGTCGATTCCAGCGGCGAAAATCCAATTGGGCAACACCAATGCAACCACCGTCTCCAAATCTATAAAACCCCTATGTCCCCAACAACCGTTTTGTCGTCATTCACCGACCGAGAGTTCGTGTTCATCAACCGTTTTTCGATGAAGTGGTGGACAGCAAACGGTGAGCTGCCGTGGCAAGAAAGGTTAGGGGTTTTGTAGGGGAGGATAGGAGTCAAATGGTGGTGACAAGGGTGATTTTGGGTGGAAGAATCGCCGGAAAAAGAGCGAAAAATGTCGGGAACGCCGGCTGCTAATGTGCGCTAGAGGACTGTTACAGTCGGTGGTCTGCTAACGTGCGCCGCCCATGTAAAATGACCAATTTACCCCTTTACCGGTATATCAAATGTTTTTCTGTCACTTTAAGGGTGGGAATCTGGAATAAATGAAACCTATGGTACTAACTGGGATTTCGTCAAACCTTAGGTGGGAATATGTTGTTTACTCTTATCACTTTTACATTATTTTTTCTTTAACCTTAATCGAGTAAGGTTACCTGCATCTCAATTAATTGTTGGGAGAGACTAGCGTAGCAACCTACAGTCACAGTTTCCACTTAAATTGCGAATACTTATATGAAGAATCGAACCTAAGACCGTGCACCTTTTACATCATTTTTATTATAAGAATTTCGGATTATACCACAATTAAATTTTGTTACATAGAAGGGAAGCGTTTGAAAATTCATCATTTAGCCACAAAAACACATGTGCAAATTCTCAAAATCAATGTCAAGTACTAAATTTTAATCAAAGAATACATTTGATATGGCTTCTTCAAGTATAAATTATTGGCGGCATGGATTCTTTGCTTTACCTGATCATCCTGCACATTGCCTGACATGTCACAATATGTGTATTGTGGCAAGCTAGCCTAAAATCTTTTGTGATAAATCAACTTACCTCTCAAATGCTAATGTTGTGTAGTTCCAACCTTGGTGAATGCACAACTGGGAAATCAAATTTGATGATAGGTCTGTTACCAGACCAGCACAATCCAAGCTCTTTATCACAACTCAAATTCCTTCTCTTAACAATGTGCTTGAATGGCTCCAAAGAATAGTAAAATTCATTCCCGGCCTTGTCTCTGTGAAAAGAAAAATTATTTTTCTTTTTCTGTTTCACATCAGGCAATGGCTCAAACCAAAAGGATTTTTTCTTTGCCAACTTTACTCTATAAGTTTCTTGAATATCAGTGTCAATGATGTGTATTTCAAAATTAAATAGGCTGAAACTTCACCAATTACCATACCTGCAAAAACTGACTTCTAGGTTTAGAATGACTGAATCTAAACCTGTTAACATACCCTTAGCAAGTCACTTTACATTGAGTAAATTGCAGTGCCCCAAAATTGATGTTGAAAGGTTAAAAATGGAAATTATCCCCTACTCAAGTGCCATAAGATCTGTCATGTACTCCATGATAAGCACAAGACCCAATCTTTCATTTGCAATATCATTACTAAGTAGGTTTATGTCAAATCCAGGATTAGAACGTTGGGTTGCATTAAAATGGCTGCTTAGATACATTAATAGCACAATGCATGTTGGATTAGACTTTTGCAAAAGAAACTCTACACTTGATCTTGTTGGGTATGTAGACTCTGATTTTGCAGGTGATCGAGACTCAAGGAAATCCACTACAGCCTATTGCTTCACCTTAGGAGGAAACTGCATCAATTGGAAATCACAACTACAACCATTGGTTGCACTATCCACAATAGAAGCTGAATATGTGATAGTGACTGATGCATTTAAGGAGGCAATAAGGTTGCAAGAGATCTTGAAAGAAGCAAGTTTGATGGATGGACTTGTGACTATGTATTCTGATAGTCAAAGTGTCATTCATCTAAGTAAAAACCTTGTATATCATTAGAGGACGAAACACGTGGATGTGAAGTATCATTTTGTTCGAGACCAAATCACAAAAGGGAATTTGAATCTGCTAAAAATACCAACTGAAAAGAACCCAGCTAATATGGGAACAAAAGTGGTAACTCTTGCAAAGTTCAAGCATTGCTTGAACCTACTGCACATCAACTGATCTTATAGAGCTGAGAAGGAGTATGTGAGAAGCTTGCTACAAAAATTTGTTACTGTCTGGAGAAAGAACAAGGCTTCAAGGTGGAGATTGTTAATGAGTGAAGCCTTTATGCTATCATTTTAGCTTTAATACATCTTGCATTTCTAGCCATTGATCTCTAAGCAATCTAACGGCTGAAGACTTACTAGTGGTCAATCATATAAAAGCTGAAGTCTTTCCTCATTCTCAACAGTCTTTTTCGATCAAAATCGCTCAATCTAAACTGCTCTACTAGGGTTCTTTGTATAGTACTTTGCTTTTGTGTAAATCAGTGGTTGATTCAACAATCAAAGTTGTGTTTCTTTGTGGTGTAGAGAATCAGGGTTAGAATTCTCATTAGGGTTATAGATTTATGGGTATAGAAGTGAAGTCTGTGTGATTCTTGTTAGTAAGGTCTTGAAGGGAAGATTGAGTGGTATGTTGTAATCTTTGGTGACAATAATAATAGTGCAGCGAGTCTGCATATTCTGGAGCTCAACATGGACGTAGCTTGTTCAATGTTGAACAAGTGAACCACGGTAAAAAGATTGCATGTTGTTCCTTTTCTGTATTTGATCTTTGTTTGATTGTGTTGAATCTTGATTAGGATAAGATTAACTCAAGTTTACAACATAGGTGTTAGGTACATCGTCTTTGTAAATTATGTAGTAAGCCCCAGTTAATTAATTTACATTGACTTCACTTAGTCTTTTCTCTGGTCATTCAATTAATTAGCATTTTTTATATAGGAAATATGTGCAGAAGCCGAGGAAACAGGTGACAACCTGTGTGTATAGGTCTGCTGGTTAACATTACTGCAGTCTTTATTTAATCGTTAAATTGAGAAGATGAACTTGTTTATATATAACACATAGTAAGGCAAATAATGGAAGCAGAAGAGAAAACGTATTACTGGCAATAACAAATCCCTGTGAGTTGTGACAGTATTCAAGAGGAGGATCTCAGGATCGAGAAACTGCTGCTCTCAACCACACTATTATTGTTGCATTTTCTACTAAAATATTCAGGTTCTAATTAATTCACTTATTCATGTTCTTAATTTGTTTTATGATAATTAATGTTAGGGCCAAAAAATGTCCTCGGCCTCAATAGGCCCAAGGCGAAGACACCTTTAACAAAGCTTGGAGTCATGGCCCAATTCCGATTAGGCCCATATAGGGTTTGCATATTGGGCCTGCTCATTACACCTACCATGTTGCTTACTGCTTGAGCCCAACCAATAAAGGCCCCAATTCGTTTAGACCTCACCATTAGCTTGTCTGGGTCTGGGCCCATTGATCCAAGACCACCTGTGGAACTTAGTGTCTACTTGGATCCCAAGGTTGCCTACTTACTCCGGAACTATTCGGATTCTACTGAAGAGATTAATTACTATCCTAATTTGTCTAACATTCGTATCTTAGACCCGTTGGGACTCCCTCTCCCACTAAGGTAAGGGAGTCAAAGCCTTTCTTTTTCACTAAACCTCAACTTCCAAGGACTCACAGTCCTACTAGGACTCAAACATCCTACACAGGCACAGAATACTACGCCTACTAGCCCCATAGTCTCACTCTTGAGAGCCTTACATCACCGCCATAGTCCTAATCTCCGGCTAGATTCCTAGTAACCTTTTCTTTCCCTTACCCTCTCTAAATTAGCCTCACCCAGCCTTGCTGACTTGAGCGTCAGAGTGCCTAGGCAAACACCACCCCGGTGCTTTCCGTAAGCTTCACGCTTGTTTTCTTGTGTGCGCATGTGCAACAAATTGCTGGTGGCCTTAAACTCGCAAGATCATACTCTATCTTCATAACCGTAGATTTTGTCGTCTACAATTAATTAATAGGATTGCTTCAGTATATAATATGTATAGTATGTTTAATTGACTATATTAATTCCTACAATGCTTATGATTTCCATGTAATATTTGGTTGCTACAACTCTCATTTTATTCTGTTTTTTTTTTGTTTTTTGTTTTTTCTTAACCAAGAGGTTTAGAACGGATGGAATATATGGTATTATACTGTAGAACATTATCTTAAAAAAAATAGTTACTCGATCTCAAATCACTCTACAATATTATCTTCTAGGATTTTTTTGCTCTTGATTATTTGCTACAACGTGAATCATGCATGATAGTTGCTATCACCAAATAATTATTGTTCATGTAAGACAACTAACTCTATCATGCATGACAAGCCAACCACTTCCATATATATTTATTGATCGGCAAATACATTTCATCTTTTAGCTCTGTCGCTTGAGGCCTGTACACTGGGTAAAAGACTTGGCCCAAGTCTTCTTGTTCATTCAATTTCTTTTTCTATTTTTTCTTTAAATTTTGAAAAAATTTGATTGCCTGTCTGTTACCCTCTTTACCATTTTAACTATAACTCTCTTCTATTTATTATATCTTGGGTATGACCAGATAATCAGATAAACCTCTATAGAAGCATTTATTTCTTGCAAATGGTTGTTACCCATTTGGTATCTATTTAATTATTGACCAACAGGTGGGAGAAAAGTTGACTCAATTAGCTATTAGTCTTCTTATATATATAGTGGACCTGTCGAGAAGAGAGGGACTGTGGGAGTGGGATACCATTAGTTTATGGGGCATTTCTCTGCGATTAAAATATATATTTGAGAGGAGGAGCTCTGGTGCTGTCAACTACTTATTAATTTTTTGGCCAAAATATTCAGGTTCAAATTTGCATCTGTTTCATTATTTTTAATTATATATTCATGTTATTTCTGTTTATCATTCTAGTCCAAAAGAAATTATTCCTAGTTATTCCGATGTTTGGTTTAAAAAATTAATAAAGTGTGCATAAATAACATGGAATGAATATTCATTTCATTATGAATATCAAAGTATATGCTTACAAAGAAAACGAACAAAATTTGTTCTATGTTTCTATAGTTTCTAACTCTGAGAATAGTTTAAGATGTTATATCTATCAACTCATTTTAACGTATATTAGATGTCATTTCACCTAAAAACATGCATAAACTAGTAAGTAGCAACTCAACATAATATTTGTTTACAATTTATTTATTTTTGTTTTAGAATTATTTTAGGATTATAAACAAAAAAGAAGCCCTTAATTAGCATCCAAGTGTTGGGGATATGAGAGATGGTGTAGTATCGTATATGAATAAATATTTGTAATATATGAGAAACTAATACATGCATATAAGTTAGGAACTCGAGGCAATTTTAAGTAAATAAGCTCATACACAAAACTATAGTCTTAATTTCTGAAATCTGCACAGAATATAGAGGAAACACACGATATCAAGGTGATGAACAAGAATATATAGAATTTTGAAGAGTCAGAGATACTAACCATAAATATTATTAACACATCCCAGTCTAGAATTAGAGAGGAGGAACATTACTCACAAATCTTTTTTTTTTTTTAATGTAGGAATATGGGTTTGAAGATGAGTAGTACTGCCGCCTGTAAAGATGAGGACCAGAGCAAAGATTTGCTAATTGATATCATTGAAGAAAACTTATCAGATCCTGAGCCTACTCTTCAGTGTTATATTTGCAGGGTTCCTAAGAGCATTCGCAGAATAAATGAAGAAGCCTACACTCCTCGGTTTGTTTCAATAGGTCCTCTTCACCACGGTAAAGAAGAATTAGCTTTCATGGAAAGACAGAAAATAAAGTATATGGAAAGTTTTCTCAAGCGAATAACAGTTGAGAAATGTGACGAACTTTTAAGCTTCATAGAAAACAACGAACAGCGAATTCGTACTTGTTATGCAGAGGTCATTAAAATGGAGAGTGATGCATTTATAACCATGATTCAACATGATGCTATCTTCATCCTCGAGCTTTTCCTAAGGAGTTACCATAACGATAGAAGTGACAATTTTTTGTTAAAGATTCCAACAACAAGGTTTTCCCTAAAGATGGATTTGCAGCTACTTGAAAATCAACTTCCATTCTTTGTCCTCGAGGAATTATACAATTTAGCTTTTGAAACTCCTACCTTCAGGGATCTTTCTCATAAATTCTTATGTTTATCCAATACCTTACCCACTGAGATGGTGGTTAAACATTTCACTGATTTGAGAAGAAGTACTCTCTTCAAAAATTTCCCACGGAGAAAGGAGTTAGAGCAAGGGTTCATTTCAGATTTACCTTGTGCAGTAAAGTTGCACGAGTCGGGAGTGAAGTTTAAGGGTATTGCAAGAACATCGTTACTCGACATAAGATTTAAGAAGCGAAAGCGGCTGATTTCATACTTTGAAGTTCATGAATTGCAAATACCTCATTTGGTAGTGGCTGATTATGGGACAGAACGTTTGCTTCGAAACATAAAGGCTTTGGAGCAGTGTCATTATCCATCGAATACTCGAGTTTGCAATTACGTGAGGTTAATGGATTATCTTATTAATAGTGAGAAAGACGTGGATTTGCTTGTTGGAAAGGGGATAATTAGAAATCGTCTGGGGGATAATATTTCTGTAGTGAATTTGTTCAACAAACTTAGCTTACAAATTCATAGAAGTAGGTCATGTTATTATAAAACCAGCATGGAATTGAAAGCACACTATAACAATCCTTGGAATCATACCAAAGCAACGTTAAAAAGTGTGTACTTCAAGGATCTTTGGCGAGGCACCGCCACTGTTACAGGAGCTGGGATTGCGTTGCTCACTCTCATTCAAACCATATGTTCTGTGAAGCAAATTATGTAATACCTGTAGGTGTAATATTGCGTTTTGGAAGTTTGTTATTCTAATAGTTTTTCAATGTAATATCTTCCATCATTTCTAAATTCTTAATACAATAAGAATGCTTATCATCTCCAGGTGTGTAATTTTTATAAAGCCTGGCCACAACAAACACCAAGTGCCTAAAAATCTTTCTGCAATTCATCATTTGGGTTTGAGGCAATAAGCTAAGGTTTAATTATAGTACTCTTATGAAATCTCACCTTTAATTTTCCTTTGAGGTTCATTTCACTACCTCGTAGCTGTCCAATACTTCATTAACTTCTTCTTCACCCGCTTCATAAGGATCAGAATGTACTCACCCTCTGAAGCTTCGTCATCGTAATAATATATGTTTGCTGTATATTTCCAAGCACATAAAGATTTGTAGCTAGAAACTAATATACTATACTTCAATTTAGAAGAAAAATATATTTATCATCTCTTGGTGAGATTCATGGGTGCTTATTTACCCTTTCAATCGTCAAGTTTGATCAACTTCAACCTTGGTAAACTAGCCACAAGAAAGGTTATTTCTATTTAATTTTCCAAATAAAAGGGATTTGAATAAAGTTTTGACTTTTGAGTAAACCATTATAACAATCATTGGAACCATACCAAGGCAATCTTTAAAAAGGTGTATTGCAGCCAAATATCCTCTATTCAAAGTGTGATATGACTATTTTTTTCACAACCATGTACATTACGCTACACAAGACGGCATTTTTTCACCAGAGATCTGGAGATAGCAATGCTTGAAAAGACATTAAAATTTTACATTTTTAATAAGAGTGTTTTTGGAATTATTTCACTATCGTTAATTGCCGTATTTTAGCTTTGATGTAATTGTAGTATAAGCTAAGAAATCAACTTCTAGAATGAGGGTAAATAAAACTTTACTGTGTTATAGTTTAGATTGTGCCTCAACGTTTCTTCAATCATTGGAGACTTTCAATTCTTCGTAACGCAACGCAAACAGTCCAAATCAGGGGATGAATACTCTGCTTCAATTTCTAATCCATCTCCTCAATGTACTTAAAATGAAACAAATGGCTGACACTCTCACTGTTGCTGGTACACTTGTCATTGATGATGAACTATATTAATGTACATCAATGGTGGTCTGGGAATTAAAACTATGTGACTGTGGTCACATCTAGATGAGATTCTGTTACATAGCAAGAGACTCAGTTTATGTTACAGACAAAACCGTTGCACATTGAAAAGCATAATGAAAGGCGTCTTGAAGTGAAGAAATGTGGTTCTGACATCCAGGACACAAAGAGAATTCTGATTCTGTGCCCGGAATGTCATCGTATTGAACATGTCAAGAGGAAATGAGTCAAGCACATTCGTTAATCGGCTACCGAAGATGCTAGGAATTCATGATATGTAGGACTTCTTTGGTACCCTAAATTGTGTATGGAGACAATGAAACTTGGTCTCTAAGATAAGAAAATTGCCAGGATTTTAGTGAAGCCAAGATGCTCACTCCAATAATTTTCAATGGTAGTAACTACTAACCTGGAATGAGTACCACATCATGATCCATGTACTGGAACAAAAATATTAACAGCCAGATTGTGAAAGATTGCATTCTGTGCTCCTGTTTTGAAACTTACAGAGGAAATCTGGACATCTAGGTGTATTAAAGTCCTCATCAAAAGCCAAAAACGGAAAAGTTGCTTTATAATTTCTAACAAGGTAAATATTAACTTCACTGCTATGATTCCAGTATTCAAATTGGAACATTATAAGCAGCATATCCCAGGATTCTCAGTTAACAGCAGCGTATATATTAACGGGTTAATCAGATCTCAAGCTTGTGAGTATGATGCTACACATTCACATAAATTAAAAATATATTTAGGTTTCTCAAGAGGAAAACTTCTAAGAACAACACTGTATCGTGCAGATTCTTTTCCCAACTAACAAAAGCGATCTTGATAGAATTGCCACATATGAAATTGAGCACAATTTTGCAAGGAAATAACCCACCTGTTTCTTGAGACGCAATGGGAAAAACGCTCAATGTCATTTGATTAAATACTTAAAACCCTCCAATCGGTATTTTTTCATGAAAAGCAATGTGATTCAGAAACATTTCGAAAACTGCCATTTTTTTCAGTCAGGAGCTAGGACCCTCTCCAGGATCTTCTTTCTTTGCAACTTCAACAAAGATCAGCCTCCCATTAACAATCTGCACAAAACAACAAAAACTCAAACAAGTAGACTGGAGGTGTTTTTAGATATAAGTTTTATAACATCTACAAACAGGTAATTACAATCATCAAGGAAATACAGTAAAAGGTTTCACATTTTGAAGCTTATGTTGGAGAAGTGAAGGAAGAAAAGTGCACGCAGCCTAAAATATTGATTAACGATCAAATGTGAAAAACCCCTGAATTTGGTATTAAAAAAACCAGCGAATAGAGTATATTGACAAAGAGCCACAACATATCAAATACAACAAAGACTGCCTTCATACTGTTCACCCTTATGGCTTACACTGAGTAAGATGTGGAAGGTCAGTTTATTGAATTACCTGTAAGTAGGTTGACAAATTAATAATCGACACATCCATCAGTACATGTATTCTAATACAACCAGCCAACTGTCAGCCCGATAAATTGCACAGGACAGAGAGAACAGTTTTAAGGATAACTTGAAACAACTTAGTCTTGGGCCAAGCATATCCAACAGCTCAAGTTGGAACTAATCTATTCAATAATCCAGCTAAACTAACACTGTCAACACTGACTCAAGCTGAAAAATCCATTGAAAGAGAGATTAAAAATCCCTATCAAAATGTAGCTCAACCAAATATGCCAACTTCAAGCTGGTTGGCAGGTCAGCCTCAAATATCCGCCATAAAAATATTCTAGAGAGAAAGAGAAGTGCAATAAAATCTAACTTCTCATAATAAATATCAATAATCAATCAACCTAGGTTCGAAAGAAATAACATCCATATCAATTAAATGGTTCAGGCTTGAACCTAAGTTGCCTGTTACAATGGTTTAATAACTGATAGGAGACAACATATAAACCATTTAGTTTAAATATACAGAGTCACTTTTCTTTTTCTCCCTTTATTCTGACTAGATGAATCATCTAAACTTAAAATTACTAAGAATGGTTGACAATAGTAGAATAAACCGTCTATTTAACTTTGGCATTTCTGAAACATAAGATGCCTTATACTTTTGATGACTATATAACACTGTTTATACATAAAGGCCTAAATGTTGAGAACATTACTACCCTTTAATAGCAGTATTCTCCATTTCCCAATGAAATTGAAAATTGAAAACTAAAGCCACAAGCGTGCCACATCACCACTGTCTTGCTCTCTATTATCCCTATTCGCTTTTGCTTTAGTCCTACTTGGCACAATATAAACAGTGCTAGAAATATGTTTTCCAACTTGCTGGCGTCAACCGCAAAGCGAGAAAGATACTTTCTTTTGAGGTAAAAGGTCAATAGCCCACCATTTTCTCAATTCACTTCATAATTTGAAGACTAATGAAGTACATGAAGTGTAATAAGAAATGCTTTCTTTCTTGATAGAACAAAAATATGGTAGGACATCATGCAATTGCAAATGATATGCTGTCAAGGAATAATAAAAAGGTATGAACAACATGCATACACAGAATACAAACACAGATATGGGTATACGATGTAATATGGATGTGGAAGTTTGCAAAATTCTAAACGATCTGGATAAGGTATGCAAGGATGAAATAATAAAAAAGATAATATTTTGAAAGTATCTGATTCACTTCTAAAATTTAAATATTTAGTCTCCGACTCTGTATATGATTGATCAATACATGATACAGCTTCCATTTAGAAGCTTCTGTGATACTTAGCTCAAAACAATCACTAAAGTTATTACACTCAACTCAAATATTCAACAAAATTGACTAAAGAAACAAAACTATCTGTACTTAAAACCAAATTGAAATAGGCAATGCATTAGAACAGAGATTATTTAATCCAATAGTCATGATTACACAACAATTTCTTAGAACCTTCATAATCGAACTCTATTATATGCATACTGGGAAAAAAAACATTAAATCCTAAAGTGGACACGAAGTTGAGAATTACCCTGCCATTCATAGCCTTTAACGCTTTCTGCGCCTCAACCTCTGATTCAAAAGAGACAAAACCGAACCCTTTTGGCCTTTGAGTTGTTGGGTCTAAAACTAGCCTAGCTATACACACAATTCAGCAGCCCAAAATTAATAACAAATTAGTTGTAAGCTTAAAAAAAAAAAAAAAAAAAAAGGGTTCAAATGAAACATATGATGTTATATAATGCTAAAATCACCTTCTGTAACAACGCCAAATCGCGAAAACAATCCCTTCAGTGCTTGTTTGGTTGTATAAGAAGACAAATCTACAAATAAAATCAATCAATCATCAAAACCCCCCCACATAATTACTTAAGTAGATAAGAAGGGTTTTAGAGAGAGGTTACGGCTAACGAAAAGATTGGAGCTGAGTCTTTTTGCCATTTTAGGATTCAAAATCTTCTTTAGACGTTGTGACTGAAGTACTTAAAACTACGCTTTTAATTCCAACAACATGTAACTTCGGTTTATTTCAGCTTGGTGGAGAGTGGTGTTGGTTGTGGAATGTGAAAAACTGAGAAGAAGACTAGTCTTGTTATGATTTAGGGTCTTGTATTAGTGTGAACGGATTTTGATGGAAAGATAAATTATATATCGGAATATTTGTTTATTATATAAATTATTAAATTGTCTCTCTTTTTTAATATTAATATATTATCATTTTTTGAAAAATCTCTTTTAACCCCATATATTTTAGATTTAGTTAAAACACCACAGTAATAAAAATGTTTAAAACTTAACAAAAACATCCATACCTATTCCAAGCCACTGTTGGTAGCTTGCCACCACCATCGGCGGCAATGACAGTGGAGATCTGGCCATGAAAGGCTAGATTTGACTGTTTTCAACTAACCAAATATGGCTGGTTGCTCGCCATTCTGTCGCCGCATGCAGTGGTGGCCGATGATTGGATCTGGCCACCACCCTTGAATAATTTTTTAAATTCTAGGGGTATTTATGTTCTAAAAACTTTGTATATAAGAATAAAAAAATCTATTGGTATTTTTGTAAATTTTTTTTAAAACAAGAGTATTATTATCCTAAAATTTTATTAATAAGAGATAAAATTGTAACAAAAATAAGATTACCAAATAATCTTAAAATACATAAGAAAATAGAGGTAATCAGATTACCTCCTATATTACCAATAATATTATTGGTATTGGAAGATTAACAAAATCTTATATTATTTGACAACCAAACGTGGTAATGAAGTATCTATAGCTAAGCCCATCAGTGTTTTTTTTTTTTTTTTTTTTTTTGACCGAGAGTGTCTGAACCAGTTTACACGCACGTTAACTAATCCTCTGAGACCCTGAAACTATCGACCGTTAGTATATACCCCTATTAGCAACCGAGGAGGGACTCGAACTCAGAATCTCTTGACTAATACATTCAAAAGTCTCTATCAAGCCAAACGATCAACCAGAGATAGTTAGCTAAACCCATCTTGCTGTTAGTTGAATTTGTCATATAATTTAGATTTTTCAACAAAATGATATATTAATATAAGTAAAAGTTGTTTGAATTATATGATGATGAGAGGAAATTATTTTTGCATAGGACTTTAGACACTTGAATGATAAATTTTCCCAAGTGTCTCAAATAGTTTTGTAATAACAAGAACAAAATTTCTGGGTTCTCATATTGAGAGTACTGAGTCAAATGTATATCAGAAGAATAAAAATGGTATTCTGTGCTGAAATGCTTGTCATTGAGTCCTTCAGTGAACCATCATTTCCCTGGAAACTAACATTTTCTCAGCTGGTTTCATTGTGTCTGCTTCTACTACTTCCTTTCCATTCCAGAACAACAGGTTATGCCTACATTCAGTTTCCGTTTCAGTTTCAGATTGTTTCACTAAATTCACAACCAAAAAAAAAAAAACTGTACTGGAACTATGTCAAACACCTACAAATAGAGGGCAATTTTTCCTTCTTGGAACAGATCACTGGGACCATCCACTATGTCAACCTGAAGAATATAGAATATTCTAAATTATTTCATTTGATGGAGTAAAAGAGAAATTTTAGAGGTGGCTAAATACTGCAGACAAAATCTTACACATTTCCAGCCCAAGTACATGGTGCATTCGCCACAATAGACAAATGCTACTGTGATACAGACAATGTCGACATAATCTTCTGGGTTTTCAATCACCAAGTTGTCACTGCCATAGAGCAAAACTTACAAAGTCACTATCTCTGATAGCAATGATAGTAATCAATTTGGAGTTCATGAATGTCTTACGCATGTTTTAGGAGAACTGCCCCAAACCGTTTATGCTGCCAAATGCATTGAAATAGTTAAGATAAGAGTAAGTGATGCTATATGTATTAAACAATATATCCTAAATGCTTTACAGAATTCATCTGAAACAATATCTTGCTGTACAGTTGAATACTTTTCTTATAAATCAGCAGACACTTTCTTAGACTCTTTTCTGAATGTTTTGCAAAGTACAGAAAGAGCTGATAAATTATCTTCAAGTTAAAAATATAGATGATAACTGAGAAATTCTGAACAGAAAGAGCATTCAGAGATGACCAATTTTCACATCAAACACTATAGTGGAATATGCAGAATAATATATGCACGTCAATATTTTAGTAGTTTCAAGAAAGTAAAAACTGTTTGACAGATAAAATCAAGAACCCAGAACTTCAACCTTCTTAATAGGCTTTACCCTTTTAAAATCAGAAACAAATTTGAATAACAATAAAGCAAATGCATAATAAGAAGATCAGAGAGAGATATACTTACTGTCAAGATGCTATCATTAATCAAAGCAATGTGGGTACGACATCCACGACACATGTAGAAATTTGAGTCCAGAGTTTGATCATAACGAACAATAAATCGCTTTTCCATTGTAACTTTGGTTGGTCAAAGATCTCTAAAACCACTACGAACAATTCTCCAAGAAAATCTTGCCGCTGTGCACCAAGAAAACTGGGGTTTTGGTTTTTTTAATAAAACTGGGATATTGGTTCAGAGATAAAAGCATAATGTGATAAGCTGAGAGGAGTGACTTAGGTATACTGGGATATATAGTAGGAGATAGAGATAGAGGAGTTCTTCCGTTGTAACCGACTGGCATGGAGAGTACAGTTATTAGGATTATATATTGGATCTTATCTTCATTACATCTTCTTTTTTATTATTATCTATACCATCTTTATGTAAGAAACAAATATAAATAGGATCATATAACAATAATATTTATTTTTATATAACAAGCTATTGAATGGAAAACTCAGATAACCATGGGACCTTGGCTCAATTGATTCAAGGCAGGGATCCTCTTCTGACTTCAAATATCAAGAACTGGCAACAAAGTACCAACTCATAAAATGAAGTCAATGCAAACTTCAGCAATAGCGAGAAAACATTCAATCAGTTCCATCCGAATCCTCATCAAAGACATACAAGTATGGGACTATTACAGGGGCTTGCCCACTGGATTCCCTTTCCGTGGGCTCGATAGTTGCTCTGGGACTGTTCCAACCCAACCGTTGCATGTAGACTGCATCATGGGCTTCAATGTTCAACCCAGAAGCAAGAAAAAGTTCCATTTCGTTCACAAATCGATCTGTTCTTGCCGCATCAGAGACTAGAGCCTTAAAGTCTTCTTGTTTTGCTTGATTCAATTGATAGAAATTTCAAATCAATTTCCATAAATTTAAGATGCAAGCAACACTGAATATTACCTCCTCAAAAATGAATCAACCATACCAACTATGTGATGCACAAAAATTTCAACATCTTCCTCCTATAAAAAAACAAGCAACCCAGGTGCGTCACGGTAGCCTAGTCAACAAAGATGGCTTTTGTTGCAATCATAACTCATAAGCCATGTTTGCGATAAATCAACTTACCTCTCAAATGCTAATGTTGTGCGTTCCAACCTGGTGAATACACAACTGAGAAATCAAATTTGATGATAGTTCTGTTACCAGACCAGCACAATCCAATCTCTTATCACACTAAGATTCCTCTCTTAACAATGCGCTTGAATGGCTCCAAAGATATAATATTCATTCCTGGCCTAGAAAGAAAAATTATTTTTCTTTTTCTGTTTCACACCAGGCAATGGCTCAAACCAAAAGGACTTTTTCTTCGCCAATTTTACTCTGTAAGTTTCCTGAATAACAGTACAATGATGTGTATTTCAATAGGAATCCATGCGTCCAAAACCTTGCGGCTAGCTTCACAAGTTTTCTTAAAATGTGATCTTCAATTCCTGTGAAGGTGAAATCTTAGGCTATCCCAACGAATATATCTGTTATAAGCTTCAACCTGAATAGCCATAATTTGGTAGCTTCTCTCACACTGTGATATAACCCGGTTCCTTTTTCGATCATATCTTCATTTCTCAATGGTTTTTGCATTATGTAAAGAGAATAAGTTTATGATATGTACTTATGCAAAACCTGGTTTAATATGTGAAATCTCCTCACCATTTCCTTTACTGGAAATTTCCTTTTTTAATGTTTTGCCTTCTATGCAAATTAACTGTTCTGTGATTACCATAAGTACATGTATAGTTTGCACTAATCCAACAATGATATTTATTATTATATACATGACAACAAAGTTATGGTTAGCTCATAGCTGTTACCTAAATGAAAATGAAATTTTGGTAATTTTTTCTTGGATCTAACCTGTCAAGAGAATTAGGGAAATCTTTAAAGATTGATAAAACCAGATGTTTCTGACACTTTGTTACTTCAGTGCTCATCCCTCTTAAAATTTATTGAGGTGTTATAGGTTAGGCCAGTTGCATAGATTGTGTTAATGTCAGTTTCCTGATTCCAGAGCTTCAAAAATTATGCTAAGTAGAATCAGATTGAGGATTGTCATCTTTATTTGATCTCCATTCTGATAACTGGATCGGTTATAACTTTAACTGTAACTGCAGCGATGGACTAAAACTAAATGTTTTTTCGCAATAAAATCGAGGATTATCACTTGGATTTTCTTTCTAATAGCAAACTGCTTTAACAGGAATTCAACATGATATGATTGACATAAATGGCTATAGTTCTGATGGTAAACAAAAAATTGTTTATCTTCTGACCAACGACATCTCTTTGCTTGATTCTGAAGCTGCAGCTTTCACCTGTGCAATTGATTGAGTTTCATTTTCATAGTCAACCTCTTTTTTCATCATTTCTCCTTCTGGGATGTTAAAGAACATCCTTTCTGTAACCCTTTACTTACTCAAATAATGGCCGGAGTCTTTGTTCGCTGGTAATTTGATCCTGCAGCTGTCATTGACCTTGTCATGTTCACTTGTTCAAGAAGGATAAGTTGCGTTCTCAATTTCAATGGCAACCGGTCATTTTTCATCATGTGTTGACACGCTTCTTGTGATAGTTTATGATATTCTATAGCTTTGCATACACTTGACCTTTCTTCTTCTGTCAGGTTAGGATGTGCCGAAATTGGTCGAGAATTACAGATAACATGAAAGTTAACTATGTAAGTTATTCACCTATTCCTGACATTTGTTAAAGATCTAGAAGTACAAGAACAGACTACAAATAACTTGCATACCTTCAGATATATGTCAATGGCTTGGTAGAGGTTATCGTCGCAATGTCTAGCACTTTTTGGCACTGCTTCTGCAAGTAACTGGAAATTTTTAGCTGTAAGATTGTTGTCCCTAGCAATTAGAGTAAGATAGCCATCCATTAATCTTCCAACAACTAATATTCTTGGAGCGGGATTTCTTAAAACAAAAGAAACATAATTACATCATATATAGTTTCATTTTCTCTATAATTTTTAACCAAGATATCTGGCAGACAACATTACTCCAACATGGAAGCTATTCTTCTTTTAAGCTTATCCAATAATTCACCATTAATTTTCATCATCAATCCTAAATTTAGAAGGTGAAGAAGAAATTTGCAGGAAACTGAATTTTCCTCCTCAGGTAGTACTCTAATCAAACTTTTAGTCATAACTCTGCGCAGCCTGTGAGTCAGGCTCTTGGGGGTCATACCATGAAGTCCAATAGTGATCTGCGAAAGCCATTTCGCTGTCCATTTAGCCAGACATAATCCTACAAGCTCTGATCTCATTCCCTTTCTTTTAATTGATTCAATTACTTCAATGAAATGATCTATCCGAAGGGACGAAACATCTTCAAACCACCAATTCTCAACTAGGCCTTCTTGTTTCATGTCGTTTATACTATTTACGAGACATTCCAAGCCCTGTATATCATCATCATCAAATGCAAAAGCTTTCGGGTTTATGCAAACCTTCCAAGCAATGGCTTCAGAGCACCGTTTCAAGATCTGCAAATCTTTCGCCCATGATGGCAAAGATTCACAGCCTTTCAGTATCTGAAATATGTCTTTCCAAGATGAAAATATCACAAAACTTAAGAAAGCCTCTGTTTTGGAAATGAGATTTCCTTGGTCAAGATCATCACTCATTTCCAAGAAATGTGCAGCACAATATAATGCAGCTACATTGACTGCTGTTACATCAACCTTCCATCCATAACAAAATTTCACTACTAATTCAAAAGTCTCACTTCCACCTGGAAGATTTTCTATATGAATCTTGCAGCTGTTTCCTTTCGCTCCATTGCTTCTTCTCTGGAACACAAGTCTGTTTAAGTATTCGCTTTTCGACACCATAGCAAGCTGAACACCCAACCAAAATGTATGAAATCATTAATCATTGTCATCAACACTGCAAAGTAATGTAATTGATCAGCATACCTTATGCAAGTAAAAGCTGGAATCCCCAACTTGTATTATCAAATCACTTGCAGTTTTCATTCGAACAATCCTGCAGAAAATTAACCATTAGTGCTCATTCTCACAAAAGGAACTTGTTAACATTCCTACAAAACTATATACAGAGCTCTTACCATTTTTTGTTTCTTCTTTCCAGAGCTTCAGCAACCATACTCACATTGGCTGGAAATATAATACACCGGTTAGGCTTCCCACCAGGTACTGAAAAACGAGCAGTATTTTCTCTGTCGACACTCTTCCTTCCCATGGAAGTCTTCTCATGTCCAGGACTTGCAAACCTGTTCTTCATTCTTCCTGTAAAACTTTACTGATACTCACTGAAATGTGCAGAAAGAAAGATGAAGAAGTAACATTTTTTATGTTGAATTTTTGGTCCTGGATCATTTGTTGATGGACATAAAGAGTGCAATGTGGCAGATCCTGAATGCTTGGTAAGTAGCAGGTTTGCCATAAAGAGGGTTTGTTGCATGTTGCAATCATATGTTGTTGTGGTAATTAAGACGAGGCATGGACAGATTGGAGCCAGGAATATGATAATATATGTTGCTACATTCTCATCCACTTACTAAGAGACAGTGAACTGCCTTTCAACATCACTGTCTCCTCCATATTCCAGTACTGTAATCAATGCATCTAAGCAAATTAAATCAAACAACTAAAATTATGTAATATCCCTTGTCCATATTTTAAACAGGTTAGAGATAAGGTTCTTGAAACCCTACATAATAACCGTGCTACATAAATTTTCCACTGGAGTTCAATTTCGGTCTAGCTCTTACAAAATGGCAGGAATTAAGTGCTTTCCAGCGATTCCTGTATCCATTTGTCAAGTACTTATATTTTCCAAACTCTATTTTGGCGGTTCCAGTTATATTTCTACAGGATTCAGCCGTCGCCTCATCCCAATAGACTCCCCGGAATCCCCTTTATATTCCAGTAATCTCACTTGACATGAACGAATCAAAAGAATAATTCTTATCTCCCATGTTAAAGCCGAAGTAATGAGCTTCCGTTCGAACTCGAGCTCGAGCCGGCTCGACTCGGTCTCAATTATTGTAGCTGAGTTCAAAAAGACTGGATAAGGAAATCCAATGAGTTACTAGGAACAAGCCACGTGGAAAGGTGATTTGAGGTGATAAGGTTAGGAGGGAAATTCACATATGGAACACCTTATTAACGGTCCAAAGCTTTAAAGGATAAAACAAAAACCAAGTTGGCCTATGAGAACAAAGGGAAATCTAAGAAGATAAGTGGAGGGAAATTCAAAAACAAATTCAACCAAGTAGCAAGACCCGAAGAACAACTCCACCAGCCTGAAAGAACGCCAGCAGCCACTATTCCGGTGACCAAAGTTTCATACTTCTAGAGAGAAACACCCAAACAAAGGAAGAAGATTCAATCAAACTTGAAAATGTGTCAAGGAGACGCACGGACACAAAGAAAACCCAAGCCAAAGGATAAAAAGGGAGGGAAAACGAATTTGAAAGAAGATAATCAAAGTTTGAGAAATTAGATAAAGAAAACGATGATAATGAGAAAAGGTAATAAAAGAGGATGATGTGAAAATGTGATGGTTACTTAACCAAAAAAGAAATATGGTACTCGAGCTGAACTCGGCTTGCGAGCCTAACAAATCGAGTCACCCCTTAATTGATCTCAGCTCGTTGCATATAGCGAGCCGTTCGTGAATGAACTCGGCTCACTATAAAACGAGTTGAGTTCGAGTATCAATCGAACCGAGTCTAAGCTGCTCGTGAGCAGCTCAACTTGGTTGACAATCCTAGTCATAGGGGTCATTATAGGAAAGCTCCCAAAACCTCGACACCAAAACTGCGTTGAGGCATATGCAAATTCACATTAGCAATCTCAAACTTCGACACTAGACCAGAAACTTGTCGGGCCAGGCTTCTTGGAGTTCAATTTCACCAACACATAAGCCATGTGTCGTTGTATGCTTTGATGCTGGCCCTCGCCAAGAAAAGTAGGTGGGAGATTCTACAACCAGTTGTGAACTATTAGTTATACATCAGGGGTTTATCGTATATTAAGAAAATCTTAGGGGTTGGTTGTGAGACAGTAACCCTATTTGTAAAATGTCATTGTTGATACAGAAATCTGCACCAACTAAAGTGATTCGAGCAACCTTGGTGGGATCGAAACCGGTGTGTTCGTAATTACGAATAATCAACAATGTACAAATAAAGAATGTAAAGAAGAAGATGACACATAGATTTTTAAAGTGGTCCGATTAAGCCTACGTCCACTGTGCTTTGTATTTGCTATGTGAGCTTACAATATAAGTTCTATGAAAATTTTCTAACCCCTTTTTCATCATTTGAGGGGGTTTATGTACAAAGTTTGTACAAAAGGAAAGAGCGAAATTAAAGGGATTACAATTAAATTGAAATGTAACTCTGATATTCTTGTGATTAGGCGCTGTGATTACGTAAGGATTGCTACCAATTTGATCATTCCCAAAATATTTGAGATCTGAAGTTATGTGGGAATTTGTTGAATGATCATTCGGATTGTTTGCGACTAGCTTGTGTTGGGTCAAGCCATATTTCGACGAGCTTATGTCCAGTCGGACAACCAGTAAAGTCGGACTAATTATGGGTCAAGCTACTACCTCGCAACTCCCCAAGCTTAATGGGAAAGTCACACACAATAGCCATGTTTCAAATTTTCAATAAAAAACACTGCCATGTACTTGTCCTATTTGTTTGCTCATTTCACAAGGCTCTCCATAAATCAATTCACTTCAGAATTCACAGGATTATATATAGTGTTAAACTTATATATATCTTTATCTTTTAATTTTCCCAATTGCATTTGCTTCATATCTTTGAAAGCTCACCCAACTAAAAGATTTGAGAAATTGATTGAAATCTCCGAATTAAGAGCTAACCATTTATCATCAATGTTGATTCCACCATTGGGTGGTCTGATGGTAAAAGAGTTTTATGAGCTCTTGAATTCGAGTCCCTCCAAGTCCTAATAAGAATGATCATTCGGGCTCTTACCTGACCGGTAGTTCTAAGGCCCCAAATTATTAATTGGGGTGTGCACAAGCTAGTCCGGATACTCTCCATAATTTAAAAAAAAAAAAAAAAAGTTTTGAATCCAAATGCTTCACTAGAACACAAAAATTAATATCATATTCAAGTTCTTGAAAATCACAACTCTTATAACAAAAAATGGTTTAAAATAACTAAAAAAGGGTATATATCAATGATCATAGTTACTTTGTTAAATCAAGTCGGTCGTTTAATCTTTCAGTAACCAGCCTCCAATTTCTTAACCATAAAACTTGTTGACGCTTGATTTTGGATATCAACGACTCGCACGTGTAAAGTACTAAAAGAGTCTTAGAAATTATACGTGATGGATCCATGAGATTTGAATATGGAGCTGAGATTATATATGTTGCAGAAAACATAAATAATAGGCTGACAAGAGAGGTTTTTACAGTGGTTCGGATACTTAAAACAAATCCTACATCCACTATTATTTTATTGATCTTTGGCTATTTCTATGATATTGCCCGTAAGACATACAAAGATGGAGAAATATTTTGTTTACAGAGAAAAATAATGAAGCTCAAATCTATGTCTAACTCTCATATGTCCAACCTCCCTTTTGGTGAAGAGAAGTGTCAATTTATACACCTTTGAGGTTAATGTAATGAGTGTTTTGTAAGTTACCTTGACACATAGAAGACTCTCATCCGTTCTTCTCTTAAAATGAAATAGAGTTGATATAAGATATCTTTGAGGCGATATGGGTTTGTCAGGAAATACAATTTATCTTTGAGGCACTTATTGAACTGACACCAACGTGACTTTTTAGACATAACAAAACTAAAGAATTTTCTGGTGTTAAAACATAAAGACAAAATGTGTATAAGCGTGACTTTTACTCATCCTGCTCGTACTTAGGCTTTACATGCATGGTGACAAAACTAATTAGCTAGGATTATATTTTTCATGTTTTTCAACTTAAGACTGGAAGTTCTTCGTTATGCTGTATCAAATTAAAGTGTGTTTTGAGACAAAGAACTGTTTTCATTATCATGAGACTGTTTTAATTAGCTAGGATTCTGTTTTTCATGTGTAGATAGCAGGTACGTGATTTGCAGTTAAGGCTAATTGGTTTTCTACTCATAGTCGGAAAAACTCATATACAATGTGTTGATACTATGATTTGGATTTACAACCAATGAGAAGTACGTAAAAGTTTGTATAAAACCCATAATTTCTATGTTGAACCGATGGATAAATGGTAAATCAAACAATGGCACAGAAAGAATTCTTAAAGTGGTTCGAACGCTCAATGCAAAGACTATATCTACTGTTCTTATATTGGTTTTTGTGTTTTCTCTGTGCACAAGAACGGCTTATAGAGTATGAATGAAATTCTATCACTAATTTGGGTAAAAAGTATACTTATACTCTCCCTATTTTTTAATAAATGACATTTTGAGGATTTAATTTTTTTTCAAATTAAGTGTCAGTTGTCTTGTCTATGACATCTCCTCTCCCCTCATCTCCTCTCTCTCTCTTTCAAATGCCATTTAACATAAATTTCCCATCATTGCTTTTTCTTCATTGTATTTCCCACCGCACTTTCAGGGAGGAGCGAATAAGAGATAAAGTAGGAGAGAAAAAAATTTACATTAAAAAATTAGTTTATTAAAAAGTGTATTATTGCTTAAAACGACTTTTATTTCGGAACAGATGGAGTATATTATTACACTACAGTGACAAACTTATAAATAAAGTTAACTTAAACAAATGACACGTGAATACATGCCTCAAGGATTTACTGCACAACATAATGTTTAATTTAATTAAGAAAAAGAGAGAATTGATGTAGCATAAAAGGAATATAAAAGGTTTATTCAGCAAATACTTAAATAAATTAAATAAAAAGATAAAATAATAGCATGAATTATTAAAAAAAAAAAAAATTACGATGTCACATCCCACCACTAAATATATAACAATATACCACATATAAGAGGCAATTAATACAAAACCTATTTAGTTATTTCGATGGTTTTAATTTACCAGAAACAACAATATTTTTGGCTAACATCATTTAGTTTTTATTAGTTTTCGATAAAAATATCAAATAATATAATTTAAAGTAAAAATTTTAAAACATCTTATAGCATCTTTAGACAGATTTGTTAACATGGGTTGTATCTTGTTAATAAAATCAGCTGTTAAATCACTTGAATGGCCATCAGTAAATGAAATGGAATCAGTTGAAAGCTATTTATGTTTCCTGGAACCATTATAAATTAATATCCACCCGCTCCCATTCTTCAACGGGACTCAATTCATTTTCTCTAATAAAATGGCAGGAATTGCTCAGAAATTCCCTGGGGCTGTATTTCTTTTTCTCGTAATTATATTTTCAAATTTGGTGGCTTCAGAATCGTTAGGATTCAGCCTCAGGGTTATCCCGGCGGACTCCCAAGAGTCCCCTATTTATCGTCACAATCTGACACACTTGGAAAGAATGGAAAAACTCTCTGATATCTCCATGGCTAGACACCAAGTATTGACCTTGCGTTCTTCTCATAAGAAATCATCATCCTGGGATGATGGAAAATTCGTAGAGCCTCTAGAACGTCAGGCTTACTACTATGTTGCCGAGATGAAAATAGGAACGCCATTCCAGAGAGTCTATCTGGTCGTCGACACTTCTGCCGGACTAGTTTGGACACAATGTGAGCCTTGCGATCAAGGTTCGGGGTGCTATCCTCAACAAACGCCCTATTTTGAACCAAATAGCTCCACCAGTTACTCCAGGCTTCACTGTAACGACCCCCTTTGTCCCCTGCGAAAGGGTCAAGACCCCAAGTTCTTCCATTGCGTTAGTGGCAATTGCTCATACACATATTACTACGGTTTCGAGGGCCCATCAATGGGCATCCTCTCCACGGATTCATGCAATTTTATCAATGACACTGCGGGTTACAACAGAATTGATCTTGCAATCGTCTTCGGCTGCTCTACTTACGTCAGGAATTTGGACCATATATTTCTTGAAGAGGGAAATAAACTTTCCGGGATCCTGGGATTAAACTTATCTCCACTCTCATTATACAAGCAATTGTATGACAAAATCCAGGGCAAATTCTCTTACTGTGTTGTCCCTTTTGAAGAAAATTTTCCATTCTTTATCCACGCTCACACCCTCAGATTCGGAGACCAAGTTGTTTTACCTCCAAGCAGTGAAGTTTCCTCAACTTACTACACTATAGTAAAGGGTGATGATCTCTTCTACCTAGATCTTGTGGACATCAGCATTGCAGGTCTCAGTCTGGGGCTGCCGGCGGGCACTTTCGATGCGAAACGAGGCAGTGGGATGATCCTGGACTCGTCAACTCCAGTGAGTGTGATCAGCACAAGAACTTGGAACAACCTCAATGTTTACGAGTTGGTGATGTTGGCACTGATGGGGCACTACGACGGTGATAATCTTGTGCGAGTTCCGAAAAAATCGAGGCCTGAAAAGTATGAACTTTGCTATTTTAATCGTCCAGGATTCACCAATTGGGCAACGATGACGTACCATTTCCGGGGAGCGGACTACTTTGTGGATGCCAAATTCATGAATGTTCATTACGCGCAAGGGAATTTCTTCTGCATTGCGTTGATCGGAAGAGATGGGGCGTCTGTTCTTGGAGCCTTTCACATGCAGGACATGCGAATTGTTCATGAAGGCTATAGCAAATCCATCCATTTTTACCCTGTTAATTGTAGTCACGATCATTTTTAGAGTATAATGTCTTTTAATATTTGTATTGCCATAATATAGAATAAATAAAATGGCTTAATTAGAACTATTTTATTCTAAATTTGAGTCTATGTTCTTTGCTCTCTAGCTTACTAATGTTACTCTTTTCTATATTATAAATCTAATATGATACATGAAATAACTAGAGAGTATTCGGTATCAAAGAAAACAAACAATCATACACAAATAACCAACAGTAAAAAGAATGAACATGCGTGAACAAAATCAATATTATTGAAAATATAAACCCTAAACCATTGTTACAATAAATGTATTTGCTAATGAATTACTCTCATACTCTCATACACTCATATAATGAATAATGTCTCTATATACCAGGTTTACTAAGAAAAACATGGTACTACTAGGATTCTTATTCATAAATCAAACCCTATTAGGAGTTCAATTCATTAGAGAAAATTCTACAACGGCTTTTCATGTTATAAACCCAAATCGTTTATGGGCTCGGGGCCATTGCCCCTAGTTGTCACAACGAGACCCCGTATGCATTTGCCTCACTCCTTATTATTGAAGTGGTTGCCAACTCCAACAATATGAACAAAAGAAAGCATAAAATTGTTTATGAAATGATTTTCTCTTCATTTATATATGATCAATATGAACAAATAATTAATATGATTACTAAGAATTTAATAAAGAAAGTAAAATGATAATTGATTGTAATTCCATTTAGACTCATAATAATATTAATAAAAGATTTTAACAAATTAAATGACTCAAACTTGAAATTCTTATCACAAAATCAAAGTAAAGTATTATAGAAGTTTTACATATTAAAATGTAAGTTAGTATGTGGTGANGTTTATGAAACGATTTTTTTCTTCATTTCTATATCATCAATATGAACAAATAATTAATATGATTACTAAGAATTTAATAAAGAAAGTAAAATGATAATTGATTGTAATTCCATTTAGACTCATAATAATATTAATAAAAGATTTTAACAAATTAAATGACTCAAACTTGAAATTCTTATCACAAAATCAAAGTAAAGTATTATAGAAGTTTTACATATTAAAATGTAAGTTAGTATGTGGCGAAGAGACATCTTGATTTTTTTTTAAACTAACTTACGCACCCCTCGACTAATCACCAAGAAAGAGAAAGATCTTAATGTTATCAATGTGTAATTTTGAAACTTTACAAATTGGGAGAAAAAATTAACAAAATTAAAGAACCATAAGAAAATGCCTAAATTGAAAGATGATTATATTATTTCTAAACAAAATAGAAAACAATTCCAATTTTTAAGTTTTAGGTCTCGTATTAATAAAGCATTTTCCATAGCTACAACATGAAATAATAAGTTTAAAGTTTCCCTTATACTATAAATTAGTGATGGGTCACTGGTGTATATATATGTTGGACACAATTAATTAAAATAGAGATATAGATTAGAAATATATCTTTAAAAATGAGTTACCATATTCCATGCATGTATGTCAAAGTAGTATTTCTCAAATTTATTTTATTTTTATCATTTTATTATAACATTAATAAGATGAGTAGTATTAATTAAACCATGTATTTGAAGTAGTATTTCTCAATTTTTTTTTGCTCTAGTGATGTATTATTTATGTCATAAATTCATGAATTGCACTTACAAACTTAAGGTTTTTGGGTGAACCAACAATAATCTTAATTATACATTAAATGAAAAAAAAATCATTAATTTTGTTGATGCACATTAAATTGCTTCAAATAAAAAAAAAAAATACCTATCTTAATTATATATATATATAGAAAGAGCTTTGTTGATGTGAAAAGATAAACATACTAATAAGGCTCGAGAAATGATTTATTTATATGAAGAACAACTAGACCTCCAAGAACAAGTGACAGAGAGATTCATTGATAAAATTCTTTATTCCTTATCACGATCTAAATTTAGGTTATTATATAGTTTTTCACTTAACTCCAAATGACTCCTAAAAGGATTATAATTCATATTCTAAAAGATATCCTAATTACAAGATATTCTAATTGTCTAATTATATTTAACGTATACCCTTTTCAAACATCTCCCCAATCATCCCCAAATTGGGTTCCTAACACGTATCCACACAATAAATTTAATTAACTGTAATAATCTTTTTAAGAAAAAAAAAATTGTTTTTAGTTTAAAAAAACTATAAAAATAAAGTAAGAAATTAGTGTAAAATGAATATAACATTTTTAGACATGGGTTTGTTAACATGGGTTGTATATACCCTTATTAATAACATCAATTATAAACCAATATGTTTGTTTTAAAACATCTAAATTGCTTTATTAGAGATCACTAAATGAAAACAAATCTGTTAAAAATCCAATTGGTTCTTACCAATTTGTTCCACTTAGGAAACCGAAATTTATTATAAATGAGTAAGAGATTTGAACCATTATACTCAATTCCTCGCACTTTAACAAAAATGGCAGGAATTCAGAAATTCCCTGTAAGATCTGTATTCCTTTATCTGGTATTAATTATATTTTCCAAGCTGAGTTTTGGTGGCAGTAGTTCGAAGCACTCTTCAGGATTCAGGCTTAAGCTCATCCCCAGGGACTCTCCTAAATCCCCTTTGTATCCTGGAAACCTCACACAATTGGAAAAAATGGAAAGATTGATTGATTTCACCAAAGCTAAAGCTGAGCTACGCAGGATGAGATTGCATACTTCTCCAAGTTCATCTATGTTCGATGATGAAAAGTATATAGTCGCTCTGAGACGTCAGGCTTTTTACTATATCGCGGAGATGAAACTGGGAATACCTGGTCAACTTATTTATTTAGTACTTGACACTACTGCTGATCTAATTTGGACACAATGTGAGCCTTGTGTACACTGTTTCGATCAAGAAGCTCCCATTTTTGATCCGAAAGCTTCCATGACTTATTCCAGGGTTCCCTGTAGAGACCACCATTGTAGTTACGGTAATGAAAATGACTATTTCACATGTCTTGGTGGATATTGCACCTACAATTTGACCTACAACAATAGCCTTCTCGGCTCTACAATCGGCTCATCATCCAGGGATTACTTCCACTTTTACGACGACACTTCAGGATACAGCAGTACAAAATTTAACTTATTCTTCGGCTGCTCGAATTACACCACAAATCTCAGCATGTTTATTGACCCTCAAAATATTATCTCCGGGGTCATGGGATTAAACTTATCTCCACTCTCTCTCAACAGCCAATTGAAAGACCGCATTCAAGGCAAATTCGCTTATTGCGTCATTCCTTGGGATGAAAATTTCCCCTTTGATGTCCATGCTCTTCCTTTCGACTTCGGAGATGATGTTGTTCTTCCTCCAAAAAAAATTCCAATGGAGGTGAGCTACGCCAAAGTGTTGGATGCGAATGAATATTACCTAGACTTACGAGATATAAGTGTTGCAGATTCTCATTGTTTCTTTGTATTTGGAACCTTTGACCCTGCACCTGGTGAGGGTTTCATCTTAGACTCGACCAGTCCAATAACGATGCTCACCAAAAACGCTACAAAAACTGGTATAAATGTTTATGACAAGGTGATCACGAAACTGAGGAACTATTATCAGCTTCAGCATCTTTCGCCGTTACTTGGCCCTGATAATCCTACAAATTATGAACTTTGTTACAAGAACAAAGAAAATTTTACGGATTATGCGTGGATAACTTACCATTTCCGTAAATCAGTAGACTACGTGGTCGATGCCAAATTTATGAATATTAACTACAGCGGAGGGTTTTTCTGTGTTGCGTTGCTTGGAAATGATGGGCCGCAGACTGTTCTTGGATTATTTCATATGCAAAACATGCGTATTATTCATCACGCCACTGATTTCGACCATGGATCAATCCAGTTTTACCCAGCTGATTGTGCTCAAGATCATTTTTAATTGGAATGTTGATTCCTTCTGTTCTGTGTGTTAATATTTGCCAAATAATGCCAGCTTTCTTATATTCTGAATAAAATGGCTTACAAATATGTTAGTTAATTACTCTATTTTTATTTCAATCTCACTTCTCTGTGCTAGATTTTCCCGGTTGATAATGTCATTCATTTTTTTTCTTAGCATTTTAATTTTCATAATAAAACTAATAATATGCACAAAATAGTAGCAGTACGATAGAAGCGGAATCGACAAGTATCCAAAGTGTCAGTTTTGGGTGTCAGTTTTGGTTCCAATTCCTAAATTTCAGTAACTGGTCGATTCTGGTTTCGGCATCGGTTCCCAGGGTTTGGGCTGGGTAGCCCGACTGCTTATCCCTACAAAATAGTCTAAAATAAACTTAAAAAATGATTTTTTTTTTTTAAATCAATTAAATAAAAAGGCCTTGCTTTGAGTGTGGGATTAGACCCACTCAATTAAATAAATAAATAAATAATAAAAACTTGTAACGGTCTCTAGTCTCTGTCTTCCTGTATTTGTTCATTCTTCAGTTTTTCACAGGAGCAAGAGAAACTAACAAAATGGCTCAATTTCTTGATTTGAAATCTCAATTTGTCCTCTCAAAACACTTTCTTCTCATGAACCCAGTTGTTGAAACGAATATTTTACTTCGAAACACCAATTTTGCACCAAAATTTCCATCTTTTCACTCATCAGTTACATTTTCTCGCCAAATTCATTTGCTGAAACCAATCACATTTGCGAAAAAGAGTAAAAGGCGACGTGGGTTTCAAAGGTCAAGGAAATTTATGGTTCAATTGATCTCAATTTTGGCTTCAAATCTCAACATTATACCACAACCGTTGGATATTGTGATTGAAGAATTTATTGGTGGAGATGGTGGAGGACTATGGTTTTTGAAGGGTTTAAGAGGAGGAGGATTTGGTTGGGGGAGAAAAAGAAAAACAGGAAATTTGGGGGTTTTAGTGATTTTAGCGTTTTTGGGTTTTTTGTATTTGTTCTTTGGAGGAGAGTTAAAGACTGATGTGTTTTGTGGAGTTCTGGGTATTGGCTCATCTGGGTTTGTTTTAATCCAGGGGTTGAAGAGAAATGTCAAAGCTTTGATTTTTGGGATGTGTTGTTTTGGTAGTTTGATGGGTTTGGGATGGAGGAGAGAGGAGGCTACGAGATGGATTGACGAATTTAGGAGTTATCCAATGGTTGAAATTCTTGCAAGAGGTAAAAGAAAAGGTAGAAGAGCATTAACCAGTGGTCGAAGATGATTGCTTGTTGAAGAACAATGGCAGAGCAAATTGCAACGAAAGATTTTTTCATTCTTTTATTTGGTTTGTGAGAGTTTTGTCAGAGAAGAGAGAAAGAAAGTTATCAATGTAGTTTGATTTTTTTTTAATTAATTTGCTCATTTCATTGATTTTTTGAGACATTGATAATATGATTTGATATGACTAATGCAATATCTTGAAAATGTCAATGCAATTTGAATTTCGATGCAATTTTCTGTTTATGCACAAGCTTCTTGCAACTCACCATTATTTTCCATGTGAAGGTAAAAAGCCAAGACTACAAAGGACCTTTGAGTAATTCATATAACTCAAAGCCACTAATGTTCAAGACATTACAAACTGTCCACTTCTTTGGTGCTTTAGTCTAAGAAATGAAACACTAGAAAACACTACAGCACCATCTTGTCTCTCTTAGAAACATGTAAACCATGGAAGAATTGAACATTACATGGTCTGATGATCACTACATCTTTATCAAAGATATAATCCCCTTGAGCAAACTCATTGATTTTGTACAACTTCTGAATCTAGCATCTTAACCATGCAAAATCAGTTTTTAGAAAAATTCGCAGCCGTGTCTTATTTGGAACTCTAGATCAAAGGGTATTCTAATAGGACACCCCACATGAGGCATTTTTCCTGTATAGGGAAATGCTGCAAAGGGGTCACTCACCAGATCATTTACATATCCCTTTGTGCTTAAGCTTGTTCAATTGTCTATGATATTGAGTTTGGGAGGTGTATTCATAATCACGTTTTGAAAACTGGGTTTGAGGTGAATGTTTACGTATCTACTTGTTTGCTTAATTTGTATGTATTGTGAAGATATGAAATCGATTACAAGTGTTCGATAAAATTCCCAAGTGGAATGTGGTAGCTTGGACCATTTGATAGCTGGGTATGTTAATAGTGACTGTTTCTGTGAAGCTATTAGATGTTCAAGGATATGGGAATTTTAATGTAGAGCCTAATGAAATAACTAGACTAATTTTCTTGTTGCTCCGGTAAGAGTAGAGATTTAGCTACCGGAAATGGGCTCATATCGTGTATGTGAACTTGGTTATGACCCCTTTGAGTCAAAGTCTAACTAATGTGATTCTTGCACTGCTATGTTGCCATGTATGCTAAATGTGGCTGCTTAAAAGTTGCCAGGATTTGTTCAACAAAATGCCCAAAGAAACTTGGTTCTTGGAATTCAATGATTGCTGGCTATAATCAATATGGGCCCGCTGAGAAGCCTAGGTATTTCCTGAAATGCTTTTTTCTGGGTTTGATCCTGATAGCTACCTTCTTGAGTGTGATCGGTGCCTCTGCTAAGTGGGTGCTTTGGCCTTGGGACAAAGTCTTCATGCTTATGTATCAAAACTGACATTGACAAAGATGTTGCTATAGGAACAGCTTTACTGATATGTATGCTAAAATTGGGATGCAAAAACTGCTCGGCAATTTTTCATGATTTGCAGACCAAGATCCATGGCATGACTAGCATGATATAGGCTTAGCTATGCATGACATGGAAGAGACACTGAGCACTTTCAAGAGAATGCAGAGGACCTAATGTGACTCCTGACCAAATCACATACATTGGGGTTATGTGCCTGCAGCCATGTTGGACTGGTTGAAGAGGGTAAAAGACACTTTGCAGAAAGAGGTGAGATTTATGGCATTTGCCTTCAATAGAACACTATGGTTCATGGTTGATCTTTTGAGTCGGCCGGGCACTTTGAAGAAGCAGAAGATTAGTAGCAAATGCCAGTCAAACCAAATGCTGCAGTATGGGGAGCTCTCTTGAATGGCTGTGAAATATATGAAAATGTAAACTGGCAAACCTAGTAAGAAGTCGCGTGGGAGGTCGAACCTCTTGGGAGTGGAGTTCATTGCTTCTTTCTAATATATATGCTAGGGCTGGTAGATGGCAAGATGTAAAGATGGCCAGAGAGTTTGAAAGAACAGAAAGATTGTAAAAAACCTGGGCACAGTAGGTTGAAATGATTATGACCTGAGTATTTTGATGCTTGCACTTTTGTGGTGATTTTATTTGAAGTCATATAACTCTTCAATGTTTCAAGATACATAAAATATGTTTTATAACACCTTTACAAGCCACAGGTAAATTATAACCTCTTCCAAGTGGTTCCTTTCTTCGGTAACAAAAGTGACTCAATATACAAAAAAAAGGTACCAAGTTCCATATGAAAGTGGCTCTATTTACAACTCAAAAGGATCTCACTGATATGAACACAGGTGTTTCAGAACAGGAAAAAGTTATTTCTGAGCTACAAGTTGCTGAAATATCAAGTATGAAACTCAACATAGTCAGAAGTTGCAATAACTAGGGATCAACTCAGATTCATTTCAGCATCTAGCAATATCAGGAGCTGTTGCTTCTGCAAAGTCACTTTATCTGCTCTTCTTTTTATATCTACAACAACCATATGATACCGGAATACCTCTTGCCACAGTCAAGCCCTCGGCTTAAATCATTACCTCTTCATGAAAAATCATTATGATCTTTAACAAAGGAGTTATAGTTTAATGTTGGATGGATAGCAATCACCTTTTTTCCTCATATACCTTCAAGAATCCCGCCAGTACCAAAATTACCAGAAAAAGTTCTGGGTTTTGGCTCATTTGGGTTTGTTTTAATCCGGGGGTTGAAGAGAAATGTCAAAGCTTTGATTTTGGGATGTGTTGTTTTGGTGTTTTGATGGGTTTGGGATGGTTATGAGATGGATTGATGAATTTAGAAGTTATCCAATGGTTGAAATTCCTGCAAGAGGTAAAGAAAAGGTGAAAGCATTAACCAGTGGTCAGAAGATAATTGCTTGTTGAACAACAATGGCAGAGCAATTGCAACGAAAGATTTTTTTCATTCTTTTATTTGATTTGTGAAGAGTTTTCTCTGAGAAGAGAGAAAGAAAGTTATCAATGTAGTCTGATTTTTTCATTAATTTGCTCATTTCATTGTCAAATAATTGTAATGCAAATTTCAAAGGATTATGAGAAATTTTTGAGACATTGATAATGATTTGATATGAGGCAATGCCATATCTTGGAAATGTCAATGCAATTTCCTGTTTCTGCAACTCTCCATAATTTTCAAGTGAAGGTAAAAGGCCTAGACTACAAAGACCTTTGAGTAATCCAAAACTGAAATCCAAATATTCAAGACTAGAGTAAACGACATAGTCCTCACACAAAAATTAGCGAAATGGCCTTGGTTTTATTATTCCAGATGTGAAGTTCTGACAGGTGTTATTACCAAAAGGCCCCCTCATCTTCTGCTTCATCTCCAACCACCCAACCATTCCAGATTCAAGATTAAGGTTTTTCACATTTTGCCGATTTCCGGCCGAGGCCGGTGACCCAAATCACAATTGACACCACCCCTACCCTCACAATCATCCCCGTAACAAAACCCCTATCAACCCTAACCGCAGCACTCACCGATCGCCGTCGAACGCCCACTGCGTTTTCGCCCGATTTTCTCTCTTTACGGCCATTTTCCGGTCGTTGTTGACATCGGAAATCCTCCCCGATGGCACCAAACGAACCCCACCTCCCTCTCTGCAACCTGCCTCCTCTGACTCCCCCAACTCGCCGTTTGCCGCCATCTGCTTGCCGCCGCGAGACATCGCATTTTTGCAACCCCACCATCTGAAAACAGCCGGATTTTTGGTGTTGATTTGCTGTGTTGCTGTTTGAAGTGTTTGGGTTGCGGTTAGTTTGTAATTTTTTCGGTCATCGGCCGTTCCCCCATCACTACAAAACTGTCGATTTCTTTGTGTGCTTTAGTCCTAAAATGAAACACGTGAACAAACCTACGACAACATCTTGTCTCTCTTAGAAACATGTAGAACCATGAGAGAATTGAAACAATTACATGGTCTGATGATCACTACTCAGTTATCAAAGATATAATCCCCTTGAGAAAACTCATTGATTTTTGTGCAACTCGTGAATCTGGCAATCTTACTATGCAAAATCAGTTTTTAGCCAAATTCATCAGCCTAGTATCAAATTGGAACTCTATGATCAAAGGGTACTCTAGAGTGACACCCCACAGGAGACATTTTTTCTGTATAGGGAAATGCTGCAAAGGGTCACCCACCAGATCATTTACATATCCCTTTGTGCTTAAAGCTTGTTCAATTGTCTATGATGTTGATTTGGGATGTGTATTCATAATCACGTTTTGAAAACTGGGTTTGAGGGAATGTTTTATGTATCTACTTGTTTGCTTAATTTGTATGTATCTTTGAAGATATGAAATCAGGATTACAATGTTCGATAAAATTCCTAAATGGAATGTGGTAGCTTGGACCATTTGATAGCTGGGTATGTTATAGTGTTGTGCTGTGAGGCTATTAAAGTGTTCAAGGATATGGAGAATTTAATGTAGAGCCTAATGAGATAACTGACTAATGTTCTTATTGCTTCCAGTAGGAGTAGAGATTTAGCTACCGGGAAATGGGTCTAATCTTGTTTGTGAACTTGGTTATGATCCCTTGAGTCAAGGTCTAGCCGTGATGCGATTCTCGCAACTGCTATTTTTGAACTGTATGCTAAATGTGGCTGCTTAAAAGTTGCCAGGGATTTGTTCACAATTGCCCGAGAAAATTGGTTGCTTGGAATCAATGATTGCTGCCTATAATCAGTACGGGCAAGCTGAAGAAGCACTAGGTATTCTCTCTGAAATGCGTTTTTGTGGGTTTGATCCTGATAAGCTACCTTCTTGAGTGTGATCGGCGCCCCTGCAAGTTGGGTGCTTTGGCCTTGGGACAAGTCTTCATGCTTATGTATCAAAACTGAGCTTGAAAAAGATGTTGCTATAAGACAGCTTTACTGGATATGTATGCTAAAATTGGAGATGCAAAAACTGCTTGGCGAATTTTTCAAGATTTGCAGACCAAGATGCCATCGCATGGACTAGCATGATTATGGGCTTAGCTATGCATGGACATGGGGAAGGCACTGAGCACTTTTAAGAGAATGCAAGAGGACCCTAATGTACTCCTGACCAAATCACATACATTGGGGTTTTATGTGCCTGCGCAATGATGGACTGGTTGAAGAGGGTAAAAGACACTTTGCAGAAATGAGTGAGATTTATGGCATATTGCCTTCAATAGAACACTATGGTTGCAGGGTTGATCTTTTGAGTCGAGCCGGGCGCTTCGAAGAAGCAGAGAGATTAGTAGATCAAATGCCATTCAAACCAGATGCAGCAGTATGGGAAGCTCCTTGAATGGCTGTGAAATATATGAAAATGGAAACTAGTAAGAAGTCGCTGGGAGAGTTGGAACCTCTTGCGAGTTGAGTTCGTGTGCCCCTTTCTAATATATATGCAGGGGGTAGTGGCATGTGTAATGTGGCCAAGAGTTTACGAACAGAAAGATTATAAAAAACCAGCACAGTGAACTTGATATTGGGTGCTCACAAAATACCCGATACCCGAACTGGAACTGGAAAGCAAACTGAGCTGAACGAAAAAACCGGTTACCAAAATCTGATCCAGTTTTAAGTAACACTATTGGTGAAAACTGGATTTCCGTTTGAATTCCGTTCGGATGTGCTAAAAACCTGTTACCTGAGCCGAGCCAGTTTTTGGCATAAAATTAAAATCCTAATCTATTTTGTCTAATTCCCAAATTCTCAAATCCAATAACCCTAGTTCTCTACCCCGATCTATCTCATTTCTACGCCTTAATGCCCTTTGCCTCAGGCCTTTTACCCGCTCATGACGCAGCCCTTGCCCAATGATGTTGTTCTCTTCCATTTCCCACAACAGATTCTAGGCAGATATTTGTTTCTCTTCTATTTCCCTTAATAAATTTGATCTATTGAGCAGTAGAGTTGTTCTTAAATTGATGTTAATGTTGATTGTCAATTGATGTTCAAATTATGTTTTTTTTTTTTTTTTTTTGGTCAGTATATATTTAAGTTTCAAACAGCGAGGCAGAATTATATCCGCTTGAACCAAACCGGATTTTCAGTTCATTTCAAAACCTTTCAGCCACAACCGGTTTGGTTTTGGTTCGCTGATGCTTGAACCAGATTTCCAGTTCAGTTAAAAAACACCAACCAGTTCGGGTAACCATTTTGCACACCCCTAGCGTTGAAATGATTTGATGCTTGCACTTTTTGATGATTTTATTTGAAAGTCATATGACTCTTCAATGTGCCAAGATACATAAACATGTATTATAAATAAGCACCTACAACCAGGTCAACAAAATAAGGGCCAGAAAAGGAAAACAAATTATAACTTCTTCACGTGGTCCTTCTTCGGGAAACCATAATTATTAATTTAACCAAAAAAAAGTACAAGTCCACATACGAAACTGACTCATATACAACTCAAAAGGATCCCACTATATGAACACAGGTCTTACACTACAGGAAAAAGTTATTTCGGCGCTACGAGTTGCTGAAATTATCATAGTATGAAACCTACATAGTCTCTCAAGTTGCAAAACTAGGATCAACTCGTGTTTCATTTCAGCATCTAGCAATATCAGAAGCTATTGCTTCTGCAAAGTCACTATCTGCTGCTCTTCTTTTATCTACCACAACCACATGACCATATGATACTCAGAACCCTCTTGCCGCAGTCAAGCCCTCGCTTAAATAAATTAGTCCATGAAAAAATCATTGATGATCTTTAACAAAGGCGTGATAGTTTAAAGTTGGATGGTAACAATCAACCTTTTCTTCACAATACCTTCAAGAATCCCATCAGTACCAAAGTTACCAGAAAAGTGTCGGGTATTTACCGGACCTGGTAGCCAGAATGTGATGGTGAAGTGCCCAGGTGGACAAAGATGTTGTGTTTGCATCTTAAAGACTTGGGAGTTCTTGCAGACTATTTTCTCACCAGTTGTCGTTACTCCCTTTATGTTTATTTTTCCATCTGGTTGGATGTCAAACAAGAAATCCTCTGCAGCACCCACAAAGTAATTCATCAAACACATGCATGAAGCAAAATCAGCATTTTAAGGTAGGGACACATGGTATAAAACAAAACGAAGGTTAAACAGCACTAAGTGAACAAATGATATGCACAAAAAGCATAGGAAGGTTTCCAACCAGTTGTGCTTATCTCAACAAGAAATTGCATACATCACAAAAGCAGTCATACTTCTCCATTTTCATGGACACAACAAAGAACAGTACACAACTCCAAATAGAGAAGTAAGGCTGCCTCAATGCAACAAAGAAATGACCATTCAGTGTCAGATGACATTTATTAGCAAGCTATGATAAACACACACACCAAATTGATCAAATATTAAAAATCAATGAAACTTACTTTCATCCCTTGCTACCCCAGGGAGGGAGACCCGAAATAAGTAGGAATCCACAGATTCCCCAATGTCAACTAATCCTAAAATTGGTCCCACCTTCCCCATAGCAGCACTGCCAGTTAGTGCAACTCCACTTGACATTGCAAACGTGATATTATCCCACTCCTCCCGAGTTGAGTGAGAAGGCAGAAATACAATAGCTGGACCAACTTTTTCCACAGCCTCAGTTTTCCTTTTGGGTGGTGTTGATTCGTTAGGCGTTGTTGGTGGACCAATATATGGCATGCTATTGAGAGGAGCCACATCAAGGACATGCTGCTGAGGATTTACATGCTCTGGCCCAGCGTATCCACTTGCTTTCTCAGACCTGCCAAAATACCTTTCATTCTTTATTCCAAGATATGGTAACGCTAAAATCTGCATTATAATGTAGTTCATGGGGTTAAAGAGTTCTGAGCTTGCAAAAGTTTTTCCAAAGCTCAGCAACCTAAACTGATGTTCCTTCATGACACAAACAAATGACAACAAGAAAAGCCCGAATATTCCTTGATTAAGAAAAACGTGGTAATGTCCTTGTGTCAACAGTAATTGTGGATACGTGAATTCATAAATAAGCAATTAAATGATTAAAGAGGGTCTTTTACCATGTCTTGTAAGGTAAAATTACTTACTGAAACACTACAATCAGAAAAACTTCCTAACCCTGGACATGAACCCCCAGCCATTTAATGTCCAAGTCTTGATGCTTTTCTTCCCAACTGGATCCCATAGTTCAAATTATAATATAGATCATTTAAAACCCAGGAAAGATAAAAGACGTAGAAACTTTTCTGAACAAGCAATTTGAAGTCCTATTGAGCAAACAACAGCCTTAGATCATGTTTTATTAACTACCTGCGTAATCTCAAACTAATTCTTCTTCAGTATAATAATATCAAATAATATAACAGAAATTGTACTGGTCTTTAAATCATTGAGGAAATTCAGACCTTTAATTAATGCCTTAGCATAATCTATATAAAATTGCACTTTTAAGACACGCGTGGCAGGGAGACCCACTACAGTTACCATACACTGAGTATCAAAAAGACAGAACAAGTAAAGATAAAGGTATTTAATAATATCAACTACTTAACATTTATTCTATCACATTACCAAGAAATTCTACATCAGTAGGACAAGAAGAATTCTCAAAAAAAAAATGGACATACAAGAAAACTGCAGCTGAAGTTCCAAAACCATCAACACATACTACAGTCATCTCTGTTTGTTTTGGAAACATGATATTAGAAGGAAAAAGACAAAATTAAGACTGAAAAAAACTAAATGAGATCTGTTCAGTTTAAAATTCGAACACATCATATTACCAAACACTAGATGACACAAAGATCAACAAATTTAAAAAATAATAAATATCAGACCTCAGACACACTGAACTGATGACTGTGGGTTTAAAATCTTTCTGGTGAGTTACTAATCTGATAATAGAAAATGATCCTAGAAATTCCATCCTCGTCTTCATCCTCATCTCCGTCTTCTTCGTTAATCATAACCCAAAACTTCATCAAATTTAAAAGTATGATTTCCAAGAGACAGATGTCGGTAATTAGTTTTGGCATATACATATCAATTTTGTCAGGCAATACAAACTTGCCTTATGTTGAAGATGTTATTGAGAGAAATTTTTCGCAACAACCTCATTTAGTATTTCTTTCTCAAATTACTCATCTATCCCTTCTTTATTTTCACATTTTATATATATGGTACATAACTACAATGAAATTTTGCAGAACACAGGTACTGGAAACATTGATTGTACAGACCCAGGAGATTCCTTATCTAGTAGGATAGATGACTTTTTCACTTATAGAAGTTATCGAAACTAGAAGTGCACATGCAACATGCGTGTGTCATCCAAAACTGAAAAGGTCAAGCTCTGTTCCTGTGTATGCACACCTGCATCTTTGTGAATATACATGAATGTGCAAGTGAAAGACACGTGTGAAAACTAGAGGTACATGAATGAAATGTTTGCTAGAATAAAGATGTTCAAAGCATCGATTGTATAATCCACATAGATTCCTTACTCAATAGCAAACAAATTTTCAAGTAAGAAAGTTATTGCAACTAGGACTGTTCACATCCAATAAGTTTAGAGTGGGTTTGTGTATCTGCTCACCTGACATGCATACATGAGAGGACGTGCACATATCACATAATGAGTTCTACAATAAAATAACTGAAACACTGATTTCATAATTTGAGGAGGTTTCTCATTTAATAGCACCTAGAAGGCATTTTGATTGTATAATTTGAACAGCTTTTAACAAGATCTCCAATTACTTCAATAAGTCCATGAAATTATGATATTAAAGGTTCAAGCAAGCAACCCTTTGTTTGTCCAAATCACTATCGAGATCTTTAACCCAAAAAGCTTATTAACAATCATTTCCTCCAATTAAACATAAGGCTCTTTGACCAAACAAAGCCCAATTGAAATGACGTTCAAGAAGACGTGTTAGAAAAGCATAGCTGCCTGCCTTCAAGTACCTACAAATAAAAAATTATCCATACAAAAACCTAAAACATAAATCCAAATGGATTATATAATACATTAGATAGAATGACAGTCCAACTATATCAATATCATGCCTCTCATAAGCATCCTTCCCTTTTATTTTCTAGCTTCCTAGCTTCCAGAACCCACATTATAAACAAATGCCTTCGTGCCTACAGTAACATCAACACTTAAAGAATTCTCTATACCCATAGACTTAATGAAAGACTAGCAAAAACACTTTTTGTCTTTGTCAACATAAAAATTATAACACTTCACGACAACTTTTCAAGAGGACCTAAAGATTTTAGACTAAGATTTAACTTTAACAGACTCTTTATATTCACTCACTAAAAGAGGTCAAATTTCAAATGAGATTGATCAGGACTAATGGAAATAACAACCGAAACTTGAAATTTCCAATAACTGGCAACAAACACCAAGGCACAATCCTCCTTTAGATGTTTCCAACAAAGTCTTCATGAACAAACAGAAAAGAAAGTCTTTCAAACTCTCCCATAAACCACTAAAAGAGAAATAACCAAGAGTAAACATGGAGTGCCCAGAAATAAACAAAACAACTAAAAACTCCTCTACTTTTATATTTTTAAATAACCTATAAATCTCTTGAACCCACTTATCGAACTTTTAGTGTTTGCTATAACCATCGGGAAGCAAAAAAAAAAAAAAAAAAAAAAAAAAAAAACCTTGGTTAAACCCCAACACTTCATGGGAAGTAACCCCATAAAGTTAAAAAAATTAAACTTTCCAAACCCCAAGAATCAGCTTCTAAGTTGATCAATAAATCCATTTTCTTACTTCATTTGATCTTTCCTCTATAATCATTCTTAAAAACATAAAACAATTTCAAAAATCTTTTTCTTTTTCCTCCCTCTTCACAACAACAAACCATAAAACTTCAATACTCCAGAAAAAAAATAATAATCAACCACAGAAATTACAATTTAAAAAATAAAAGTCAGATACCTGACATGAAATTTGCAACAAAACTCAAACACATTCACACCTCAAATCGTTTCCATAATAAAGAATTCATGCATACATGTTACATGCATGTGTGAGTTGTACCTGGACGGAGAAGCCATGACTGGGTTGAAACAGTGAGTTAACTGAGTGAGACACCAGAGAATGGATGATCGGTTGTCGGAAGTCCACCATTATAAGCACAGCAAGAACCGGGTCGGGTTGACCCGTCAAATCATATTTTAAATTTAATGAACTCGCAATCGAATTGGGCCTATCTGGTTCAGTCAGCCGCGTATTTGTATTTCAGATATTTACATTAACACCCCCAAAGTTTACTCTGCTTGGCTCCTTGTAGTTTCTAAAACTAACAATAACACTCCCAAAACTAACAGTGATGCATTTCCAAATTCCAAGTATACATAAGTTCGTAATGGGTACGTCTAAATCTAAATTTTAGATTAACTATTATATTAAAAAATTCAAATTTTATATTAATATTATATTAGAGGTTTCTATTACAATATCGAGATAATATTATCTTTAATTAATAAAATTTACTCGTATAAAAATATCTTTTAAAGAAAAAAATTAATGTACAATATATATACACATGTAATCAATCAATAAGAATCGAACGTATGTATTATCCTCGTTGATGTGACATACTCTTATTAATTAGTCGGGTTTATATTCATTCGTTGTACGTAAGATTTTCTTTTCTTGAGTCTATTTAGGGGCAAGAAAAATATCCGATTGTCCTTATGACAAATGTAGGACAATAAAGATGAGTTTATAACCAATCTTATAAACTTTATCACATAATTTTGATGTGGTAATTCACAATTGTATAAGTAAAATTTATTATGAATTAATTAATTACGAATTATTATATCAAAATTGTGAAAAAAAAAAAATCTATAAGATTGAATTACAGATGTAATATTGCGGCAATGCCGGGAAGTCCATTATTTATTGGTTAAATAAACGTAAGCATAATTACACGTACAGTCCGCAAAATATTCAGACGTTACCAGATATATTTGTTTTCACTAACTATAGTCCATATAGTAGCCAAAACCCGGTTGTGTTTTCCTTCATTGCCTCTGCTCCCTTGACTCTCTCGACCGGTTAGCTTTTTCTTTTTCTTTATCTTCTTCTTGTTCTTGTTCTTGTTCTTTACGTGCAAAATATACATCACTATGTGGTTTAATCTTGATGAGTTTAATTACTTGTGTTTATGTCCATGCATAGAATGTTTTGATCATCAATTAATTGTTTATGTTATGTTAATGGGGTTTTTAAATTTTGGTGTCATTAATTTGGGAAATGAACTAACATGCCAACTTGGTACTCACTTTGCTTGGAGATGAAGTGGGTTTTGTATTGAGGGGATTGTCGCTGAATTTGTTTATCTAAAACATTTTTGCTCATTGTTTTGTGTTTGTTTGGGTTGTTTTTACCAGAACTGTGTCTGGAAATGTCAGTAAGATGGCTTGATTTTTTGTTTTATTTAGTTATCGTGGTGATGAATAGTTAATTGCATGTTTACATAATGGATGGATTCAACCTCTACTGAAAGTTTCCATGCTGATGTGTGTGGATGTGGAAAGATTGGGATAGATAGATATGGGTTAGATAGATTTTTCAATCAGTCGATAGTATGAAACTTTGGGTCATTTTTAAGGATAGCAAAGGTTCAATATGCATATTAAAGGGTGATTTCTTGTACTTTTTTCGAATTCTCTTGTTTGCACAGGGAACCAAAATTTAAGCTGAAGCCAATATTATTATAGTTACTGCCAACTGTGAAAATGCCCTTTCTTTCAACTATTTAATTTGGTATATCTTATATTGCCAAAAGTCAAGACGATTACCGGATACATGTATATGTTATGTTTATGTCATGCTTGTAATTACACTTTCTGTGATATACAGATGTCATTTTGCCTTAAAGTCTATGGTTAATTTCTTAATTAATATTGTTTTCTCATGCAGATTTTGATTTACTGTATGAGCTATTTCTATGGATAGCACATCTCAGGTGACAGTTTTGCCTGCTGCTCCAAGGTTAGAATCCAATAATGTACCAAGTGGAGCAGTACCAAATGAAGATCAGCGTTTTCTCCTGTACTTCATTTTCAGTACCTATTTTGGTCCTGATCTGAAAGGGGAACCACAGAAGTCAGTTTTTCAAAGAATGGCAGAGGGCCTTCCACCATATACTTCTGATCAACTAGCTGGATCACACATGAAAGCTGTAGAAGTAGAAAGGATATACTATTATGCACTTAGGAAGGCNTCTATAAGATTGAATTACAGATGTAATATTGCGGCAATGCCGGGAAGTCCATTATTTATTGGTTAAATAAACGTACGCATGATTACACGTACAGTCCGCAAAATATTCGGCGTTACCAGATATATTTGTTTTCACTAACTATAGTCCATATAGTAGCCAAAACCCGGTTGTGCTTTCCTTCATTGCCTCTGCTCCCTTGACTCTCTCGACCGGTTAGCTTTTTCTTTTTCTTTATCTTCTTCTTGTTCTTGTTCTTGTTCTTTACGTGCAAAATTTACATCACTATGTGGTTTAATCTTGATGAGTTTAATTACTTGTGTTTATGTCCATGCATAGAATGTTTTGATCATCAATTAATTGTTTATGTTATGTTAATGGGGTTTTTAAATTTTGGTGTCATTAATTTGGGAAATGAACTAACATGCCAACTTGGTACTCACTTTGCTTGGAGATGAAGTGGGTTTTGTATTGAGGGGATTGTCGCTGAATTTGTTTATCTAAAACATTTTTGCTCATTGTTTTGTGTTTGTTTGGGTTGTTTTTACCAGAACTGTGTCTGGAAATGTCAGTAAGATGGCTTGATTTTTTGTTTTATTTAGTTATCGTGGTGATGAATAGTTAATTGCATGTTTACATAATGGATGGATTCAACCTCTACTGAAAGTTTCCATGCTGATGTGTGTGGATGTGGAAAGATTGGGATAGATAGATATGGGTTAGATAGATTTTTCAATCAGTCGATAGTATGAAACTTTGGGTCATTTTTAAGGATAGCAAAGGTTCAATATGCATATTAAAGGGTGATTTCTTGTACTTTTTTCGAATTCTCTTGTTTGCACAGGGAACCAAAATTTAAGCTGAAGCCAATATTATTATAGTTACTGCCAACTGTGAAAATGCCCTTTCTTTCAACTATTTAATTTGGTATATCTTATATTGCCAAAAGTCAAGACGATTACCGGATACATGTATATGTTATGTTTATGTCATGCTTGTAATTACACTTTCTGTGATATACAGATGTCATTTTGCCTTAAAGTCTATGGTTAATTTCTTAATTAATATTGTTTTCTCATGCAGATTTTGATTTACTGTATGAGCTATTTCTATGGATAGCCCATCTCAGGTGACAGTTTTGCCTGCTGCTTCAAGGTTAGAATCCAATAATGTAGCAAGTGGAGCAGTACCAAATGAAGATCAGTGTTTTCTCCTGTACTTCATTTTCAGTACCTATTTTGGTCCTGATCTGAAAGGGGAACCACAGAAGTCAGTTTTTCAAAGAATGGCAGAGGGCCTTCCACCATATACTTCTGATCAACTAGCTGGATCACACATGAAAGCTGTAGAAGTAGAAAGGATATACTATTATGCACTTAGGAATGCAGATCAATCTCTTACTGTTAGATTACCTTGGTTGAACCAATTTTTTAAGGGAAATCTCCCAATATCTGGTAGTAACTTGCCCGTCATACATCCTCAGTTTCCTGATCTTTTTCCTCCCCAACTACATCCCCATTCACAGTTCAGAAATCATTACAAAATCATTGAAAACATTGTTTTTATTAACAACCCAGATGTCTCTTACAATAACCCAGAAGATGTAGAAAGGTTTAGAAGGTTAACTAGGAGTGAGAATATGGTTCTGCGCAGAGATGCTGCTAGGTTCCACATTTTGGAAGACCATAGTGTTTTGTATGACGTGCAAGTTAAAGAAGCTGAATCCAATGAAGATTCTCCTCCCATTATGTCATCTTATATTTCTCAGAGAAAAAGACGTATAGGCGATGCCATGAGATCCAAGGAAAAAGATATTCATGATGTGGAACCTGTAAATAGTATGTCATCAGGTGTTGCGCAGAGGATGTATCCTTGTATGGCTCCATTGCCAACCAAGGGTGACACCAAATTTCTGGATGCTGTTGGTCCAGCAATGATATTTCTTTCTTCTCGCCCAACCAAACAAGAGTGGGCTGATATAACAGCTGCCACTAAAAGTGGATTTGCATTGACTGGGACTGCAGCCATGGGGCGTGTTGGACCAATTGTCGGACTCATGGACATTGGCGAGTTTGACGACTCATATCTGTTTCGTGTTGCTCTTCCAGGAGTGAAAAGAAATGAAAGTAAGTTTATTATAACTACTTCAGGTTCATCACTTGAGTCCATTGGTGCTTTTCATGATTGCTGTGAGTATCATCTATTTAGTTATTATTCATGAATTCTCTCTATCATCTCATCTCCACCATGTATATTATGATGTTGAAGATGTAAAGGGAAGTATATAAAGTGGCAATTTCTTTACTGATTAGCATAAAAGTCATTGCTTTCTGCTTTCGTAATACATATTCAAAAGCAAGATCATTTCTCCTTAAAGTTTTAGACTTATTGCAGGATAAAATGATGTAATGACTTGAACATCTTAGCTAAGGTGATTGATAACTGGCTTCATTATTGATCTTGCTACTGGAAAACGGGGTTTCATTTTCAATGATATTTCCTTGCTGCAGGGGATTTCAGTTGCGAAGTTGATACCTCTGGGAAGGTACTAATAAGGGGAGTGACAACAACAGGTGAGAAATCAGTGTACAGGTACTCCCAAGTGTTTGAAATGCAAAGTCGGAACCTTTGCCCCCCAGGATACTTTTCGATCACATTTCAGTTGCCAGGACCAGTTGATCCTCAACAGTTTACTGGAAATTTTGGCACTGATGGGATTCTGGAGGGAATTGTGAAGAAAGAAAGACAGATTAGTTGATAAGTAGATTGCTTCTTGTAGAAAGGTCTTACCTCACTTGTTTGAACTTGTAACTGTATGTTCAGTTACTAAAGCCAACTCCATGGTATTAAAATGATGAGATTGAAATTTATGGAATTTACTCTCTTTTAATCAGTTTTTCCTGAGGTTGACCAGACAATGACCTGGCTTATTGTATTTTTTCATTCAGATATTGACCAGACAAGTTCATTCTTGTTTGCGAATGATGCAAAGATGAGTAAGGTTCTTGTTCAGCCCTCTGTGTTACCCCATTTATGGCTGTTCTTGAAAAAAAAAACAATTCCCAATTTCAAGCATATAAATATAAAGCAGTGTCCCCTTAACTTTAGCTAAAGCAGAATTCAAGAGATTTTATTAGTAGTGTAGTCGTGTCTGTGTTTAACATTGTATGGTTCAACCTCAGATATGTAGATGTCAAATGGGATGCCCAACAACCATTTGTGGCATTTTCCATTTCGCTCGTAGTGTGGAAAAGAAGTGGCCTCTATTCAAAGAGTCATTTCTTCAAAATTGGTCTCTATTTCTAGGTTTGTAACCTTCCCAAAGAAATGGGCGCTTTAGATAATACTAAAAGGTTTCTTCACAAATGTTCTAAGTTTGTAACCTTCGCAATAGCTTCATAGATATTACCTACCAAATAAAAGACCAGTTTAGATAGACCATCTAATTCTCACGACATCTCAATTTAAACCCACTAATTGTGAATCCACACTTCAGGTGACATTTCTATTACGATGGTCTGATGACATTTACAATGTTTTAAAACCCAGCCGGGGGTAAAACCCGACAAAGTGGTCAGTTTTTGGATTGACCGGTTTGACTGACGGGTCAAACCAGTGTCCAAAAGTTTGAAATCTAACAAAAATACCCCTAAAAATTACTGTAAGTCCCTATAGGCTTGAAATATTACAAAAACACCTCAAACACCACTGTTGATGTCGACAAATAAGGCATGTTTTTAACGAAGACAACCTCCCATCACCATGAAAACATTTCACTTAGCCTCTTGACCAAAACTTATCTCAACCCTCCCTCGTTTGCCTCCCAATCATCGACAACAACGGGATTTTTCCAACGACATTGTTTTGCGATTTTTGATCGATTTACTCACCAAAAATCAATGTCGTTGCCATCATTGCACTTACCAGCAGTTTCTCTTCCAAAGCTCTAACATTCCAACCTTCAACTGTTCATGGATTAATATCCTAATTTCTAAGATTTTAAATTAATAGAAAAATTTGCAGCCCAACCAAGTGAAGGATCCAAGTCCTGATTGACCCGGTTGGGCCAGCCAGAGTTTTAAATCAGTGGGCATTTTTTTGTAGCCATGTGTGACACAGTTACAGAACCTTGGAGTGGAACTGTTGAATGTTGATTAATTAGATAATTGGCAAGGTGGGCCACAGATTCACTCATCACAATGGTAGATAAAGATAAGCTTACTTTCAGGATATGTACAAAACATACTTGATGATAAAAATGTGTTGACTTTAGACTACCATTACACTGTATTTTGAAATCATGCCGTAACATTTTATTTGCCCTTTGTATAGACTTCTCAGTAGCCAAGCCTTGTGCACTGCATTCTACAAATAATTTCAGCAACTGAAACATGTGTTCTTTTCATACAAGTGACAGCAAAAACCTGCTGACACAAGATGTTGAGAACTTCCCTCTACCTGTTTTCAACCTAAACATCACAAGTCACTGGAATCCAAGTGCCCACATGACCTCTATGAATGATAAATAATACCAAAACTCATTGTGGAGGGAAGGAATAGAATTTCAGTTTCATGGTAATAAAGGTAGAAGCATCACTTTAAAGTTAAATTACTACTTATACATCTTTAGGTAAACCATACCTAACTAGAAATGAGAATGATAAGTTGATAACCACCCAGGTCAAAATGGGTTCAATCAAGAAAAAACTATTCTTTCCAAACATATTACTTATACATCTCTTTGAGTAATATCATATAACTGACTAGAAATGTAAAGATAACAACCAGGTGAAAAAAGGGATCAAACAAGATCAACTACTCTTTTCAACATATTATTTACAGAAAATCTGCTAGTCTTCGGCTGAAATCTCAGGGGCAGCTTTTGGATGCTAGAGACCTCTGGTCCTCCCCTGTTGACGTTAGCAAGATGATTCCATTAGAAACTGTGATCCGAAATTTTCAATAAATACAAATCGCAAAAAGAAAAAGAATGAAACACCAAACACAAAAGTGCAGGTTTCGAATCATCCAGGTGATTAGTACTGGAATGATGAAAATGACGCATACGTTATATATTAAGACAGTATGTAGAAAATCACATTGCAAACATTGCAGGAAAATGTCTATAAGTGAAGGGCAGTAGGGAATGACAGCTAGGATGAAAAAGCAAAGAAACTTGAGCACAAAAACTTACTCAACGATAGCTCTCTAAAACACAATGATTTAATTGCATTTTAACAATCAATGGCAAACAAGCAACAAATATACTAAAGTGAGAACTTACGCAATTCCTCAACTTCCAGACTACAGCCATTAATGATCTGAGGGTGATTGCTGTTGCTCTGGTCCCTGTGGCCACATCTGTTGAGCCATGTAAGGGTGAGATTGCTGGGCATACATTGCAGGATCCATCACAGGCTTACCCATGATCATACCAGTAGACCCAACCTGAGGAGCATGTTGAGGTGGCATATAGCAATAAGGTAGTGTATCAGCAGGTCCCGCAACAGGCATAGTTCCTCTAGGGATTGATGCAAGTACTTCATCTTTCAGATCCTCCCTAGGCACAATATCAACTAAAAAATCAAATATATCAGTCCTAGTAATTGCTGCTGCGATATCATTCTTTTGAAGTGTCCTCCTTTTGTTCTCTTCTGTGTGATTCCAGGATCGCAGAGTCAATTCCAAGATAAACATTTCGCATGCCCTTGCAAATATGACTGGTGCCTCTGCTGATATCATTCTCACATCCTCATCAGCTTTCATGATCTTCTTGATCCTTGCTAAGGGAAGGCTATGATTCTTGAAGTCGTTCACTTTTTCTATTTCTTGGTACTGATTTGCCCAAAAAGACTGGAGTTGCTGCTGCAGTTGCTGTTGCTGCTGGTGGTGGATTTGTTGATAGGCAAGTTGGTGCTGTGCCAGCTGGGCACCTGCTGCTTGAGTAGGAGATTGCATTGTCCCGATTGATGTGACCACTGATCCAGCATTTGGGGCCCCACTCATTTGATTAGTCTGATAAGGGTTCGTGCCATATGGCAACTGAGCTCCACCACCAACCATTCCCATAGAAGCGGGTTGTCCATGTCCTTGCCGATCCATTCTGATCCAATAGAATCAAAAACACACGAACTTCTCTGTTCTAATGCAAACAGGAAAAGGAACAAGAACAATTAAATCAAAGTTCATAGGATTACATAGTAGATATGAAAAGATCTCATTCCAAACCAAATGCACAAGGGAAATTATCTAAGCAAGAGAAAAGATTCATCATAATATGACTGAACAAAAAAGTAAAAAAAAAAAAAAAAAAGCTATTCATTCAATTGGATTCCAAATTAATAAATTCAAACATCTTAGAAGTTGTCTAGTTATCAGTAGAGTCATAAAGGACCATACAATATAGACAAACCATTAAACAATGACCTTAGTGGGCCATAAAAAATCACCAAACCAGAACTGTCACTAAATAAATTCTAGTTCTGGCTCAATCTCCAACTCCAAATACCCCCTTAAAAATATATATAGCTTATACTTTAATTCGCAGAGAAAATTTTTATGAAAAATTAAAAATCTTTCCTTTTCTTCCTTTTTTCCTTCTATTAGTGATTCATCTCTAATTTACGAGACACGTATATAGGAGTCTGATATTGAACATATTTGCTACTTGTGCTGAGAGAGGGAGCAGGCCCATCTAAACCAAAAACAGTTTAAGTATTCACAAAAGTCTTGACCAATAAGTACAGCTTTCCAAAGACACTTGTCCCAAGAAATATAACTTAAACGCTCTATGGTTCAAACTTCTGACAACCATAACAACAAACAATCCAAATCCGTGCAGGACAGAGTAAATACAGTAAAGAACAAATTTTTAATTTTATTAAACTAATAAAGAAAACTCTGAATGAGATAAATATAGATATAGATATTGGAATGTCTCTTATCTTAGTAATGACTTTCATGTGATTTGGTATCAATTAATCACGTGATTCGGAATCAATTAATATGATCTACGTAAAACAGAAATAGCTATATTTAGGGAATTCCAAATGAGATATGAATATGCTGTACAAAAAAGGGTATTTGACAAATTGGACCTCAAAATTTCATATGAAACTGAAATCGATTTGTAGATCTCCATAATTTCAACAAGGAAGATCACTATGAAAGCCTGAGAACAACCTTGTCATCATATTATTGCCACGGAAACAAAGGAAACCCATATGAAAATCCTCCAAATCCGCTGAGTATAATTTTTTTTCAAAAGATGTTTGGTGCTTCATCTTTCATCTCTACGTGTCAACGACATGCAAAGCCATACAAAAAAAGTAATATCCCAACAGATTCTAACCAGAAATGTAACTAGGAACCGACAACCAAAACTGTACTATTGATTAAATTTCTAAATACAGTAAAGTCCTCTCCATTACCAATAGCTCTTTAAATATACATGCAAATACGCAAAAGAACCAATTTTTCAACAAAGGTAAGAACCACAAATGCTAGAACTTCAATAGAAAATCTATGTTTACTTTGATACCGTCATATGTATGCATCTTCATCGAATGAAAACGGCTTGCAGTCTTTAAAGTTCATAACAAGTCGAGAACAATTCACGTGTAATATGACTCGGGAAAATACAGATAAGCTCTTTTCATTTAACCGTCATTAAAACTGCGTAAAAGCTGACTTTTTTCTTATATCTATCTTTAAATTTCTTTCCAATACTTTGTTCAACAAGAACAGAAGAAATTCAACAAAAATCAAGTAAATAAAGCAAAATATAAATTATGCCCAATTCATATATGAACTCATATGACCTAATTAAATCATTAAATAAAAAAAAAGAACCAATAAACAAATAATATTCAAAGATCATATCAAACAGTTAAGACCCAAGACCATAGCCGATAAAAAGAAAAGGAATAAAAACATAAATAATAACTGATCGTACCCATAAAAAGATTGAAAAATCGAACCCAAAAGTCACTCATGAAATCCAAAAATAAAAACAATTACATACCCAAGTTCACATACAATCATACACGTGCATATATACATGCATATATACACACGTATAAGAGAGCAAAAGAGAAGAAAAAGTTTATACCTTTCTTTCTCAACTTCTCTCTGTTCCTTTCTAAAGCAAAAACCCAGATTGAAAACCCTGAAAACAAAGCAAAAAAAGAGAAAATTTCAGTCAACTTCGTCCTGTTTTTGCTTTTGTTGTTTTGGGGAGATCTAACAGTAATTGGAAAAGATATTTTTTTTTTTTTTCCCTTGTGGGATATTTTTAGCAAACAGTGAAAGATCTGATTTTGAATAACACATAACCCTTTTAGGGTTTGGAAAGAATCAAGGGATTTTTTTTTTTTTTTTTGGGGACTATGGATTTTCGTAATGATTAATGATGTGTTGTGTGTTGTGTTTCATAGGAACGAACCTGAGTTTGGAAACAACAAAAGCTGAGTGTGTGTTGTGTCTTTGATTCTGACTTGTTATGTCAGGGGGGGTTTACCTTTTACGTTGTGTGCTTTTATCTTTTTTTATTATTTTTTTTTTTTGTCTTCTCTTTGGATAATTACTGCAAACCCCTATGGCTTTAATATTTTACATTACGTTGATACCCCAATTCACATCGGAGGCTGAGTTAGTTGTCTAGATAGTCCGCAAGAGTCCAATTTATAACAAAAGTAGTACAAAAAGTAGGTTTATATTCTCATTTATTATGCAAGCTCCCCAAACTAATTGACGAGCGAGTTAAAGTTGTCATATAGGCTCCTTAAAACAACTAATAATTTGTCCAATCGACCAAAGATAATCAAACGCTGAGTCAAGTAGTTATGTGGCTCCTAAAACCTACCAAGAGATGATTGAATTGACTAAAAATATTGAGAGTGATAAGGGCATATATTGTGATTCTATGTGAGAGAATGTTACAATCTTGTATCAAATAAAAATGAGTTACAACCTAAACACGATTACCTAATTAACTAATATTTTAGATAGTTGACAAACGTTGTCTGATGACGGTATCTGCCCTTCATCATTAGTTGTAATTCTTTTGTTTTTGAAATACTAGGGAAATATTAGCCAAATGATAGAATGGGGGTTTTTGTATTATTTTAAAACTCTAGTCATGGAAATGTGACAAACTTCAGGGAGTCTAATGAAATTAACCTTCATTTTTTTTTGCTGTTTTGTTTGACGAACTTACCCTTTGTCTGTTGATTGAGGAATTATATTTTTCAGTTTCTCCATTGTATTTGGAAGTTCTTTTTCAAAAATGTTTTCAAAAAGTAAAAAGTACTTTTTACATCAATTCTCCCCATACAAATACAATTTTATAAAAAAGAAATTTTAAGATAACAGAAAAATCTAGAAACGGATGCTCTTTTATAAAGTGGTCTAAGAACTTTTACAAAAAAGAAAACAATTCCTTAATCCTCAAGTTGTTCTGGCAAAAACTAGTATACGTATATAAAAGAATATACAAATATTTTTCCTATTACAATTTAGAAAATTCTACCTCCAATCATTTTTTTAGAGGAAAAAAAATATAAGAACACTATTTATCCAAGGAATAAGCTTTTCCTATATTCAATCTGCGGATTAAAAGTTTTGCAATCATGGCTTCTTTCAACTCTTGACAACAATGCTTGCTTGCATATCATATCATTGATCTTTGCTGCATTCTCTTTTTCGGATAAGAAATTGCATATTCTTGCTCCATTTTCATTTTTCCCATAAGATCTTGCATATCCTGGCAACCGTATAGTTCTGCTTTGCATGGCATGACTGAATATACTGTCATTTTTGTGGGTTATACTAATCACCCTGAAAACTTGGCGATGATTAAGCTGACTGCTGTAAAAACGACATAAAGTCCAACCAGGCAAAACCCCCAAAACCTAGGTACCCGGAATCTAGACCACGTTATGACTAATAGAGATCCCATCAGACTCAAGAGCAAGAACACAAAAGCAGTAACAATACCGATGTGGAAATGCAGCTGATAAGCTTCTGGATGAACATTGGCCGTTTGCATTACCAAAGCTGATCCAAGTCCTATAAGCATGTTAAACATTGGCCCTGCAAAGCACCCAGCCATTGCCATTGTTGGATGCCCGGTTTTGGCAACTGCAACATCGGCAACAAGATCTCCCACAGAGTTTCCCCAGGCAAGCACTGTGAGGCCAAGGATAGCTGGAGGCAATTCAAGGATTATCCCAAGTGCAGCCAGACAGTTAAGCAGCTCCCCAGCAACAATGGATATCCAAAATACACTCATTACAAATGCTATGACCACCACAGGCAATTGCTCAGTCTTTGGGGGTTCTGTTTCCACTATGAAATGAAGAAGTGCAAGTGAGGTGCTTGCTAAGAGTACTACAAACCAGAGAGGGAAATGGATGTTTGGAAGGAGGAAAGCTATAGGATGATCTATTGGCATGAAGGAGTTGCAAGCATACAAAAGCAATAAAGGGCAAAGAGCAATATTTGCAGATGAGTAAAACCGGTTCCATTCAGAAGGATCAGTTTCTGGAATTGTGAGCTTCAGAAGAAAAGTGATTGGAAGCTCCCATGCTTTTGATACCTGTATGCATGTCAAAAACTATAATAAGCATTCATCGCCAGAAGAAAGCAACTTTAGTTCATTCTTACACAAAACTAATGCTTCTTATATTAGCTGAACTCTTATTCGTAATTTCCAAAGATTAACATCATTCTGAATTCATCCTCCTTGCAAAACCACGTGGCTAACTAAATTGGACAGTCTAATGAATTTGTTCACTTTACATCAGTTCTTGTACCACTCCAAGACTAAAATCCATTCATAAGAGTAAAGCTAGCATAGAAAATGGTCCTCATTGAAAAAGATAGCAAACTCTATTGAAAAATATTCATTCAGAGAGATCTTGAAAATACTGATGGTTTGAACAAAATAAAAAGGCAGATACATTTGATCAAAAGAGACAGAAAGAGAGAACTGATAGGTTAATCAGTTTAATGCTTTTTTCTCAAGGAGCAACTTCTCAAATTTAGCTTCACAAAAACACCTCATAAAGCAAAAGGAACTGAACTACAACAGCCTAATTAAAATTTATAGAATTTTGATTAATTAGGTTGCTCAAATTTTATTCCCAAGATATGTATCAGGTGTGCATACTTAACATATGCTAACATTGATGAGCTAAAAAAGTCACTAACTCCAGCATTTTCCTTAGTTTAGCCAAATTATCTTAGCCAGTGGCATTTGCAACCAGAAGGAATCAAAATAGCAACAATAACATAACAATGGCAAGTGCACTTCAGGCAACTAACCACTCCAGATATGACAAGATGGGATGTTGAGGCTTCCTCGTAACAAAAAGAAGCTTATTGACCTATTAAATTAAGGAACCTGGACAAACAAACCAATTAGGCAAAACCCAAGATCCAAGCTGTGTCATATCTATGCTCTCAAACAACTTGCTTTCAACTTAATTAACTCCTAAATCACCAGTTAATAGGAAATTGTCACCACCCAAACTAACTTTTATCCAGTTTACCAGTCATAGCTCCCATCAGGAAAACTACTAGAGATTAACACAAGAGAGCATAAAAAATCATATTCCAAAGGCAAGTAGCATGACTGTCTAACATAGTTTAAGAATTATGACTAGCTCCTTAGCTAATAACACTTTCACAGAACCTTCCCCATAGGGATCTCCCTCCCACCTCTTATCTAAATAGTCTCTTAAACATTAATCAAGTAATAAAGATTTCAAACATTAAACAACCAAACTGAGCAAGACATCCACATTTCATCAAACAACAATTTACAATTACATTTTACCCTTCTAACCAATAACCATATATTCAAAAAACACACACACACACAGAAACCAGCATGAATTTGGCCACCAAACAATAACACTCAGATTTGGCTCTCCAACATATATTCCACTAATCCTGAATATCACTAACTACAACAAAAACAAAAAACAGAAAAAATAATCCAAGCCTCAAATAAAACACACCATTCCATAAACTTGATTAAAGCATAAACTTTTATCACCAAGTAGTAACACTCAGACTCCAAGTCTCCAACAAAACACACCATTCCTTAAATTTGATCAAAACCATAAAAACTTGGCCATCAAACAATAATACTCAGATTTTGCTTCCCACAGTTCACAAATCAGACACCATAAACCACATTACACTAACTCTGTATATCACTAACTTCAATAAAAACATACCAATCCGTAAACTTGATCAAAACCATAAACTTTGATCACCAAATTATAACACTAAGAATTAGCACTCCATAGTTACTTCAAAAATCAACACCATATACCATATTACACTTGCATTGCATATTACTAATGAAAACAAGTATCAGACAAAGCATACCTTATTATAAACTTGAGCAAATCCAAACCCTTCATTTATCTTTATCTCCTCTAAATCTTTAACTTCTCCTCCAATCTCGCAATCCAGCCCCCTAATACTCATTTCTTTATCAACTTTTTTCTCACCTCTATTCATTCCCAAATCCATCCAAAACACAATCCCAACAAAGAACACATAAAACATAACAAACCCAACAGCTTGCCACACAAATATCTCCCCACTCAAGTACACATAAAACAAAAACAAAGCAGCCACCAAATAAAACCCCACATCCCTCACAAAACACCCAGCATCAACAGTAAAAGGAGCCGCATAAATCGCCACAAACCCGACAACAAAAGCCGAAACAAACGCCCCCGCCGACAAAATCGCCCCGAACCCAGTTCGGTACTGACCGTTACGAAGCGCAACGACGGACGAAAAAATATCCGGAGACCCATTACCCAACGCTAAAAGCGTGACAGCAGCCATACTTGGGGAGAGATTCAAGAGTGTCGAAAGCTGAGTGGTAACTAGAGAGAAGTGGGATTGGGCCGTTTTGATGAGAATGTAGAAGAAAAGAAGGGCGAGGAGGGAGAGAGAGGGAATAGAGAGAAAAGGGTTTTGATTGAAATGGCAAGAGTGAAAATAAAAGTAGTCGAACAGGCCATCTGAGTGGTGGTTTTGGGTGGGGAAACTAGTCGAACAGTTGCTGGCCAAGAGTGATCTGCGAGGAAGCTGCGACGAACGAGGAGAGAAGAGGAAAAAGAGGAGAATGGAGAAGAGGGTTAAGATTAGAGAAGTGGTTTTGAGAAAGGATGTGAAGGAAATGGCCATGGCCGTGACCATGCCATGGAAAGATGGAAGTGTGCGAGAAGTTTTACGTTTAATTGGCGATGGGATCTTGATTTTGTTGTCTGTTTTCGGTTGGGTTTGGTTTCTATTTCAGATCTCTGGTGCTATTATGAAGAAACTGAGTTCAGCTTTCAGTGTTGTGCAGTTGTTTGCATACTGTTTTGCCTTGTTTTGATTAAGATTTTCTTCAAACTTCACGCGTTTTGCCAGCCGACCTGAAGCTAAATATATGTATTAGAACAAAACAATAAATTTATTTTTTATTTTTTATTTTCACTGTAATTTCGGAATCATTTCCTATCATGGATAAGAAATAGAATCAATTCCTAACGATAAAATAAGAGATCTGACTTGTCCTCAAAATCCCTAGTTTATAATAGGTAGATCAGATAAGTCACAAACATAGTAAAGTGAGACTCGATCACAAGATCTATCATAATCTTTTATGCATTTAATATTTAGATTTTAACAAAATATAAAAGGAATGATAAGAGATTTATGCATTTAATATTTAGATTTTAACAAAATATAAAATTGAGATTAATGATTAATGATTAAGATACAAAATTATAATTTAAAAAAAAAAAAAACAAATCTTATTGATACATACAAGAATCATAAGATTTGTAAAACTCGAGAGAGCTTACATCAAGAAAGGATCCTGATTTCTCGTGTTGAAGAGATTAGAGAACACCTTAGCAGTAACATTAGGACTAATATGCATCATTCATGAACAAAATGCACCAACATTGAACCGAGATATGAAACAATTACATTTTCAGAAGTTTTAGAGTGCAACAAAATTATATACTACACACCTACAAAGCTAAGGCCAAGGCTAAGCTACCTGCGGAGCTTTCTTATTAACCACTTCCTCCGCTGATTGACATCCATTTGAACAAACATCTTGGCTTTTTTCTCATCTTCTAAAAGTTGACACGCTTCGAGGAAGGTCTCATCATCCATGCCTGGAACGGCTTGAAGCGCATCAACAACGCTTTTGATTGAGCTACATTCTCCGATGATCTCTTTGTTACCTGCCCATGTCTTGACCAAACTGGGCATCTCATCCGGAGTTTCTTGTATCTCCTTCATGGGTTTCTTAATTTTTCTTGGACAAGCCCGTGTTGATGAACTTGCAGATTTCCGCTTTTTCTTCCACTCTGATATGTCAAACTCTGCAGCTGGAGTACATAAATCTCTAAAGATATTATCGTCATTCTCAATTTTTACACCCGCACTGCTTAATCTTCTATCGGAACTTTTGTTTCCATAAATCATATGCAAATCATTATAATTACTTAAGTTTCTCTCTTCGTATGTGACAGCATCTGGATGCTCCTGCAAATCATTATAGTATTAATGCTAGTCAGGATCAATGGTAAACAATATTAAGAATATAATAGAACAATCTTTCCTAATTCCTTATCTGATATCTACTCAAAAATGGTGTTTGAAATTCCACTATGCCATGCTGTGGTTACCACGACCAATAACCAGAAAATATAAAAGACCAGTCTTACTGCTGTGGTTCGAGAAAGAAATGCACCTTTATATGAGCTTCCCAAACATCATCATCAGAAATCATTGTTTGCTGAATGTCATCCCACATAAAGCAATTCGGACTGAGAAGGTTTGAGATGCTGTTACATTCATTCATCAAGCTAAAATACCGTTCTTCCAATACTTCTCTGTCACATATAAAGCCAAATTGTTCATTGAATGATGCAACTATCCAGGCCCAAGCTTGATCACTAAATCTGTGACCAATCTTATTCCCTCTATGCACCTGCTCCAACATAAGGTCTATAAAGCATCTGTCCATCGTCTTTGTCCAATGTATTCTTGGAGAACTACTATTATCAGGGTATTGATCATCCTCTTCGCCTACAAATTCAACACAACTGTTAATCCAACAAATGCATTCTCAGAGCCAATGACAAGGAGAAAAATGTAACCATTCCACACTGCGTAACATAGCATTTAACAAAATCTACATCTCTGTGACATGTGATGTAAAACTGCTCTATTGTGTTTATACTGTACTTCCAGATTGACATTTTTCTTTTCAGTGAAGAGACATAAGATTTTCAGATAATAGAGCTAGCTTACTGACCCAAATAACCCTACAACACTATGCCAAAATGAACAAAAGAAATCAAAGATATTAGTGGATGCACACTGTTAATATGGCCTGGGGTTTTCGTATAGATTGATTCCCATCTTGTACAACTGTGTCTTAAAAAGAGTGTTGTGGACATCTGGTCCACTGCTATAACTCATTTTTATCATCAAAACATTTATTTTGTTTCCTATCTAAATAAGAGACTTGTCATCAATCAGCACACACCAACTCACCAAGGGATTGCATTAGCTCAACTTTTTTCTTATTTATTTCACTTATCAAATAATGTCCTAGTCCATTTTCAGGCTTGTAGTGCAAATCTTCACCAAGTACAAAGTCAATGCAACAATCTTGATCATGCATAACCCAGAGAAAGAGAGAGAAACAAACCAATTTTTACTCCTACAGCATAGTCAGTTTCCATAGACTGACTAAAATGGTTTTCCCCCATGTCTGTGTTGGCATTTCCATATATCAAGAACAAGTCATTGTAATTTGGGAGGGTTCTATTGCGGTATGGCTGTGCATCAGGGTAAACCTGCAGACACAATTTGTGAGCTACTTGGAGCTTAAAAAATTTTATTCACCAGAGAATAAAAAAGCACCTTCACATAAGCATCCCACAAATCACGATTGGCAACTATCATCTGTCGCATTTCATTCCAACAAAATCCACTCTGATCAAGTAAATTTTTCATGTCAATGAATCGCTTCCTCAAGTTAATATAACGACTCTTTAAAACATCTTTACTATATTGAGACCCGAATTCTGCCCTAAACTTTGCGACCATGTCAGCCCAGGCTTGTTTGCTGAATTTCTGATCAATCAGAGACCCCTGACGAACTTGCTGTAGCATTAGATCAATGAAATAACGGTCCATTGGAAGAGTCCAATCAGTCCTCGAGCAGTAGCCATTGTTTGATTTGGCTCCTTCAACAAATATGAAAAAGTTGATATATATTAAACAAAATTAATCTGTTTTATGCTATAAAAGATAATAGAAAATGACATCACAAAATGTCAAAGATGCCTGATAGGCTGATACAACATATTTTGTCAGAGTATACCAACAATTAGACATGTAGCAAACTCGCTCGATTTAATTATAGTCTTCTCACAAAATTTTCATCAAATGCTAATAAGCACCAAACAGTGAAAACTCACCATGACCATTACAGTCAAGATCTTGACTAAATCGGTTGGCCATTCCATTAGAAGTTGAATTCCCATAAATCAAGCACAAATCATAATAATTTGGTGTGGGTTTGGTTTTGTATGATTTTGCATCTGGGTGTTCCTACATGTGACGTATGTTAGTCCTTTGTAACAGAGAACATGTGTAAGGCTCCAATAAATGAGTAGAGTACCTTGATATATGCATCCCATACATCACCATATGCTGTGACCATCTGTCGTCTTTCATCCCAAGAAAACCCTCTGTGTTCAAGAAGATTTTTCATAGCATAATATTGCTTCTCTAAACTTTTATGATGAACCTTCAAAAGATCTTTGTCATACTTTAATCCAAATCTTTCAACAAATGAGACAGCCATATCTATCCATGCTTCATTCTTGAAAGTGTAACCAATCCTATTCCCACTCTGCACTTGCTCTAACATAAGGTCAATAAGATGACGGTCCATCAATGGTGTCCAATCTGTCCTTGAACAATCTCTATCTACATAGAATTGGAGGTCTTCTCCTACAATATAAGAACCTTGTAAATTATTACGACAGTAACTCAACTTTTAACAAATGATGATTCCAGACACACATCAATACAACATATGACCCTTGTTTTCTCCCTTACTGGGATAAAGAAGCTACTGCTTCCCTACTTAATAAATCAAGTTCTGTATCCTACTTCCCACAGATCCTTCACATGGTGAATATTCATTTGTGAATTACATTTGGGCTGGAAAATCTGAATTTGGAGAGCCAAAAAGAAACTATAGCCAATGCTTTCCACAAGACACAAAACAGACAACAGAATAGTATTGTATAATTCTTTCCTTTATATCATTAATATGCAGGCAACATACAAAAAAAAAGAGTTTTCGGCAACAAAACTCAAGAGTTGAAGACACCCAGAACTTTAAAAAGGAACAAGACTGAAAGATTAAAAACAATGTTCTAAAATAAAAATAAATAAATAAATGTTTATTTTATATATGTGAAAAATGGTCACATATACAAAATGTATAAGCCACATAATTTCCCAAATATTTGAAAAGCTTTGCTTTAACAAGTTTAAAAAAAAAAAAAAAAAAAACGAACCTAAGATCTAGTAAGGAATTCAAGAAGACAAACGGTCTAAATAAGATACAATATAACTAAACTAATCCTGGTAGCTAACACTACATAAAGCAGAATACACCATTGCCTCAGTTCAAGTTTATTCTAAAGACACTTCCACTCAACTTTTACCTGCCCATGTCACAACTTGAGATAATACTCGTTGGACCATCCACCACAGAATATCTTATCCTAATCTTCATGGCTGAAAAAAGAAACATACCAATCATCAAATCTGGGTCTGCGCTCCTTATATCTACACTGTCAGCCAAATGCCCGGACCTCCCATTGGAACTTTCTTGGCCATATATAACACATAGCTTGTGATAGCTTGGCACGGATTTATTTCTGTATAATTGAGCATCAGGATGTGCCTGCATAAACCAGGAGTAAGTGATAGAGTAACACATATCTAAGATACAAGAAAATAGGTCCATGTCAATTCACCTCAACATAAGAATCCCAAACATAATCTTCAGCTATTAACATTTCTTGCATATCATCCCAAAAAAAGCCATTCTGTTCTAGAAGAATCTTTATGTCGTTATACTGCCATCTTAAATGTTTGTGACGTTTCTTCAAAACATCTACATCATAATGAGATTTGAATTTATGATTAAACACAGTAACCATTTCCATCCAAGCCTCGCTTATGAATGAAAGACCAATCTTATTCCCTCTAAGAGCTTGGTCTAGCAACAGGTCAAGGAGATAACAATCCATTATTGGTGTCCAAACTGCTCCAAAACCATCACTTCCAGCAGATGAATAGCCTTCCTTCTCTTCACCTACATGCATGGTGAAGCCATGTGTCAGTGTACACTATAGTTCATCAGCATCAGGGTTTAAACTGTAGATTACACTAGAAGCACATCAATCATCATTTGTCATGAGGCTTATAAACATAATGTTATTAACTTTATTAAATAATTGAACACCACAATAGAATCTAAAAGCAAATGTTTTTCAAACTACAGTTCCCAGCTTGCTGATATTACAATGAACTTACCTGTCTTGACTTGAAAGACATAGTCCTTCAGATTTTTATCTTGGCAAATATGAACTGAAGGACCATTTTTGGTCCCGTATGCATATATCAACTCCAAATCTTGATAGTTCAGCAACGTCCTGTTTCTGTATGAACATGCATGGGGATATGCCTACATCCAGAACAGTGCTTCAGAATACTTGATAACTATAAACTAAAAAATCATGTGGAACAATCTTATACCTTGACATACTTATCCCAAAGACTATCATCAGCAACTATCATTTGTCGTTTTTCATCCCAAGAAAATCCTTTTTGATTAAGTAAAGTCCTTAGATCTGCATAATACTTGAATAATTTCTTATACCGGTACCTTAAAAACCTTTTGTGATATTGCGAACAAAATTTTGCATTGAACAAGATGAGCATCTCTTTCCATGCTTGTTTGGAGAATCCATGTTTTCTTGTACTGCCCTTTCTTACTTGATCCAACATAAGGTCAATAAAATATTGGTCCATTGCCAGTGTCCACTCTGCTTTTTTGGCAGGCTCACGACTTTCAGGGGCAATGCTACCTATTTCAAAACCTAAAATTCAGAAAATAATCATTTAAATTGTTTCATAACAATCTGTATTGAATTGTGCATAAAACATTAGTTACTAGAGAGTAAACATCATGTAAACTCATTCTTACTGAACTTAGTTTCCTGTTACTTTATGTTATAACATTAACGATGCATTGAATTATCAAGAGAAACAATAGATTTAGGTCCTCAAACAGACACAAAACTAACCAGTATGCACTACTTGAACATCATCATCTAAGTCTATATCATGACTTGAGCGGCTGTATCTTCCATCTGCTTGTGTATATCCATAAATATAGCACAAATTATCAAAGTATGTCAAAGCTCTATTTCTAAAGGCTTGCACATCAGGATTGGCCTGCATATGCATATAACAAGTTACTTTAGTGACAAAACAGAAAAACAAGGACGTAAATACTATGTACAATTAACCAACCTTGATATAAGCATCCCAAACATGTTCATCAGCTATCACCATTTTACGGGTATCATCCCAATAAAATCCATTCTGTTCGAGAAGATTCTTTACATCATTATATTGCTTCCACAAAATTGAATAATGACTTTTCAAGGTATCTCTATCATATCTAGTCCCGAATTTCGCATTCAGCAAAGTCATCATATCAGTCCAAGCTTGTTTGTTGAACGTATGGCCCAATCTATTCCCCCTGTGAAGTTGATCCAACATAAGATCAATAAAATAATGCTCCATAGCTGCTGTCCAAATTACCCTTGTGCGATCACTAATCATAGGGATTTGGCTTCCCATTCCTTCCCCTACAAAATTGGGATCATAGAGAACAGTCCAACAAATTGCTCAGCACATCAATGCAACAAATATCTAGCTATACAAAGTTTTAAAACAAAATGCATTTATCATACAGCACCTATTTGCACCCCTCCAGAAAATAACTATACATTTGAAGTTTTGAACTGAATTGCAAGTAACTTAGCAGAATACACAAATTCTTCGGAATTTATAGCTACAAACATTAATTACTTCATAACCTGTATTGTGTTCAAATTTAAATATATTTTACAGGTTGATATCCCTTGACTTAAGTTAAGCGAGACATAAGTTGTTAATCAGAAATTGAACAGTAACATTTAATGTTTGCAATTCAGTAATTTGTCAATCATTATATCAAGATACACGAAATATTAGGAAAATAACTGGAAGAAATTACTAAAGCGAAGCTCGAACTCTACCTTAAAACTTGCAAAGAAGAGAAATTATACAGCTTCGTTTGTCAATGTGGAAAGTAAAGGAAAAAAAATTAAAAAAAAAAAAGACTTTCGAATAATTCTCTTTAAGAAGAAAATTTCAGATGAAGAGAATCATCGAGAAATGTGAATTTCATTTCCTTTCCAACATTTTCTCGTAATCAAACAGAACTTTACGAGTGAACAATTAGGGATTCATACCTCCGAATTGCAAACGCGCGAAGGTGAAATGCTAAAGACGACGCCGCTTTTGTGGTTTTACGAGTCTCTACTCTGGGAAGTAGAGGGGAGCCAGCCAGCCAACAGCAACTAACGCTCTAAGGGTCCGTTTGGTTAGAAGGATTAACAAATGTCTATACAGGAATGGGATTATCTTATGTCGTTATTTTTCTTGATTCCACTTTTTTTTTTTCTGTTTTTTTTTTGGTTGAGAACAATATTCATGGGTTCAACGTATGAGTAATATTAAGCCCACAATTCAATCTTACAATCTTCTCTTACAATTCTAATGATCCGTTAAATTGGTAACTATCACATCAACTTCCATCACACTTAAAACACTAAATGACTTTAAATAAATACGAACGATCATTTCTTATAGTTCATTCATAAAGAATAGTTGTCCCTTATGAAGGAACAACTGACAACCATTTATTCATAAGAAATGGTTGTTCCTTATGAATGGAACAATCATTTTTTATGAATAAACGATCTTTTGTTTTTAAGGAAAGATTGTTCATCTCTAAAGAACGATCGTTCATGTTTAATCAAAATCATTAGTTGACATGGTAGTGTCAACTCTGCTATCACATTAAAGTTGTAAGAGAATATTGAAATATTCTATCACTTCTCTCATTATAATGAATGTACTTACTTATGATTTACTATCACCCTCATACAAGAGAATAATAAGTTTATATACTATGTTTAAACAGAAAAACCTAATATTACGAGGATGTCTTTTCCTGAGCCCAAATCCAATTAAGAATTAAATTGCTTAAACAAATCTTACAACAGCTCTTCATGAAATAGGCCTAAATCGCCTACGGGCTCGAGGCGAATAAAAGTGTACATATAAAAGTATTGGAGTTGTCGACCATTTCAACAATAAGGAGCGAGACAGACGCATTCGAGGGGTCTTGCAGTCGAGTAGCTAATAATATTCAGATTGATTATATCTTTGTTATATTTTTTTATTTGCTTCTTTGTTGAACAAATGGGCATATAGTATATAATATTAGACATGAATTATATTATATTGATGTAAAAATTTGATTGAACTTAATTTGTGACACTAATTTATAATCATCTATTGAAATAATCCACTGATTTGCAAGTTTTTGAGGTGATTAAAAAAAAAAAAAAAAAAACGTAATTTCATCTTCTATCTGAAGTTTACAGGATTGCAATGAATGTATGATCAATAAATGAAAATTTTAACTATCTATATAACCTTTGAAAAAGTAAAGCTAAATTACACTTTCTAACCTGTTTGATAATCTTCGAGAGCATCGATGTTGCATATTTCTGACATTAATCTCTTTAACATGTTGAGTGTTGACCATATGCATCACTTTGTTTTGAGGTTTTTTACTCTGTCCGTTTATATAAAGAGGAATACTACACTTATAATTTTTTTATAAACTAATTTAGACCAAGCAAAAGAAAACAATGTTTTACAACCTGGCCTAGCCCAGCCCGATTGGTTGAAACTGTTCAACCAGGACCCAAGGGTTTCATCGGGTCAAATTACCAATTTTTATATTCACTGGACAATGATTGATGAACAATTGAAAGTCAGGATGTTAAGGGTTTTGAAAAGGAAAGGTCGATGAGAGCAATGGTAGCTACGGAGGTGATTTTCAATTAGTGAATCGCCTGAAAATCACAAAACTAAATCACTGGCTAAGGGGAGTGTTTTCGTGGTGATGGGAAGTGTTGTCGTTGTCGGAAACAAACCCTATTTGCCCTGGTTTGTCAACGTCGGTGGTGGTGTTTAGGGTGTTTTTATAATATTTTAAACTATTGGACACCGATTTTATCCGTCAGTCAAACTAGTTAAACCGGTCAACCTAAGAGCTCGCCACTTTGCCCAATTTCACCTTGGGTTGGTTATTAAATCACTGAAGAAAAGTATGAACAATTCATAAATATTTTATTAATGGGAGCTCTCTCATAACTAGTACATGGCTATCAAACCAAACATAACTTTAACTAATTAAAAATGACTCCACTCTAATCAATTTACTACAATGCAGTTACTACCTGCAGTCACCATTTATTTAATTTTAACCTTCAAATTAAATTAATTATAATCTTGATTATCCTTGACCATCGTCACAATCTTGAGTACTGATTGATCATGGTAAGTTAAAGTTTAAAAATGGCCTCTTGCTCCCTTTTGAATATGACCAAGGAGAAGGAGCAGGTGCCATGCTTGGAGGTAATGCTTAAGGCAGCACTGTTATAACCAGTTTTTGCCCTCGATCACAGTGGTTGCCCACGCCACAAATGTACCATTTTTTCCCTGAAGTTGCTAAAACAATGGTATCATCTCCACTGGTTAATGGCGTCCCTTCCAGCGGCGCACTGCAGCTTTGGAAATCAGTTCCGTTCACTTTGTACACATTGTGTGCTCCAGCAGGATACTTGAAAACTGCATATATCAATCAAATCTCTCACATTAGGATAATGATCAAATAAACTAGACCTTACCATTAGTAAACAGATCGAGGATGGAGCTTACCAAGTCTGTCTCCTACATGAAACTCCTTGCCATTAGCCCAAGCTTGGTAATCAAACCCGACTGTCCACCCGGATTGATCTCCAACGATGAAGTCCTTTGCAGAAGAATATTATGAGAGCTCCCTGAGGTGTAATTAAATTACTGGAGTTTGATGTGTTCTGTGACTGCCCAAGTCCAAATATATATATATATATATATATATATATAGTGTTGCTAGCGTTTGGTTTTTGTGAACCAACGGCCAAGGGCGGCACAGCCATTAGCCGCCCATGGAGAATAGGACTGACATGTGTTATGCCCAAGAAAATAAAGGGCTGACGAGGGAAAGTCACGTGAAGGGTGACCTGCTCCCGTCAGAGCAGCACGCACACGTCAGACCTGCCAAGTGATATGGAGCCCACGCGCGTCCTTTTTTCTGCAACAAGTCGTGCGATGTCAGCTTGGGAAATGGGAAATGGGACGTAAAGCCGGATTACATCCTGACAATCACACCAAACCATAGATTTAGTGATGATTATACGCTTCAGTCCAGTATAAAATGAGGAGGACCCCTTCATTAAGGGGATTCGGCCATTTTCTCATACCAAGAGATCTCTCTCCTGTAATTATTATTTGACTTTTTCATCTTATGTAAGTCAGCTCGCAACAGCGACCTGACCCACACTAATATCAATACAAATCAGTGGACGTAGGACTTGCTACCTTAGCATCCGAACCACTTAAAAAACTCCCTTTACATTTATTTCGCTTTTTATATATTTCATTTTTGCGTGTATTGAACGACCAATCAACATTACACACGTGAGAATTCGTTGGTGCTTAAACCGAGCATCAACAACATGGATGAGTTATCTAGCTAGAGAACAGTTTATGTAGAACGATTGGAGATGATTACAACATGGTTTAGCTTCAAAACAAGATTTAACTTGTTCTGAGGTTCGGCCTTTTTTTCCCACATAGTTTTCTACTATCTTGCATGTTATATTATATGATTTTGGTTATGTTTTATAAAAGTAGAAAATTAGAAGATATATCAGATTAATGTAAGATTGTGGATGTGTATATAATGCTCAAAACTCCTATCGTTAACATAAATAAAATAAAATTTAGGGCAAATTTTAAGGATAATGTTATATACCAGATTAATTAGGGTAATACTATACTTACAACATAATCTCACAAATTTTCGCTCATATCCTCAATAATTAGTTTATGGTAAATTTTCTTGTCTGACCAATTGCAAACTAACCAATTGCAAGCTGTCACGTCAGAGTTGTAAGAGAGAGTTTGTGAAATTGGGTTGTGAGTCAATCTTTATTGGATTGATTACGTAAATACTACGTTTACAACTCAATCTTACAACCAACAGAGTTGGTACTATTACGTCAATTAACGACTTTGACTAAACATGAACCATCATTCTTTAGAGATGAATGGTCGTTTCTTAGAGACGAACGGTCATTCCTTTGTGAAAAATAACTATTTATTCATAAGGAATGATTGTTTCATTCATAAGGAATTGTTGTTCCATTCACAAGGAACAGTCATTCCTTATAAAAGAACGGTCGTTTGTCTCTTGTTAAAGTGATTTAGTGCCTTGGGTGTAGAAAGAGCTGACGTGATCGTTGTCAACTCAACTGTCACATGTTGACAATGATCACATTGGAGTTATAAGATAAGATTGTGAGATTGGGTTGTGTGCATAGTATTACTCTTAAATTAAGTACGTACATATAACAATTTATTAAGACCTCATCAACATGTTTCATACCATTCAGAAATATTAATTTACTTGTATTTTGTCTAGGTGCCGGATCAAGCTCAGATATAATTAATAAACTTGATGAAGAAAAGAAATTGAAAATGAAGATTTTGGCTTTTTCCGTTGAGCCAATTAAAGAAATGAAAACATCAAACTCCATTGATGAGTGCAAGGATCACATTCTCTGGTTGTAATAGCCTGCCCTTCCATTGTTCTTCTGCAAGCACTAATCTTCTTCCACCCAAGATTTTTCACAATTATATCATACAATTTTGTCATAGATTTTTAACAAATAAGTTACATTTGTATCTGATATTGATTTCTTTCATGATCAATGCATTTATATATCACCTTGTTTCATGTTAGCATTGAACGAATAGAGAGTAATACGAAATCAAAAATAGTAAACACGCACAAACCACAAACAGGAAAGAGAAAAAAGATATACGAGCGATTTAACTTGGTTCACCCAATTAACAGACTACATCCAATAGAGTCAATATTATTACAATATTACCTCATTTCTCTTGTCTAAATGAAAGTAATTTACCTTAAGATTTGATAAAGTGGTCGACAACTCCAACAAGCATGAAGTAATTTTGTTTTGAAACAAGTCTGAACTAGAAACAAAGGATTCACAAAAGTACTAGTACTGTACTTATATTACATGGGAAACTTAAGTACATACCAAATACAAGATTAAAACATAACAGTTAAGAGCATTAAGCTAATGATATTAAAAAGAGAAAAACCATCATTTTGATTATGGAGGTCGAATCCAAACCTGCTCCAAAATTGTCCTGCCCCAATTGCACTGGTACATCCGTGGGAGTTGCGATGGCGAGATATACTCATCTTCAAAATAACTTACTGTATTTGCCAATTCTTTGGTCTCCTCCTCCACTGGAACCATCATGGATGCATCCCCCAAGAACAGTGCTTTATTATCAAACCTCTCAATTGGACACCAGTTCATCTGTGACTGATCGAGCCTGAGAAAACGCCAAAAATCTTGAGAAAGATAAACCGAAAGTAAGAGTTTTCCATCAGACTCAGTTAAGAAATCACAATTGTATTCACCACATTGATCCTTTATCAAAGGATAAGAGTACGTTTTCCACTCCTTCTGCTCAATGTTGAATGCACCTATTGCTTCTGCAGGAAAAGAAGCATAAAACACTCCATCCATATACTCCACATCCGACACCATTAGATTAGAACAATCAAACCAGAACTCGGTCCACTTCCTGTCTCCAGGTCTACATATTCCTATACAATACTTATCAGTATATGACATCACCAAGAATATCATACAATCTGATGAAGCTGGAGCTGTGGAGAATGTTCCTTTAACGCAAGAGAACGATGACAACTGTCCGAGCTTATGAGAAAAATCTGGTAGGTCAATGAGTTCATCAGTAAAAGGACTATACAAGAACAGAGCAGTTAGCATCCTCCAATAGTTTTTACGAAGATCTTCTGTTGAATTAAAGAAAAGCCCCCAACCATGTTTTGTATCAAGAGGCCTTCCAGTTAAAAGAATTCCTCTTTCTCTTGCACTTAAAATGGTGTATATTCGTCTGGATAAAGGGTTGTAAAGGTAAAAGAGGCACCGATTAAAGGCCATAATCCACGGTATATCAACAGATTTAACATTGTCTGTGTTAACTTTTCGCCAGTTCTTGCATACCAACAGGAAATTCCTCTGATCCAAGTAATAGAGACGATTCATGATTAACCCAAGTATATCAACATGAAGAACAGCCCATGACCGCCTCTTGGTCTCTTTCCCCTTCCACCCGCTCATCATTGCAAGTTAATCTTCCCTTCCCTGAACCAAATTACGGGGAACTATACAAAGTTAGTCCAAAGACCCTCCCACTTAAAGACATACAAACTAAAAAGAATAAAACCCTAAGCAAAATGACTCACCAAAAACACAATTATTTCTTTATATAACCCCACGAAGAGCTGATTATATACATCTCCAAAGATATTTAGCCTTCTATACTTGTTGAAAAGCAAAAACATTCATAAGTAAAGAATAGCAAGAACTTGAAACAGTCTATGATAACTTTAAGACTATTTCATAAGCTGGCCCGGACAATCCAATGAGTAGAACACCAAGTATATATATGCCTCAAAACAACTGAAACTTTAACAACTCACACTTAACACAACGTATCAGAAAGAGTGAACAGAGCCTACATCTACCATTCACATTTCATGTATAATTTTAGTCAAATGAAAGTAATAATAAACGGTTTGAGCTTCAAAAAAAAAATGATAAAATTCGACAAAGAAATAAAGAAGTTGGATAATGTTACCCCTAGCCGGTGAGGGTTACAGCTCCGGTGCTGGTAACCGTAGGAGATAGTTTAAGGGAACTTCAGGTGATTGCTTGTTGAAGAGAGCTGTCAAGTGAAGCGTGAAGTGAAGCTAAATAGTGGCAAATCTTTGAGAGAATATGTATATTTCGTCCTTGTAGTTTCTCCTGCCTCATAAGGACATTTATTTTGAATTACTACATTTTAGTCCCCACACTTTAAAAACAGGTGTTAAAAGACAATAATTTCCTTAAAGCATATAATTTTTTTTTTTTTTTATAACCGAAGTATCCGGGCTAGTTTGCGTGCACCTTAACTAATCTTTGGGGTCCATTGAACACCCTACAAATCCAAAATACTAGGTAAGTTACAATATGATAAGTGACCATAAGGTTCGAACCCAGGAATTTAATGAAGAGAGCAAACCTCCTTGACAGCTAGCCAACCCCTTGGGTTGAAGTACATTGTCTTTTGACACCTACTTTGAATTTTTGCTAAGGGTATGGATTAAACTATAATATTTGAAAAGACTGTCCTTGGTTGGTAGGCAGGGGAAACCATGGGGACTAAAAATTATCCCGCGAATCTCCTGCCAAGATCAATAATGTACGCAAGAGATTTAGCTAATAAGTCGACAACTCGACGCGTGTTTTATCGTACTGTTGGAACGACATAATGTAGGTAAATGACGTCATTATCCTTACTTTTTTTTAAATTTAATAATAATACTACGCCAACCAACCATTTTCACTAACTTTCTCTCACAAACACGATGTATTAGCTCGTAATGAGTCTTGTTACCCAACAATAGGTTTCATCTGACTAATTGCGAACTGCTACGTTAAAGTTTAAGAAAAAAAATTATGAGAAGTGTTTGATAATCTATCTTTATTCTAAATTTAAATAAGAAAAATGTTACACCCACAACTTTTTTTTACAGACTTTCTCTTCCAACACAACGTGGTAGCTCACAATTATTTAGCTTGTAATGGTTATCATCTAGATCTCACCTGATAAATTACGATTAACTAATTATGAGTTGTCACCGTGCCACGTCGAGGTTGTAAAAAAAAGTTTATGAGAAGAGATTATGAGTGTAGTATTACTCTTTAAATAATAAAATTATAACTTTATTATCCTTTATGAGTAACACTATACTTATAATCCAATCTCATAAACTTTTACTCATAACTTTAATGTGATATTTTGTAATTGGTCAGCTTATAAATGGGTTTTACCTACACGTTAAAGGTTCTGTTTATCCGATTAGAAACTAACCAATTATAAATTGTTGTTGGGATTGTGTGAAAGAATTTGTATAATTATTATGTGAGCCAATTTTTATCCAATTAAATATCTATGAAAAAGTAAAAGTTAAGAACACGTGTCACTATAAGGTCCAAAGGAATGGTTAAGAACACGTGTCACTGTAAGGTCCAAAGGAATGGTTAAGAACACGTGCCACTATAAGGTCCAGCAAGGATCCAAAGGAATGGTTAAACGATGAAAGCAATTACTTTATATCTCCAAGTTTCTCACCACAAAAATTAAAAGATTAAAGAATAATATAAAAATAATTAATAAATCCTATTTGTCCGGGCTTTTTATATTAAGCACTCAGTTGGTTTTTAAAATGTGATATTTTACTTTTTTATAATAAGAATCCACTATTTAAAAAATACAACCCTAACCCATGTATGTTAGTCTTTTCTATAATTAGCACCCACTAGTTTCAGAAATGACATTAATTCATCATTCAAATTTCTTAACAATTTTATTAATTTAACCTAAACAAAATATACACAAACCTCTCAACATTATTGACATATATCGCATGTTAGATTAAGTGAATTTGGGTGAATAGAAAAAAATTAATTTCCTTCAAACTTAAGAAGTATGACCTAACGATCCGTCAACAATGAGGATTAGGGTCGTATTTCTAAAACCAAAACCAGCTGGTGGTCACTACAGAAAAGGCCAAACAAACAAGATTTATTTATATTTATATTTTTGTTGCTGGCTAGGTAAAATTGTGATGAAAAGCAATAATGCAGGAGTATTTTCGAATTAGGAATAAATTTATTTATTTTTTCTTATGACTTGACATATTAACTCCCTTTATTGATTTTTTTTTTTTTTTTTTTTTTTTTGTGGGGCTAGCTTGCGTACACCTCGATTAATCTCTCGGGACCCTGAAGTTAAAAATCGAGTATAACCTCCATGGTCATCCTGTTAGCAACCAAGTGACTTGAATTCAGGACTCTTGAATAATATACTCAATAGTCTTTCATTGATTTTGGTTCCTTTTACTTTTTTATTTATTTTAATTACTATAAGAATAAAGAAGATTCTTTTAGAAAGGGATATATTGTTATTCAGATTTTAAATTTTTATTTCATTTTCCTAATGTACATTTAAACTCAATAAATATATTCTTATGTATATATATTATTTTTCGGTGGGATTTTACTTCATAGTGAATTGTCAAATTACGTAATGCATGGTAAATTTTGCCTCTTGGTGTAACTCATTTACTGCTTTTATATCAAATTAAAACATATTTTCAATTATAAAAGTCACATTAATTAATATATTTAACTGGGCTCTAATTATATTGTAGATCAAAGTATCTAACACGACTCTATATACTCAATAGAATACTAGGAAAATAAGGTGATGAATCGGAAACAGGATTATCATTCTCTTTATTTAGTTTTCTAATTCAATACAACTCTTCCTATTAATTAATCCTTTTAAAAACAGATTCTTCGTAAATGCAATATATATTAATGTAGTTGAATATAATAACATTGAATTGTTCTTCTTCAATTACTCTCCTCCTTCACATCAATATGAGCCATGACAATGCCATCAAGTCATGGTCCGATCCTCCAGTTGATATACAAGAGACGTGAAGGAACATCTAATTCGATGATCAAACCGTTTTCGAGCTATATGCAAAAGTTAGCAATGGAATACTTATGCTATAAATCTGCAGATCAATTGCCTTGGATATTTGCTTACAAGTACAACAAGATGACAGTGGCTTTTGTATCTCTACAAACCTTCTAACCAAAAAAAGTATGAGATAAAAAGTTGTTACCATTTGGATCAAGGTTTCATGATTCAAAATATGGTTGGATTCTTATATCCAAACTAGAAGAGAATGTTTCTTTTCACCTTGCTTGTAATTTACTCTACTTCTATAATCCTTTTACTGATGAAACAATAAAACTCTCGGTTTGGAAGATCCTCACATTGAACAACATCCTCTATACATTGATAGTTCTCATGTAATATTCTCAGGCAATCCAACTTCCAACGGTGTGTGATATTTCTTCATGTTTCGAATGGTTGGGGATTGGTGAGGAAAATAATCTACACATGTAGGCCTAGAGATACAAATGGACTAGTCATTATGTTTAGAAGATTTTGAACGAGATACTCTTATTTGGCTTGTGTGGATGGTAGTCTATATTGTGCTACTATTAGTTGTGACGGTATATCTGAAGATAATAAATTTTCTTTTGTTCCTTTCAGATATGTATAAAGAGCGAAAATCGTTCTTGATCGTTGATGTTCTCTCTTTGCAATTCTCCCATGGAAAATGCTCTACCATTGTAGACTAATGAGTCAGATGGAATGTTTTTTAAATATAATATGAATATGATGAAAGTGCATTGTTTTTAGGGTTGATTTTTCAGGAAGAAAGTTGGTTGAAATTGAAAATTTGGAGAAGAAAATATTGTTTAGAGGTTTGGAAAAATGGATATTAGCTCGGCAATAGGGGTGTGCAAGAATTAGCCAATATCGTACATCGAATTGCTTCATGGAGTTTGACTCTTGTTTTTATAAGCACCAGAAACTCACTTGTGTCACAACCTTATGGCTGGATCAAGAAGCAGATATATCAGTTTATCAGGTATTTGGATTAATCACTCATACACATTCACTTTTACAAAGGTATCAGAAAATCACTCCTTGTCCACAGCTTTATGATCGGATCTATCAGAGTTCCAATAAGGATCAACTTCTCCACCAAGTCAATAATTTTATTTTATTTTTTTTATTTAAATTTTGATACTTTGAGAAGGTTGTATTTTGAAAAGGGATTATATGATATTCATTAAAACTTTAATAATATTCTTCATATATGTTTTCTGTGGGGATTTTATTTCTATGGTTGATTTTGATCCTTACGCTTGCAGGCAAAACTGCTAAAAAAAAGGGGCAAAAATTTCCTCGAGGAAAGAATCATAATCCCTGATTTTGCAATAGAGATTTAAAGTTGTTGATAGCAAAACAATGACAAGAAACGTTCTCTATTTCTAGTTTCCTAGTTAAGTTGATCCTTAATACCCCTTATGGAAATACTAAGTTACAGCAAGATCATACACTCAAAATATTCTCATCTGTATTCCTCTAGCAAGCAGTATCCAGACATAACTATTTTATCAGTTTTTTGGGAATTACCAATTACACGAAGTTTCATACCAACATCTCTAGAGGCGTAGTAAACCTTATGTATTTTTTTTTTAAATAATAAATCTTGTGCATTTAGCCTTTTTTATAATAAAAATCAACTATTTAAAAAATACGTCCCTAGTGTGTAGCCTTTTTTGAATTGACATTCGCTAGTTTCGAAAATGTCATTAATTCATCCTTTTAAGTTTATTACAAACTTCATTAATGTGACCTCCAAAGGTATACTAACCTTTCAACATTATTCATATATTTTGGATATTGGATTAATTGAAAAATCTACGAGTTGGAAAATATCAAACACACAAGGTAACCAATAAGTGCTTACTACGGAAAAGACCAAACACCCAGGATCAGGGGCATAATTGTGTAACCAACAGTGCTTACAGAAAAATGTCAAACACATTGGATTTCATAAATAACACTTGTAAAATACCTCAAATTCTTGTGCTGGACATGAGGGAAAAGCCCAAAAAAGAGAGCCCAAAGACTCAGAAGAAGGAGTCCAAAATAAAAAGCCCAAACCCGGTAACTCTATACCCTGTAGGTAAGTTTTCTATTTTCGGACCATTTATCAAATAGTCTTAAACTAAACAAAATTTAGTAATAATATAAGAAAATAATCCTATTTTTAGTGGACATCATTCTTTCTATTTAGTTTTCTAATTTAAATAAGGACTCTATAGCTGCAAACTCTATTCTTTTTCTTTTTTAAATGCATGTTTTATATAAAATTAAAATTGGTTTTTTTTTTTTAATTTTTTAAACAAAAGATACAACAATGAGTTGAATTGTTTTCAAAACGGTTTTTGATACAACACGTAAAAACTGTGTAAAAATAGAAAACAGGTAAAATTTGTTTTTTCTATAGATTTATATTTGAAAACAATTTAAAATACTACGTTAAAATTCAAAATTTTGAATCCTATTTTAGTTCTTGAAAGATATTTTTGAATCACAAATAAAAAATGAGTTTTTAGTTGGATCAAGGTTTCATACTTCAAAATACTACAACGAAAATAAAGAACACACAACAAATAACCTAAAAGTTCCCTTTATTGATTTTGTTTGCTCCTACTCTTTTTTTTTTTTTAATTACTATAATAATTAAGAAGATTATTATTTTAGAAAGGGATTAATATTATTATTCAGATTTTTTTATTTCGTAATGCTCATTTATGTTTTCAGTTTTACATCAAATTACAATACAATTATCTTCAAGTCACATAATTAATATATTTAACTATAACTCTAACTCTTGGCTAATTTGTATTATTTACATCATTCTTTTTATTTCAGTTTTCCAATTCAATAACAACTCCCCTTAATAATTAATCCTTTTACAAACAGGATTCATCATATGTATAGTTGAATATTAAGATTTAAAATTGTTTTTCTTTCAATATACTCCATTGCCACTTGTCTTAACAAAGTTCTTCACATAATTACATCCAACATGAACCATGACATGACATCAAGTCATGGTCTGATCTTCCAATTGATATACAAAGCGAGATAATGAGACATCTATATTTCAACGATCAAACCGTTTTCGTGCTGTCTGCAAAGGTTGGCAATTGAATACTTATGCTTCAAATCTGCAGATCAATTGCCTGGTTATTTGCTTATGAGTACAACCGATATGATTGGGTAAGTGGCTTTGTTATCTCTAAACCCTTCTAACAATTTGTATTATTATTTTAAAATTAGTGATAGAGAGTGAAATTTAATCTCTAAATGTGGAGAGTTAAACTCAGTCTTTAATTTATATTTAAAGAAATAAAGTCTGTTGACTCTTGTTCTATAGATAAACTCTTTATAATAAAGAGTTCAAGTATATAAATAGTCATTCGGGGATATTTTTACAAAAAAACCCCACCTGTAAAATACCTCAAATACGTTGGATATGGACAAAATCATAAAAGGCCTAAAAGAGAGCCTTCTGAGTCCAAAACAAAAAGCCCAAACCCGGTAAACTCTATAGCGTGAGGTCAGTTAGCAAACTATGACTATTTTTCATGGTAAGTTTTCTAATATTCTTAAACGAAACAAAATTAGTAATAATATTAAGAAATTTTAATTTATTAAAAAAATACGAACATTAGTGTTTTGTTTATTATTTAGAAATTATATCTAAAATTGTAAAATTGGGATGAAAGCAATAATGCAGGAACATTTCTGAGATTAGGAATAATTTTTTTTATTTTATTTTATGACCGACTTATTAATTCCCTTCATTTTTTTGTTTCCGAGATTAGGTCAGTTTAATACATGATAGAATTTTGCTTTGGTATATACATGATAAGGTTTATCTGTTTGAAAGAGATTTTTCGCATTTTATATTAATATATTCTTTATATAAATAATTTTTCGGTGGGATTTGACTTCAATAGTGAATCGTCAAATTACCTAATATAGTAAAATTTGCCTCTTGGTGTAACTCATTTACTGTTTTTATAGCAAATTAAAATACAATTTTCAATTATCATAAAGTCACATAATTAATATATTTACTGGGCTCTAAATTATATTGTAGATCAAAGTATCTAACACTAACTCTAATACGTTAATAGAATACTAGGAAAATAAGGTGATGAATCAGAAACAGGATTATCATTCTCTTTATTTAGTTTTTTAATTCAATAAAACACTCTCCTATTAATTAATCCTTTTAAAAACAAGATTCTTCGTAAATGCAATATATATATATAAATGTAGTTGAATATAATAACATTAATATTTTCTTCTTTCAATATAATCTCCTTATCACTTTCGTTAGCACATCCTCACATCCACTATGAGCCATACTATCGTCAAGTCATGGTCCGATCTTCCAGTTGATATACAAAGCGTGATAATGGAACATCTATATTCGATGATCAAATCCGCTTTCAAGCTGTCTGCAAAAGTTGGCGGTGGAATACTTATGCTATTAAATCTGCAGATCAATTGCCTTGGATATTTGCTTACAAGTACAAACAAGATGACAGTGGCTTTTTTATTACAACCCTTCTAACAAAAAAAGTATGAGATTAAAAAGAAGTTACCATTTGGATCAAGGTTTCATGATTCAAAATATGGGATTCTTATATCCAAACCAGAAGAGAATGTTTCTTTTCACCTTGCTTGTAACTACTCTACTTCTATAATCTTACTGATGAAACAAAAAACTCTCGGTATGGAAGATCCTCACATTGAACAACATCCTCTATACATTGATAGTTCTCAGGTAATATTCTCAGGCAATCCAACTTCCAACGAGTGTGTGATATTCTTCATGTTGCGAATGGTTGGGATGATAAAGAAAATAATCTACAAAGTAGGCCTGGAGATACAAGATGGACTAGTCATTATTGTTTAGAAGATTTTGGACGAGATATTCTTAGTTTGGCTTGGGTGGATGGAGTCTTATATGTGCTACTGTTAGTCGTGACGGTATATCTGAAGATAAATTTTTTCTTTATGTTCCTTTCAGATTATAGTTAAAGAGCAGAAAATCGTTCTTGATCCAATTGATGTTCTCTCTTTTGCAATTCCCCCATGGAAAATGCTCTATCATTGTAGACTAATTGAGTCAGATGCGAATGTTTTATTAACGTATAATATGAATATGATGAAAGTTGCGTTGTTTTAGGGTTGATTTTTCAGGGAAGAAGTTGGTTGAAATTGAAAATTTGGAGAAGAAAATGTTGTTTAGAGGTTTGGAAAAATGGATATTAGCTCCGGCGCGCAAGTTGAGGGGCGCTAATCATGAATTGACAACTAACGTAATTGCTTCAGCGTTTGACTCTTGTTTTTATAAGCCAAGTCACTTGCCAACAAAAACCTGTATGGCGGATCTAATGGAAGCAAAACATCAGTTTATCAGAGTATATTGGATTCAACCTCCACTACTTTTACAAGGCATCAGAAAATCACCTCTTCTGTCCACAGCTTATGACGGATCTATCAGAGTTCCAAAGGATTCAACTTCCTCCACCAAGTCAGTAATTTTATTTTATTTATTTATTTTAAATTTTGATACTTGAGAAGGTTGTTATTTTGAAAAAGGAATTATATGATATTCATTAGAACTTTAATAATATCTTCGATATTTTTTTATCTATGGTTGATTCTGATCTTAAGTAGTACCCTATTTAAAATTGGGAAATTGATGAATTTTAATTTCATAAATTTGGCAACCCATATACAAGAAGTCGTTAATGAATTTAATAATATATCATATTTTTATATTAGCATTACGGAAAGTTTATTTTTAATTAAAAAAAAAAAAAACTTAAAGGCAAGAATTAAAAAAAGAATATGCTTTTTTAAAATATAGATAAAAACTATTAGGTTTCTAAAGATTATTATCCTTCTAATATGAAGTTGATGCATATTGATATAATAATAGACGTCCTTTAGTTGTGCTCCCTTCGGCTGTGAAGCCAAGACCACCGTGCAGGTGTTTGCCAGTTACAGTATTGGGTTCTGAGTTTACATATCTCTCTTCAAACTCAGTCTCAAATAGATAAAAAATACGCGAAATCAGGTACTAGTGATTATTAAAAAACACTAACCATGAGGCATCAGGTTCTTCCGCTCAAGTAGAGACATAGCCATACTTCTTTTTTTAGTTGCAGAGTTTTCCCAAGCCATCCATAAATCTCAAATGAAAAAAACATTTATAAAAATCATGGTCATGGTTTCAGTTTTTGTGAGTAGAGACTCAAGAGGATTGCAGGCAAAACTAGTAAAAAAAAAATTCCTCCAAGGAAAGAATTATAATCCCTGATTTTGCAATAGAGATTTAAAGTTTTTGATGGCCAAACAATGACAAGAAACGTTCCCTATTTATGTTTCCTAGTTAAGTTTGTGGAATTGGAAGCAATAAACGTTAACACTTTTACTGTAGGAAACAAGAACTCTCATAATTTTTCATTAATGTTTAACTACTTCTACTTCCTAGTTAGATGCAAGCAAAACTCTATGAACTAAATCCCTAATCAAGTTCTACTTCCCTAATTTGACTCAACCAATCTCTTATGAATAAGAGTTATTCTAAAACTAGAATACTAGAAAATAGAAAAAAAAATAAAGCTGAAACTTTGCGATCCAGGACGCTCGCCGCAGCTGTCGTTCTTCTTCACGTTAAGTGCTGCTTCTCAGCGCTCGCTGCAGCGATCGGTCATCTTGCTTCTTCATCATTTGCTGCAGTTTTCTTTCTTTCTTTTTTCATTAAGACACGTTTGTGTCGCGGCATGCGTTTACTTCTTTCGTTTCTTTTTTGTAATTGACATTCGCTAGTTTCGAAAATGTCATTAATTCATCCTTTTAAGTTTATTAACAACTTCATTAATGTGACCTCCAAAAGGTATACTAACCTCTCAACATGTTCATATTTTGGATATTGGATTAAATGAATAATCTAAGAGTTGGAAAATATCAAACACACAAGGTAGCCAATAAGTGCTTACTACGGAAAAGACCACACCCAGGATCAGGGGCATAATTGTGTAACCAACAGTGCTCACAGAAAATGTCAACACATTGGATTTACATAATAACCCTACTTGTAAAATACCTCAAATTCTTGTTGCTGGACATGGAGGAAAAGCCCAATAAGAGAGCCCAAAGACTCAGAAAAGGACTCAAAATAAAAAGCCCAAACCCGGTAAACTCTATACCCTGTAGGTAAGTTTTCTATTTTTCGGACCATTTATCAAATATCTTAAACTAAACAAAATTTAGTAATAATATAAGAAAATAATCGGCTTCGTTTGGTTGGATTTTGGGAATACTAATTTAGTATTCCCAAAAAAGTTAAACAGTAAAATACCCAAAAACTCATAATATATTCACTTATTAAACTTTTTAAACCCCTAAATTTGTTAATTTAATAAATACCCCTAAATATTTTTAATGTTTTTGTTACAGCGACTCCGGCCACCCTCCGGCGGGTGTGGTCGGCTGTCCGTATTTGAAGGTGGTTGGAGGGATTTTTGTTACTTTTAATGTTTTATTATAGGGGGTGTTTTGTAAAAAAAATAAACATAGAGGATATTTTTAATTTATAAATTTACATCGTAATACCCGCCAATTCAACTTTTTTTAACTTTTTTCAAAAAAACTTTTCCCAAAAACCAAAATTTTGAATCAAACGAAGCCATCCTAATTTTGTAGGACATTATTCTTTCTATTTAGTTTTCTAATTTTAATAAGGACTGTATAGGTGCAAACTTTATTCTTTTTCTTTTTTAAATGCATGTTTTATATAAAATTTAAATTTGGTTTTTTTTTTTGTAATTTTTTAAACAAAAGATACAACGAATGAGTTGAATTGTTTTCAAAAAACGGTTTTGAATACAACCGTAAAAACTTGTGTAAAAATAGAAAACAGGTTAAAATTTGTTTTTCTATAGATTTAATTTGAAAACAATTTAAAATACTACGTATACAATTCAAAATTTTGAATCCTATTTTAGTTCCTGAAAGATATTTTGAATCACAAATAAAAAAGGAGTTTCTATTTGGATCAGGTTTCATACTTCAAAATACTACAACGAAACAATAGAACACACCACAAATAACCTAAAAGTTCCTTCATTGATTTGTTTGCTCTACTCTTTTTTTTTTTTTTTTTTAAATTACTATATAATTAAGAAGATTATTACTTTAGAAAGAGGATTAATATTATTATTCAGATTTTTTTATTTTCGTAATGCTCATTTACTGTTTTTAGTTTTACATCAAATTACAATCAATTTTCAATTATCTTAAGTCACATTAATTAATATATTTAACTCTAACTCTAACTCTTGGCTAATTTTGCATTATTTACATCATTCTTTATTTCAGTTTTCCAATTCAATAACAACTCTCCTTATAATCAATCCTTTACAACAGGATCATCATATATATAGTTGATATATTTAGATTTAATTGTTTTTCTTTCAATACTCCCATTGCGACTTGTCTTTAACAAGTTCTTCACATAATTACATCCAACATGAACCATGACAGTGACATCAAGTCATGGTCTGATCTTCCAATTGATATACAAGCGAGATATAGAGACATCTATATTTCAACGATCAAATCCGTTTTCGGGCTGTCTGCAAAGGTTGGCGATTGAATACTTATGCTTTCAAATCTGCAGATCAATGCCTTGGTTATTGCTTATGAGTACAACCGATATGATTGGGTAAGTGGCTTTGGTGTATCTCTTAACCCTTCTAACAAAAAAAGATAAGATTAAAAAGAAGTAGTTACCATTTGAATCAAGGTTTCATGATTCAAGTATGGTTGGATTCTTATATCCAAAGTATAGAGATGATTATGCTCGTAGTTTACTCTTCTTCTAATCCTTTTACCGATGTGAAACAATAAAAACTCTCGGTATTGGAAATTCCTCTATACTTTGTTAGGAGTCAGGTAATATTCTCAGGCGATCCAACTTCTAAGAGTGTGTGATTTTGTAGTATTGACAGATATGGTTGGAATGAATGGGAATCGATGAGGATCTACACATGTAGGCCTAGAGATACAAGATGGACCTTCATTGTTGTTTAGAAGATTTTGGACGAGAGATATTTTTAGTTTGGCTTGTATGGATGGAGTCTTATATTGTGCTAGTAGATTAGAAGGTGGAAAAATTTTGTTAGTTCCTTTCAGATTATAGCAAAAGAAAAAGAAAATCGTTCTCGACCCAACTGACGTTCTCTGTTTACAATTCCCTCAAGGGCAATCACGCTTGTAGACTAATTGAGTCAGATGGAAGTTTTATAACTATCTGAATATGATCTTGTTATGTTGCTTTTAAGGTTGAGTTTTTCGGAAGAAGTTGGTTGCATTGAAAATTTGGAGAAGAAAATATTGTGTATAGCCTGGGGGAAATGTTATTAGTTCCGCCGAGAGAGGAAGGTTGCAGCAAGTGAAGTAGCCAATTGTACGTCAAAATCGCCTCATGAAGTTAACCCTTATTTTTATAAAGCACCAGAAACTCACTTTTTGGTTGTGTCTACGACCTTGTGGCGGGATCAATAAATCAGAGTACCAAATTATGAGAGTATTTGGATTCAACCTCACTAACATTTACAAGGTATCAGAAAATCACTACTCTATCCACAGCATTATGATCGGATCTATCAGAGTTCCAATAAGGATTCAACCTCCTCCACCAAGTTGGTAATTTTACTCATTTTTGTTTTATTGATGTTTATACTTTGAGATGGTTGTTATTTAAAAAAGGGATTATATGTTAATTTTTTTTTCCCCTAATATTCATTAAAACGTAATAATATTCTTCATTATGTCTCGGTAAGGATTTTATTCTGTGGTGATTCTGATTCCTTTGATTATTGCCCTTTTTTAAACTGGAAATTGATGAATTTTCCATAAAGTTGGCAATCCTATATGGGCTTCGTTAATGAATTAATTATATAATTGATATTTATAAATCATTGTTTATATTACCATTGCCGAAAGCTTTATTTTAATTTAAGAAAAAAATGGCTCTTCAAAAATCTCTTTCAAATAGATAAACCTTATCATGTATATACCAAAGCAAAAACCTTATCATGTATTAAACTGTAACTCTCAAACAATTAAACTAGCATAAACAGAATAATACAATCATCAATTAAAGCTTCTACTTATCAAACTAATAAATTAATCATACACGTAATTTATAATTAAAACCCCATAAATCTAATAAAGCTTCTACAAATTACAAAAACAATCAATCCTAAAAATCACAAAAATTGAAGAATATTATCTCATCGTTTCCATGCGTCTGCTTCTAAAGCCAAAATATTCAATACCTACACTCATAAAAAACACAAACCCAAAAACAAAAACCAATCAAAATTACCCAAAAAAAAACACAACTGGGTTCTCTTAATTCTAACACGAATCAAAGACGGATCTTAAAAAAATGCAACGAAAGACACTCGTAAGTTGACCTAGATTTTAGCAGTCAGAAAATGAGTGTCAAGGTCGTTAGAAAGAGAAGCGATGGCGCACATTAAGGCGAGACTATTTAAAAAATACGATCTGCTCCCAAGTGTTAGCCTTTTTTTTAATTAGTGCTCGGCTAGTTTCGAAAATGTCATTAATACATTTTTTAAATTTATCAACAATCTTATTAATTTAACCTCCTAAACGTATATAAACTTCTCAACATTATTGACATATATTGCATTTTAGATTAATTGAATTTGGGTGAATAGTAAAACATAATTTTCTTCAAATTTAAAAAGAATAACCTAATGATCCGTCAACAATGAAGGTTAGGGTGGTATTTAAAGCAGCAGGTGTTCACCACAGAAAATGTCAAAAACACAGGATTAGAGTCGCATTTATGTTACGAGCAGGTGCTCAATACAGAAAAAGACCAAACACCCAGGATCAATGTCATAATTATGTAACCATCAGGTGCTCACAGAAAAACGTCAAACACACAAGGTTTAGAGTATCTCTAATGGTGCTCTTTATTTTAAAGAGCATTTTCCATATAAATAAAGAGTATCTTCATTGATTTTTAAATATAAAAAATAATTTTTTTATTCAAATCCAATAGACTTTTTAAATTTTAGGAGAGAGAATATATTTTTTCAAGAAGAAAACATAATAGGAGAGATAAATCATAAATAAAATGCATAAAAATTGTTAATTTATTATCATAAATAAAATGCATAAAAATAATTATTTAAAAATTGTTAATCTGAGATTAGGAATAATTTTTTTTATTTTTATTTTTATGACTCGACTTATTAATTCCCTTCATTTATTTTGTTTCCGAGATTAGGTCAGTTTAATACATGATAAGGATTTTGCTTTGGTATATACATGATAAGGTTTATCTGTTTGAAAGAGATTTTTCGCCATTTTATATTAAATATATTCTTCTTGTATAAATAATTTTTTCGGTGGGATTTGACTTCAATAGTGAATCGTCAAATTACCTAATGCATAGTAAAATTTGCCTCTTGGTGTAACTCATTTACTGTTTTTATAGCAAATTAAAATACAATTTTCAATTATCATAAAGTCACATTAATTAATATATTTTATTGGGCTCTAAATTATATTGTAGATCAAAGTATCTAACACTAACTCTATATACGTTAATAGAATACTAGGAAAATAAGGTGATGAATCAGAAACAGGATTATCATTCTCTTTATTTAGTTTTTTAATTCAATAACAACTCTTCCTATTAATTAATCCTTTTAAAAACAAGATTCTTCGTAAATGCAATATATATATATAAATGTAGTTGAATATAATAACATTAAATTTTTCTTCTTTCAATATAATCTCCTTATCACTTTTCGTTAGCAACATCCTTCACATCCACTATGAGCCATGATACTATCGTCAAGTCATGGTCCGATCTTCCAGTTGATATACAAAGCGTGATAATGGAACATCTATATTTCGATGATCAAATCCGCTTTCAAGCTGTCTGCAAAAGTTGGCGGTGGAATACTTATGCTATTAAATCTGCAGATCAATTGCCTTGGATATTTGCTTACAAGTACAAACAAGATGACAGTGGCTTTTCTTATCTCTACAACCCTTCTAACAAAAAAAAGTATGAGATTAAAAAGAAGTTACCATTTGGATCAAGGTTTCATGATTCAAAATATGGTTGGATTCTTATATCCAAACCAGAAGAGAATGTTTCTTTTCACCTTGCTTGTAATTTACTCTACTTCTATAATCCTTTTACTGATGAAACAATAAAACTCTCGGTATTGGAAGATCCTCACATTGAACAACATCCTCTATACATTGATAGTTCTCAGGTAATATTCTCAGGCAATCCAACTTCCAACGAGTGTGTGATATTTCTTCATGTTGCGAATGGTTGGGGATTGATAAGGAAAATAATCTACACATGTAGGCCTAGAGATACAAGATGGACTAGTCATTATTGTTTAGAAGATTTTGAACGAGATACTCTTAGTTTGGCTTGTGTGGATGGAGTCTTATATTGTGCTACTATTAGTTGTGACGGTATATCTGAAGATAATAAATTTTCTTTATGTTCCTTTCAGATTATAGTAAAAGAGCAGAAAATCGTTCTTGATCCAGTTGATGTTCTCTCTTTTGCAATTCCCCCATGGAAAATGCTCTACCATTGTAGACTAATTGAGTCAGATGGGAATGTTTTATTAACATATAATTATGAATATGATGAAAGTTGCGTTGTTTTTAGGGTTGATTTTTCAGGGAAGAAGTTGGTTGAAATTGAAAATTTGGAGAAGAAAATATTGTTTAGAGGTTTGGAAAAATGGATATTAGCTCCGGCAATAGGGGTTGCAATTGAATTAGCCAATATCGTACATCGTAATTGCTTCATGGAGTTTGACTCTTGTTTTTATAAGGCACCAGAAACTCACTTGTGTCCACAACCTTATGGCTGGATCAAGAAAGCAGATATATCAGTTTATCAGAGTATTTGGATTCAACCTCCACTACATTTTACAAGGTATCAGAAAATCACTCCTTCTGTCCACAGCTTTATGATCGGATCTATCAGAGTTCCAATAAGGATTCAACTTCCTCCACCAAGTCAATAATTTTATTTTATTTTTTTTATTTTTAAATTTTGATACTTTGAGAAGGTTGTTATTTTGAAAAGGGATTATATGATATTCATTAAAACTTTAATAATATTCTTCATATATGTTTTCTGTGGGGATTTTATTTCTATGGTTGATTTTGATCCTTACGCTTGCAGGCAAAACTGCTAAAAAAAAGGGGCAAAAATTTCCTCCGAGGAAAGAATCATAATCCCTGATTTTGCAATAGAGATTTAAAGTTGTTGATAGCAAAACAATGACAAGAAACGTTCTCTATTTCTAGTTTCCTAGTTAAGTTGATCCTTAATATCCCCTTATGGAAATACTAAGTTACAGCAAGATCATACACTCAAAATATTTCTCATCTGTATTCCTCTAGCAAGCAGTATCCAGACATAACTATTTTATCAGTTTTTTGGGAATTACCAATTACACGAAGTTTCATACCCAACATCTCTAGAGGCGTAGTAAACCTTATGTATTTTTTTTTTTAAATAATAAATCTTGTGCATTTAGCCTTTTTTATAATAAAAATCAACTATTTAAAAAAATACGTCCCTAGTGTGTTAGCCTTTTTTGTAATTGACATTCGCTAGTTTCGAAAATGTCATTAATTCATCCTTTTAAGTTTATTAACAACTTCATTAATGTGACCTCCAAAAGGTATACTAACCTTTCAACATTATTCATATATTTTGGATATTGGATTAATTGAAAAATCTACGAGTTGGAAAATATCAAACACACAAGGTAACCAATAAGTGCTTACTACGGAAAAGACCAAACACCCAGGATCAGGGGCATAATTGTGTAACCAACAGTGCTTACAGAAAAATGTCAAACACATTGGATTTACATAAATAACCCTACTTGTAAAATACCTCAAATTCTTGTTGCTGGACATGGAGGAAAAGCCCAAAAAAGAGAGCCCAAAGACTCAGAAGAAGGAGTCCAAAATAAAAAGCCCAAACCCGGTAAACTCTATACCCTGTAGGTAAGTTTTCTATTTTCGGACCATTTATCAAATAGTTCTTAAACTAAACAAAATTTAGTAATAATATTAAGAAAATAATCCTAATTTTGTAGGACATCATTCTTTCTATTTAGTTTTCTAATTTAAATAAGGACTCTATAGCTGCAAACTCTTATTCTTTTTCTTTTTTTAAATGCATGTTTTATATAAAATTTAAAATTGGTTTTTTTTTTTTAATTTTTTAAACAAAAGATACAACGAATGAGTTGAATTGTTTTCAAAAACGGTTTTTGAATACAAACCGTAAAAACTTGTGTAAAAATAGAAAACATGTAAAATTTGTTTTTTCTATAAATTTTAATTTGAAAACAATTTAAAATACTACGTTATACAATTCAAAATTTTGAATCGTATTTTAGTTCCCGAAAGATATTTTTGAATCACAAATAAAAAAAGAGTTTCTAGTTGGACCAAGGTTTCATACTTCAAACTAGAGCTGGGCATTTGGGATCGGACCCAAAAGCCCAACTCTAAAACCCGGTCCTAGCACTGGTCCTTGAGAGGACCGGACCTTTGGGACCAGGCCTAAGGAGGAGGGCCCGGGCCCTCCACTGGGCCCTCCTCCAAGGCCCGGGCCTGGGACAAATTTTTTTTGTATTTTTTCAATGTAGTCCCCTGCCAAATTACATAAAACCCCCTATTAATTTTAAAATAAATATAAATTACGAGAGCTAAAATAAAATTTTACAAAATTTATAAAAACAAAAACCTTCCAGGTCTAAAAAATGTATAAATTTTATAAATTTTACCCCTAAAAAATACTAAAAACCCCCTATAAAATTTCGTTTTGCCCCTGAAATATAAAAAAATTGAGAGGGGGAAATAAAATTATCCAAGACCCATAGGACCGGTCCTGGGCCCATGGGACCAGTCCCGACCAGGCTTAGGATCTGGTCCGGGTCCTGGTTTTTCACATGGGCCTGGGATAAGTGACTGGTCCCATTTGGGACCAGTCCCAAACAGGCCCAGGCCAATGTCCGCAAGGGACCGGTCCCTTGCCCACCTCTACTTCAAACCACTATTAACGAAATAATAGAACACACCACAAATAACCTAAAAGTTCCCTTCATTGATTTTGTTTGCTCCTACTCTTTTTTTTTAATTACTATAATAATTAAGAAGATTATTAATTTAGAAAGGGATTTAATATTATTATTTAGATTTTTTTTTATTTTCCTGATGCTCATTTACTGTTTTTAGTTTTTACATCAAATTACAATACAATTTTCAATTATCAACAAGTCATATTAATTAATATATTTTAACTCTAACTCTAACTCTTAGCTGTATATATGTCATTAGAATACTATGAAAATAAGGTGATGAATTGGAAACCCTAATTTTGTATTACTTGCATCATTCTTTTTATTTCAGTTTTCTAATTCAATAACAACTCTCCTTAATAATTGTTATGCCTAAAAAGTCACGCCTATGTTAGTTCATTTAATGTCTTCTTGTACCAGCTGCCAAACCCATATCTCCAAAGATATTCTCACTAACTTTATCTCATTTCAAAGAGATGAATGGACGAGAGCTTTCCATATGTCAAGGTAACTTGCAAAACACTCATTACATTGAGTGCAAAGGTGAATAAATGGACACTCCTTTTCTCGAAGAAGGGGCCTGGGCTGAGATTTGAACTTCATTTCATTCTCTATCTGTAAACATTGTATTTCTTCATCTTTGTATGTCTTACAGGCAAAATCATAGAAATAGTCAAAGATCAATAAAATAACGGTGGATGTAGGAGTTGCTTGTTGAGCATCCGAACCATTATAAAAACCCTATCTTGCCAATCTTTTATTTATTTTTCTGCAACATATATAATCTCAGCTCCATATTCAAATCTCTTGAATCCATTCACGTGTGTCTTCTGAGTCAACTTAGCATTTCTCACGTGCGAGTCATTGGCGTCCAAAATCAAGCGTCAACAGTTTGGTGGCCTATGCAGGTCCGATTCTCAAACCTGCGCCTGAGTTCTCTGATCACATGGCCAGGTCGTAGATCGCATGCATCAGCTCTCCAATCGCATGGCCAGATCGCAGATCACATGCGTCAGAGTTCTCCGATCGCGTGGCCAAATCGCAAATCGCACATGTTAGAATTCTCCAATTGCGTGGTCAGATCGCTGATCGCACGCTCAAATCGCACGTTCAAGACCGTTTAGATCACGTGTTCAGATCTCCCAGATCACATGGCCAGATCGCTGATCACATGCTCAGGTCGTGCTCGTTCAGGTTGAGCCCAAGTTGAGCTCGTTATGTGCTCAGGACATACTAGTTCAGGTCAAGCCCAAGTTGAGCTCGTTATGTGCTCAGGTCATGCTCGTTACGTGCTCAGGTCAAGCCCAGATTGAGCTCGTTATGATCTCAGATTGAGCTCATTTTGCTCTCAAGTTGAGCTCGTTTTGCTCTCAAGTTGAGCTCGTTTAGCTACAATTGAGCTCGTACAGATTTCAAGTCGAGCTCCTAATAGATTTCAGTTCGAGCTCTTTAGTTCGAGACTGCAATCATTCAGATCAAAGACCTTAGTTTCTAAAGCGTGATTACGCACTCCAAAAACTAGAGGGCTTCTGTTATGCCTAAAAAGTCACGCCTATGTCAGCTCATTTAATGTCTTCTTGTACCAGCTGCTAAGCCCATATCTCCAAAGATATTCTCACCAACTTTATCTCATTTCAAAGAGATGAATGGACGAGAGTCTTCCATGTGTCAAGGCAACTTGCAAAACACTCATTACATTGAGTGTAAAGGTGAATAAATGGGCACTCCTCTTCCCGAAGAAGGGGGCTGGGCTGAGATTTGAACTTTATTTCATTCTCTATCTGTAAACATTGTATTTCTTCATCTTTGTATGCCTTACGGGCAAAATCATAGAAATAGTCAAATATAAATAAAATAACGGTGGATGTAGGAGTCGCTTGTTGAGCATCTGAACCACTATAAAAACCCCCTTTTGCCAATCTTTTATTTATTTTTCTGCAACATATATAATCTTAACTCCATATTCAAATCTCTTGAATCCATTCACGTGTGTCTCCTGAGTCAGCTCAGCGTTTCCCACATGCGAGTCGTTGGCATCCAAAATCAAGCATCNTTCTTGTTGCTGGACATGGAGGAAAAGCCCAATAAAGAGAGCCCAAAGACTCAGAAAAAGGACTCCAAAATAAAAAGCCCAAACCCGGTAAACTCTATACCCTGTAGGTAAGTTTTCTATTTTCGGACCATTTATCAAATACTTCTTAAACTAAACAAAATTTAGTAATAATATTAAGAAAATAATCCTAATTTTGTAGGACATTATTCTTTCTATTTAGTTTTCTAATTCAATAACAACTCTTCCTATTAATTAATCCTTTTAAAAACAGGATTCTTCATAAATGCAATATGTATATAGTTGAATATTATTAAATTGAATTGATATTCTTACCATGACAGTGACATCAAGTCATGGTCTGATCTTCCAATTGATATATAAAGCGAGATAATGAGATATCTATATTTCAATGATCAAATCTGTTTCTGAGCTGTCTGTAAAGGTTGGCGACAGAATACTTATGCTTTCAAATCTGTAGATCAATTGCCTTGGTTATTTGCTTATGAGTACAACCGATATGATTGGGTAAGTGGCTTTTGTTATCTCTACAACCCTTCTAACAAAAAAAAGTATAAGATTAAACAGAACTTACCATTTGAATCAAGGTTTCATGATTCAAGATATGGTTGGATTCTTATATCCAAAGTAGAAGAGAATGATTATGCTCGTAGTTTACTCTTCTTTTATAATCCTTTTACTGATGAAACAATAAAACTCTCGGTATTGGAAATTCCTCTATACTTTGTTAGGAGTTAGGTAATATTCTTAGGCGATCCAACTTCCAACGAGTATGTGATATTTGTAGTATTGTTAGATCATGGTTGGAATGAATGGGAATCAATAAGGATCTACACATGTAGGCTTGGAGATACAAGATGGACTCTTCATTGTTGTTTAGAAGATTTTGGACGAGATATTTTTAGTTTGGCTTGTATGGATGAAGTCTTATATTGCGCTAGTAGATTAGAAGGTGAAATTTTTTTGTTAAGTTCCTTTCAAATTATGGCAAAAGAGAAGAAAATCGTTCTCGACCCAACTGATGTTCTCTCCTTTACAATTCCCTCGAGGGCAATCTACGGTTGTAGACTAATTGAGTCAGATGGGAATGTTTTATTAACATATCCTGAATATGATCATTGTTATGTTGCTTTTAAGGTTGATTTTTCAGAGAAGAAGTTGGTCGAATTTGAAAATTTGGAGAAGAAAATATTGTGTACGCTTGGGGGAAAATGTATATTAGTTTCACCAGAGAAGGCTACAGCAAGTTAAGTAGCCAATATTATACGTCAGAATCGCTTCATGAAGTTTAACTCTTATTTTTATAAGCCACCAGAAACTCATTTTTGGTTGTGTCTACGACCTTGTGGCTGGAACAATAAATCAGAGATACCAAATTATGAGAGTATTTGGATTCAACCTCCACTACATTTTACAAGGTATCAGAAAATCACTACTCTTGTCCACAACATTATGATCGGATCTATCAGAGTTCCAATAAGGATTCAACCTCCTCCACCAAGTTGGTAATTTTACTTCTTTTTTTTTTTTTTTAATACTTTGAGAAGGTTGTTATTTTAAAAAAGGGATTATTGTTTTTTTCCCCTAATATTCATTAAAACTTTAATAATATTCTTCATATATGTTTTCTGTGGGGATTGTATTTTTGTGGTTGATTCTTATCCTTAGGCTATCGCCCTATTTAAAACTGGGAAATTGATGAATTTTCCATAAACTTGGCAACCCTATATGGGCTTCGTTATTGAATTTAATTATATAATTGATATTTTTATAATCATTGTTTTAAATTACCATTGCCGAAAGCTTTTATTTTTAATTTAAGAAAAAAAAAATTAAAATCAAGAATGAAAAAAAAGAATTTGCCTTTTAAAAATATAGTTACAAACTATTTAGGTTAAAAATGGATAAAAATCTCTTTCAAATAGATAAACCTTATCATGTATATACCAAAGCAAAAACCTTATCATGTATTAAACTGTAACTCTCAAACAATTAAACTAGCATGAACAGAATAATACAATCATCAATTAAAGCTTCTAGTTATCAAACTAATAAATTAATCATACGGATAATTTTATAATCAAAATCCCATAAATCTAACAAAGCTTCTACAAATTACAAAAACAATTGTTATGCATGGGAAAATAGGGCTGACGTGGCACCCAGTTAAGTGCGAAAGATCAGACCTCAGGAAGAGTTTACTGGCATTCTGGCGCAGCCGCGTCGTGTGATCATGGTTACACCCACAGCTTGCTTCCGTCAGAATAATGGGTGCACGTCAGGCTAGCCAGGAGTTGTGATGATCCCGCGTGTCCAATCCGTGCAGCAAATCACGTGAATTACTCCAACTTACAGATTCAGTGATTATTACCTCAAGGCATCCCACTATAAGTTGAGAGTTCCTCTCTCATTAAAGGGATTTGCACATTTACTCTTGACCAATCTCTCTCTCACTCTAGAATAGACAGCCTTTGATACCTTGTATCACCAGTGTAAAGTCAGTCGTCTAAAACAACCTAACTCTTATCATTAATAAAAACATCAGTGGACATAGGATTTGCTTTCTTAGCATCCAAACCACTTTAAAACTCCTTTCTCACTGCATTTACTGTCATTTTCCTTTCCATTCGCGTGTGTCTTTTGGGTCAACTCAACATTTCACACGTGTGTTTCGTTGGTGTCAAAATCACGCATCAACAGTTTAACGCTAGAAGGAGTGCTGATTTAGTGTTCATCCTTCATCAAGAGAATCTCTAACCTACCAATCCTATAGCAACAAATGGCCCGCCAACCAGAGCCTGAGCAAACCAACCAGGGCGATGAGGGGTTCCCCCAAGTTTAGGGGGACACTTCTTCCAAAAAAACCTTTAGCTCTACAAAATGCTGCAGGAGATATCCCGTCAAGTTCACAGCTTGACCCGTTATTAAAAGCTACCTGGAAAGGTTTGACAATACTCTCCAGACGGTCAATCGAAAGTTGGACCAAAGCGCGTCATCCAAGTCAGCTGCAGCTGTGCAACTGTCAAAAACGCCTACAGGTCGGGCGAAGCGTGGCAAAAGGAAATAGCCCGTGCCGCGAGCACTGTAGCGCGTAGACGAAAGGGTAAGCAAGTGGCAAAAAACAAGCCCACGGGCTCCAAAAGGCCAACAAACTCCGACCGCGTCCCAAACAGAATACCAATCTTGTTGAGACTCGGTGAAAGGACGCAGCCCGAGCTGTCCCATGCCACGTCGCAAGTGCACACCCATAAAAGTGCTGGACGGGGCAATTCCTATCACCGCCAGCAAAACGATCCTGATCATCATCGTGCGAGAGGGTCTCACACTTCGCGGGGCGGTTCTTACCACTATGAAGGTCGTGAAAATACCTCGCACCTTTTATCGACATCACACACCTCTAGCTAGCGTGTGTCGAGAATGGCCGGAATCGCCAGCCTAGCCGAAGAGGAACCCGACCTCTAGACTTTCCTCAATCGTAATCGCGAGGGTCTAACTCGCATGGGTGAAAGCAATCCCCAAAGCGACTCCATTGCTACAAATTGAGGAGCTGCAGCAAGCTCTAGACAGAATACTAGCTCAGCAAAACGAGCAGGGGTAGGTCGCATCTACGTCCCCCTTCTCTACCGAAGTGTTGGCCACTCCACTCCCTCCAGGATTCAGGATGCCTGACATGCGAGCGTTTGATGAGAACTCCGATCCACAGGATCAATTGTATGAATTTAATGACCTGATGGAGCTTTAGCAGGTCTCAGATCTAGCAAAATGTCGTTGTTTGGTAGTGACTTTGACCTCTCATGCCAAACGGTGGTTCAGGTCACTCCCAGCGGGATCGATCAGTTCATGGCCTCAGATGAGCGCAATGTTCCTAAGGCATTTTCAAGCAAATCAGAAGTTCTCGATGCCTTTGAGCTACCTCAGCAATATAAGGCAAGAAATGGATGAATCCCTCCAGTCCTACATTGACCGTTTCCACAGAGAACTCAACAAGGTGGCTCATACTCCCGAAGAGTCTGTTCGGACTCTCATCATAATCGGAGTCCGTCCATAGACCAACCTGTGGAAAGAATTACAGGCTGAGGACGATGTTTCCCTCACCGGATTCTATAATCTTGTGGAGAAGTACCTTCAGATAGAAAATTCATTGGCGGCACTCCGCCGTCGCGACCACGGCGCTTCGGGCAGTACACCTGGTCGGCGGGATGGTAGAAGAGCTAATCGTAGGGGGGACGCAGACGATCCACAAAGAGGGAAGAAACCTCGTTATGAGCCCAAAAAGTCCTATGCTCCCGTCCCTCATCGCGATCGAGACAAAAACCAATATACTCCACTGAACGTATCTGTATCGGCTATTCTCGATAAATCCGAGGAGGCTAGCCTACTCGGAGAGCCCGAGCCTATGAAAACTCCCGCGATAGCCAGAAATAATAAAAAATATTGTCGCTATCATCGGGACAATGGGCACCATACCGATGAATGCCGAGCTCTCAGGCAGGCAATCGAAAACCTTATCAAGCAAGGACATTTCAAGAAGTATATTGATGACTCTGCTCCCTCACAAGATAAAAATCAAGGGGAGCCAGGTAAGAAGTGTTGCGATCAGAAAGGAGTGTGCACCCTCAATTTAGTTTTCAGGGGACTGCATTTCACGGGAAACTCACGAGGTGCCCAAGAAAGGTATGCTCACGAGGTGCCCAAGAAAGGAATGCTCGCGAGACACATCACGAGCCCATCAGAGTGATGAGCGTGGCACAGCGACCACAGAAGGTTCGCCGAGAGGAGGAAATTTCCTTCTCCGAAAAAGATGCTGCCCAGCTGTATCACCTGCATGATGATGCTCTTGTGATCACGCCCCTCATAGGGCGCCATAATATCCAGAGAATGTTAGTGGATAACAAAAGTGCTGTGAACATCCTATTCGCTTCAACTTTCGAAAGAATGAATTTGGATGATACAGACCTGAAGCCTGCCTCGTTCCCTTTATATGGCTTTACAGGGGACCACCTGCTCCCCAAAGGCATGATCTCACTCCCAGTCACATTGGGTGACTTCGACGAGGTGACCAGAGTAATTGAGTTCTTGGTAGTGGATTGTCCATCCGCCTTTAATGGAATCCTGGGGCGACCTCTACTGAGACACTTCAAGGTGGTCACTTCAATATACCATTTGAAGATGAAGTTTCCCACCCCGACGGGGATTGGGGAAGTTAGCGGGTCTCAGCACACAGCTCGGGACTGCTATGTAAAAGCAATACAGATGGCGTGCAAAGGCAAAGGCACCTCACGCGGCGATCACAACTAGAAAATGGCGATTAGCTGGATTGAGCTATAGTATGGCTTACCTGAGGATAATATAGATCCTCGCATTCAGGACTGCCCTTCCAGTGGGCCAGTTGAGGACCTGACTGAAGTACTAGTCGACCAGACCGAAGCAAGCAGGGTGCTAAGGATCAGTAAAAATCTCAATCCCCAGCTCGCTACCGAACTGACTAGCTTCCTCAGGGAAAACATTGATGTGTTCGCATGGTCGCAAGCAAATACAGTCGGGATCAGCCCGAATATTATTTGCCATTCATTAAACATCGATAGTGAAGCCAAGCCAGTTTACCAAAAGAGGAGAGCGATGGACCTAGAGCGATATGCTGCCTTGAAGCTTGAGGTGGATAACCTCTTCCGAAATGGATCCATCCGAGAAGCACTTTATCCGACCTGAGTTGCCAACCTGATTCTAGTAAAGAAGCCTAACGGCAAATGACGGACCTGCGTCGACTTCACCGACCTCAACAAGGCATGTTTGAAAGATGGTTTTCCCCTGCTAAGAATTGACCAGCTGGTGGATGCCACCTCGGGGCACGAACTAGTAATTTTTATGGACGCATACTCGGGATATAATCAAATTCTGATGTACGGGCTAGACAAAGAGCATACATCTTTTATTACAGATTGGGGATTGTACTACTACAAAGTTATGCCCTTCGGCCTCAAGAATGTTGGTGCAACTTACCAGCGACTGGTTAACTGGATGTTCTCCGAACAGATAGGCAGATCAATGGAGGTCTACGTAGACGACATGCTGGTGAAGTCGCATGTCGCTTCAGATCATGTAACACATCTCGCTGAGATGTTCGGCATCCTCCAGCAGTACCGAATGAAGTTGAACCCCCTCAAATGTTCATTCGGAGTATCCTCATGAAAATTTCTAGGGTACATGGTTAACCAGTGGGGAATTGAGATCAACCCCAAAAAAATCCAAGCTCTCCTCGATATGAAGAGCCTGACCAACAAAAAACAGGTTATGAGCCTGAACAGGCGTATAGCGGCGCTAAGTCGCTTGATATCGAGGCTAACAGATCGCTGCTTGCCATTCTTCAATGTACTCAGGGCCAATAAGAAGTTCGAATGGACTCCCAAGTGCGAACAAGCCTTCCAGAGAATAAAGAAACACCTCGAGAAGCCACCGCTTCTGTCCAAACCTCTCCCACAAGAGATCCTCCTTTTGTACCTGTCCGTCTCGCAGTTCGCGGTCAGTGCCGCTCTAGTTCGGGAAGAGAACAGAATGCAATGGCCAGTATATTACACGAGCAAGCATCTGTTGGATGCCAAGATGCGGTATCCGGCAATGGAGCGATTGACCTATGCTCTGTTGATTGCTTCCCAAAAGTTCGACCTTACTTCCATGCCCATACAGTTCACGTATTGACTAATTACCTGCTCAGGCAGGTCCTCCAAAAACCGGAGGCATCGGGAAAATTGCTCAAATGGACCATGGAACTCAGCCAGTTCGATCTCCATTACAAGCCAAGAGCAACTATTAAAGGACAGGATGTTGCTGACTTCATATCAGAGTTCTCACATCATCCAGTGAGCGAGTCGGAATAGCCCAACGAAGTCATCTAGGAAACTATTCAAAATCTCTCGACCTGGACCCTCTACGTCGATGGTTCATCGAATAGAAAGAGGGCCGGAGCAGGCCTTCTCTTGTTGAGTCCCGAAGGGGCCCACATTCATGGCATTCTCCGGTTCGGTTTCAAAGCAACTAATAATGAGGTTGAGTATGAAGCTCTGCTCGCTAGACTTAGGTTGGTCAAGGAAATGGGCGCAACCGCGATCAGCGTCCACAGTGACTCCATGCTGGTCGTTAACCAGATTTTGGGAGAGTATCAAGCCAAGGAAGATAACATGATCAATTATCTGAAGAAAGCGAAGGCCGCACTCGAGCCGTTCAAACACTTCACGGTTACTCAGATCCCCAGAGAAAACAATTCTGTGGCGGACGCCTTGGCAAGGTAGCCTCATCATTAGACTCGGATGCACTGGAGAACATTCATGTTTGATTCATCGAAATCCCCAGTATCAGCCTAATCGAACAAGTCGTGAATGTAACGGGTCCAGACTCATGGATGACCCCCATTACTCGATATCTCAAGGACGGGATCTTGCCTGGAGATAAGGTCGAGGCGAGGGTTCTGCGAACAAAATCTGCTCGCTACACCCTCATCGGTGACCAGCTGTACAAGCGAGGGTTTAGTGCCCCTCTCCTCCAGTGTGTAACCAGCGAGAAAACGGGATTACATCATAAGGAAGATACATGAAGGGATCTGTGGTAATCACACTGCCCCACGATCTCTTGCAACAAGGTTGTTCGTCAGGGGTACTACTGGCCCCGAATCCAAGATGACGCCTACAACTTTGTCAAAAGGTGTGACAAGTGCCAGCGGTTCATGAATATACCGCGAGCTCCCTCCCACGAACTGATAACCATGACTAGCCCCTAGCCTTTTTCCATGTGGGGGATCGATCTCATCGGCCCCATGCCAGTCGATAAAGGGGGAGTCAAATATGTCGTGGTCGTGGTAGATTACGTCACCAAATGGGTGAAAGCCGAACCGCTAGCCGGGATCACGACCAAGAAGCTCAAAGACTTCGTTTTTAAGAATATTGTGTGCCACTACGGAATTCCTCATACCCTCATCTTGGATAATGGGAAACAGTTCGACAACGAGGAATTCAAAAAGTTTTGCGACGAGCTTGGCATCCATAAAAAATTCACCTCGGTCGCAAGGTTACAAGCAAATGACCAAGTTGAAGCTATCAACAAGACCATTAAGCACCCTCTGAAGGCCAAACTTAGCGCAGCCAAAGGGAATTGGGTCGACGACCTCCCCGAAGTCCTATGGGCGTATAGAACTACTCCAAGAACCTCCACCTCAGAAACACCTTTTTTTGCTAGCATACGGATGCGTAGCGATGATCCCTGTAGAGGCGGGAACTGGTTCACTTCAGAGGGACTTGTACAATAAGGCCGACAACGAAGCACTTATGAGAGCAAGCCTAGACCTTGTTAAAGAACATCGCAGCAAGGCTTCGCTAAGGATAGCAGCCTATCAGCAATGCGCAAAGAGGTTCTTCGATTCAAAGGTCAGGCGAAGAGACTTCCAGGTCAGCGACCTTGTTTAAAGAAAGTTCTTCTCGGTACCAAGGACCAAGTGCAGGAGTGTTAGGACCAAACTGGGAAGGTCCATACCGCATCGACAAAGTGATAAGACCGGGGACTTATTATCTCAAAAGGCTGAACGGTTCCAAAGTACCCCGAGCTTGGAATGTTAAGCACCTTCGACCATACTATCAGTAATTCCGAACTCAGTTTTCCTTGTAAATTAACTTGCGATTTATGTAAATAATTTCCTTGTAAAGTGTCATTTTGTGCGCTTGTAACAATCTTCGCATGTAATCTAATTCATGTGAATGGGTTATGTTATCACACTTGTTCCAGTAAATATAAGCAATCAGGAAGTACTCATAAATAATAAAGCGAACAGAAATTGTAAAAGCAGAAATGTATTTCATTAATGTGGAGTACAACAAGCAAAATGACATGACTATAAGCCCTAATACGGCTCCTAGATGACCGACCTCATCATCCTAGGGCTGGTCGGCTAAGGGTTTATCCGAGGCGTGTCCCGAACCTCCTACTCGGGAGGCCGCCGCTTCATCATCCTCCTGTGCCATGGACATAAGTGTATCTTGCCAGTCTTCCGGGAGGTCGGACATATCAAGTCGAGGATTCTTCAGTCGCAAGGCATAAATAGATTCGATCGCCCATTCGGCAGCCTTCTCCTCGACCTCCGTTGCCTGATTCTGCATCTCTTGTGTCAAGGAAGCCACTTTTCCTTGAGTTGCTTGAAGTTCAACTTCGAGAGCTTGCCTTCGCTTCTCAAAGGCGTCCCTCTCTTGTTCTATTCACGAGGCCTACAGAAAGGTCGCTTTGAGCTCCTGGTCCTTCTCCCCGGCCTCCTTGGAAAGTCTGGCTATGGTCCTTTGTAGCTCCTTTATTTCCTCTTCATGCTTCTCGAGCTGCGCTTTTTGGAAGTCCACCATACGAAGAGTCGCATCTCTTTCGTTCAGGTACTAATTCACCGACTCAGAAGACAGGTTTCTCTCTGTTTCGACGGCTTCTAAGCTTCGCTTGAGCGTTGTGTTCTCTTCCTTCAGAGCAACGCCTCCCTTTGCGGCTCCCAGCTAAACCTTCTCCAGGGACATTCACATGGAAAGAAGAGCCTGAGAACAAAGAAAGATAGAGTTAGCTAATCAAAAGAAGCTAAGGGTAGTCCTCGCCGAGGACAGTTCGTTCACCTTGCTTAAGTGTTGGACCGATGTGGACATCAGGTCCACGTCGTTGGAATCTACAAACTTCTCAAATGATTCCGAGAGCCCGTATTCCAATAAGGCGTAGACCACTAGCTGCAGGTACTCCGACAGATTCCCTAGCGAGTCCAACACTGGAGTATCCTTCTTTGCGGCTTCAGCAGTGGTTGTGTCATCCATCGGTTCCTTACCTGACCTCCTCATGTCTGGCCGCGACCTCTTTAATTGATCGCCCTCAGATTCAGTCTCTGACTCTTCGACCTGAATCTGTCTCTTCTTCTTTCGCTGGGCCGTTGTCTTCAGCATCGGGCGACCAGCCGACAGCTAGGAGACCTTCGTGGTTCATATTGGTACGTCCTCTGATGGTTGTGCCTGAGAAGTTCTGGAAGGTCGCGCCAGTGGGCCCGATGTTGCGCCTTCAGCTGGGGGAATGGTCGGAGCAACATCGGTCGCTTTGGCTTTTCTTGTCTGAGGGAAATTGAGCGGCCTTCGTCGCGATTACTCTGACTCCTTCGGAGGCATGATCGCTGCATGCAAAGCATCATTAGCAAAGATATCTCATTTCATGACCAAAAAGGGACCAGTTAGCAGGACTTACTCAATAGGGGCTCTAACGATGCGTTTGCGTTGAAGAAACCGTATTTCCACAAATTCGCGGTCGTCACGAGTTTCTTTGCGTCGCGCTTGTCCTCGGGTAGGGAGTCGAAGTGCACAATCCTACTTCTATCAAAGAGCAGCCCTAAGTCGGTCGTCTTGTTAACTTTCAGAAAGGAATCAAGTCGTTAGAAAGAACACATTTCGAATGTAATGAATTTATCAAAAAAAAAAAAAAAAAACAAGAAGAGAGGCCTACTTGGCTCCTGGAAGCGGCAATGGCCGTCATAATGAAAGAAGAAAAACTTCGTTTCATAGGCCCTGCGTTGCTCGGGTAACTGTGTCTCCCATCAGTGATAATAGGTCGTTTGGACAAGTAGTAAGAGTCATTGTCCTTGCTCTTTTTCAAAAAATACGAGCAGCCGACCTCCATCACGGTCAGCTCGCCCAGCCCATTTTCATGGCACGCGATGTATATTGCAACGGCAATGACATAGGCATTCGAAGTCAGCTGCATCAGCGTGACCTCGAAGTGGTCCAAAAGCGACCTGATGAAAGGGTGGAAGGGGATCAGTCCCCCACCCTTGATGATCTCCTCGAAGACTGCGACCAGACCACTTCGCGGGTATCGCGATGAGTGTGCTACGTCAAGGAAAGCGTCTACCTCGATACTGTACTATTTTATTACCCTCTCGAGCTCATCCCTGGTAAGTATCAAGAAAACCTCGATAGGGATGCTTGGAGCACCCTGTGGAGATGAACCGGTTCCCTGTTCGGATCTGGTTGTAAAGGGGTCCATTTCGCTGGTCTGCAAAAGCGACAAACAGAAACGTCATTTAGCCGCCGTACGCTATTTTGTACGATGACGTGGGAGGAAACAAACTCCCTAAATCCCAAAGGAAACCCTAACGGCATGATTCGATCCGTCATTCATGGCTCGAACCCAACCTAAGCATCTCGTCTCCGATAGGCTCCCGGAAGACAGACGCCATTCAACCATGGAAAATAATGAAACAAAAACAGGGAGAAACTCTTACCTCTCGGCTTCGAATACTGGAAAAATGCTGGTTTGAAAGGCAGATGTTCCAGGTTTACGAAAATCTTTTACTCTCTAAGAAAAAGGCTCTGGTGACATTGCCTGAGAAAGACTCAAGGTTTTTATAGCGTATGAATCGGGGTTTGGATTTCTTAGAATCGAAACGACGTTTGGGCAACAAAGGTTTCTCACCGTTGATTACGGCCACGTGTCATGCATCAACGGGGAAGAGTGAGCGTCACGACTAGATAAAGTCAAACCTTCATCTTTTTAGTTAAAAGCTCAAACGACGGCCATTTCTCTTTCTCAGAGCATTAATTGCGTCTCAAATCCACATTTAATGCTCTAATAAGGGGCGTCGTTCCAACGTATAATGCATTTAATGTCCTCATAAGGCGTACTGTGTCAGCGTACAACGCATTTAATGCATCTGGCTGGCACTTATCACGCACAAGGCACATCTATCAGCGCAAAGAATGTTTCATTAAATGCGCCCATATCAAAAGCACAACAAGTGACGTCTGACGAAATCAGGTCGCTCGTCCTCTGCAAACAATGATCATGCGAGGTCGTATTTGCAAAAAAGTGTCTCTCCGACCTACTTTCAGATAGGTCGGAATCACCAGAATTTCCAAAATTTCCAGGAATCATCCAATTGCGGCATGACTTGTAGTTTCCAAGGTTCGATTCTCAAACCTTAAAAACTAGGGGACTTCTATTATGCCTGGCAAAATAGGGCTGACGTGGTGCCCAGTTAAGTGCGAAAGGTCAGACCTCGGGAAGAGTTTACTGGCATTCTGGCACAGCCGCGTCGTGTGATCATGGTTACACCCACAGCTTGCTTCCGTCAGAATAATGGGTACACGTCAGGCCAGCCAGGAGTTGTGATGATCCCGCGTGTCCAATCCCTGCAGCAAATCATGTGAATTACTCTAAAAGAAGGATTTGCACGGATCATCCCACCAACTTATAGATTCAGCGATCATTACCTCAAGGCATCCCACTATAAGTTGAGAGCTCCTCTCTCATTAAAGGGATTCGCACATTTACTCTTGACCAATCTCTCTCTCACTCTAGAATAGACAGCCTTTGATACCTTATATCACTAGTGTAAAGTCAGTCGTCTAACACGACCTCACCTTTATCATTAATAAAAACATCAGTGGATATAGGATTTGCTTCGTTAGCATCTGAACCACTTTAAAACTCATTTCTCACAGCATTTACTGTCATTTTCCTTTCCATTCGTGTGTGTCTTTTGGGCCAACTCAACATTTCACACGTGCGTTTCGTTGGTGTCAAAATCACGCATCAACAACAATCAATACTAAAAATCACAAATATTGAAGAATTACCTCATCGTTTCCATGCATCTGCTTCTAAAGCCAAGATATTCAATACCTACACTCACAAAAACCACAAACCCAAAAACAAAAACCAATCAAAATCACAAAAAAGAAAAAAAACACAACTGGGTTCTCTCAAGTTTAACAGAAATCAAAGACGGATCTGAAAAAAATGCAACGAAAGACACTCATAAGTTGACCTGGATTTTAGCTGTCGGAAAAGGAGTGCTAAAGTCGTTAGAAAGAGAAGCGATGGCGCACATTAAGGCGAGGCTATTTAAAAAATACGACCTACTCTCGAGTGTTAGCTTTTTTTTTTAATTAGTGCTCAGCTAGTTTCGAAAATGTCATTAATACATTTTTTTAAATTTATCAACAATTTTATTAATTTAACCTCCACAGCGTATACAAACCTCTCAACATTATTGACATATACTGTAGTTTAGAATAATTGAATTTGGGTGAATAGTAAAACATAATTTCCTTCAAATTTAAAAAGAATAACCTAACGATCTGTCAATAATGAAGGTTAAGGTCGCATTTCCAAAACCAAAACCAGCACGCGTTCACCACAAAAAATGTCAAAAACACAGGATTAGAGTCGCATTTATGTTACGAGCAGGTGCTCAATACAGAAAAAGACCAAACACCCAGGATTAATGTCATATTTATGTAACCATCAGGTGCTCACAGAAAAATGTCAAACACGCAGGGTTTAGAGGATCTCTAATTAATGGTGTTTTTTATTTTAAAGAACATCTTTCATATAAATAAAGAGTATCTTCATTGATTTTTAAATATGAAGAACAAAATTTTTATTTAAATCCAATAGGCTCTTTAAATTTTAGGAGAGAGAATATATTTTTTCAAGAAGAAAACTTAATAGGAGATATAAATCATAAATAAAATGCATAGAAACTTGCAATTTATTATTTAAAATTAGGATAGCGAGTGAAATTTGACTCTCTAAATGTGGAGAGTTAAACTCACTCTTTAATTTATATTTAAAGAATAAAGAGTCCGTTGAACTCTTATTTCTATGGATACACTCTTTATAATAAAGAGTTGGAATCATATAAAGAGTCATTCGGAGATACTCTTACATAAATAACCCTACCTGTAAAATACCTCAAATACTTGTTGGATATGGACAAAATCATAAAAGGCCAAAAAGAGAGCCTTCTGAGTCCAAAATAAAAAGCCCAAACCCGGAAAACTCTATAGCGTGGAGGTCAGTTAGCAAACAATTGACTATTTTGCATGGTAAGTTTTCTAATATTCTTAAACTAAACAAAATTTAGTAATAATATTAAGAAATTTTAATTTATTAAGAAAATACGAACATTAGTATTTGTGTTTATAATTTAGAAATTATATTCTAAAATTGTAAAATTGTGATGAAAAGCAATAATGCAGGAACATTTCCGAGATTAGGAATAATTTTTTTTTTTTTTATGACTCGGCTTATTAATTCCCTTCATTTATTTTGTTTCCCAGATTAGGTGAGTTTAATACATGATAAGGTTTTTGCTTTGGTATATACATGATAAGGTTTATCTGTTTGAAAGAGATTTTTTGCGATTTTATATTAGATATATTCTTCTTGTATAAATATTTTTTTTCGGTGGGATTTGACTTCAATAGTGAATCGTCAAATTACGTAACGCATAGTAAATTTTGCCTCTCGGTGCAACTCATTTACTGTTTTTATAGCAAATTAAAATACAATTTTCAATTATCATAAAGTCACATTAATTAATATATTTAACTGGGCTCTAAATTATATTGTAGACCAAAGTATCTAACACTAACTCTATATACGTTAATTAGAATACTAGGAAAATAAGGTGATGAATCGGAAACAGGATTATCATTCTCTTTATTTAGTTTTCTAATTCAATAACAACTCTTCCTATTAATTAATCCTTTTAAAAACAGGATTCTTCATAAATGCAATATATATATATATATATATATATATATATATATGAATATAATAACATTGAATTATTCTTCTTTCAATAAACTCTCCTCCTTCACATCCAATATGAGCCATGACAGTGCTGTCAAGTCATGGTCCGATCTTCCAGTTGAGATACAAAGCATGATAATGGAGCATCTATATTTCAATGATCAAATACATTTTCGAGCTGTCTGCAAAAGTTGGCGGTGGAATACTTATGCTATTAAATCTGCAGATCAATTGCCTTGGATATTTGCTTACAAGTACAAACAAGATGACAGTGGCTTTTGTTATCTCTACAACCCTTCTAACAAAAAGAAGTATGAGATTAAAAAGAAGTTACCATTTGGATCAAGGTTTCATGATTCAAAATATGGTTGGATTCTTATATCCAAACCAGAAGAGAATGTTTCTTTTCACCTTGCTTGTAATTTACTCTACTTCTATAATCCTTTTACTGATGAAACAATAAAACTCTCGGTATTGGAAGATCCTCACATTGAACAACATCCTCTATACATTGATAGTTCTCAGGTAATATTCTCAGGCAATCCAACTTCCAACGAGTGTGTGATATTTCTTCATGTTGCGAATGGTTGGGGATTGATAAGGAAAATAATCTACACATGTAGGCCTGGAGATACAAGATGGACTAGTCATTATTGTTTAGAAGATTTTGGACGAGATATTCTTAGTTTGGCTTGTGTGGATGGAGTCTTATATTGTGCTACTGTTAGTCGTGACGATATATCTGAAGATAAAAATTTTTCTTTATGTTCCTTTCAGATTATAGTAAAAGAGCAGAAAATCATTCTTGATCCAGTTGATGTTCTCTCTTTTGCAATTCCCCCATGGAAAATGCTCTACCATTGTAGACTAATTGAGTCAGATGGGAATGTTTTATTAACGTATAATTATGAATATGATGAAAGTTGTGTTGTTTTTAGGGTTGATTTTTCAGAGAAGAAGTTGGTTGAAATTGAAAATTTGGAGAAGAAAATGTTGTTTAGAGGTTTGGAAAAATGGATATTAGCTCCGGCGGTGGGGCCTGCAAGTGAATTAGCCAATACTGTACATCGTAATTGCTTCATGGAGTTTGACTCTTGTTTTTATAAGGCACCAAAAACTCACTTGTGTCCACAACCTTATGGCTGGATCAAGGAAACAGATACATCAGTTTATCAGAGTATTTGGATTCAACCTCCACGACATTTTACAAGGTATCAGAAAATCACTCCTTCTGTCCAGAGCTTTATGATCGGATCTATCAGAGTTCCAATAAGGATTCAACTTCCTCCACCAACTCAGTAATTTTATTTAATTTTTTTTATTTTTTTTAAATTTTGATACTTTGAGAAGGTTGTTATTTTGAAAAAGGGATTATATGATATTCATTAAAACTTTAATAACATTCTTCATATATTTTTTTCATCTATGGTTGATTCTGATCCTTAAGCTATTACCCTATTTAAAATTGGGAAATTGATGAATTTTAATTTTCATAAATTTGGCAACCCTATATTACAAAAAGTCGTTAATGAATTTAATAATATATCATTATTTTATATTAGCATTACGGAAAGCTTTTATTTTTATTTAAAAAAAAAAAAAACTTTAAAGGCAAGAATTAAAAAAAGAATATGGTTTTTTAAAATATAGATATAAAACTATTTAGGTTTTCTATTAAGATTATTATCCTTCTAATATGAAGTTGAATGCATATTGATATAAATAATAAATCTTGTGTATTTAGCCTTTAATGTCATTAAATCGTCCTTTTAAGTTTATTAACAATTTCATTAATGTGACCTCCAAAAGATATACTAACTTCTCAACATTATTCATATATTTTGGATATTGGATTAATTAAATAATCTAACGATTTGGAAAAGACCAAACACACAAGGTAACCAATAAGTGCTTACTACGGAAAAGACCAAACACCCAGGGTCAGGGGCATAATTGTGTAACCAACAGTCCTCACAGAAAAATGTCAAACACATTGGATTTACATAAATAACCCTACTTGTAAAATACCTCAAATTCTTGTTGCTGAACATGGAGGAAAAGCCCAATAAAGAGAGCCCAAAGACTCAGAAAAAGGAGTCCAAAATAAAACCCAAACCCGGTAAACTCCATACCCGGTAGGTTTGTTAACAAACTGTTGACCCGTTTTGCATGGTAAGTTTTCTATTTTCGGAACATTTATTAAATACTTCTTAAAGTAAACAAAATTTAGTAATAATATTAAAAATAAAAAAATCCTAATTTTGTAGGACATCATTCTTTCTATTTAGTTTTATAATTTTAATAAGGACTCTATAGTTGCAAACCCTTATTCATTTTCTTTTTCTAAATGCATGTTTTATATAAAATTTAAAATTGGTTTTTTTAATTTTTTAAACAAAGATACAACGAATGAGTTGAATTGTTTCAAAAACGGTTTTGAATACAAACCGTAAAAACTTGTGTAAAAATGAAAACAGGTAAAATTGTTTTTTCTATAGATTTTAATTTGAAAACAAATTAAAATACTACGTTATACAATTCAAAATTTGAATCCTATTTTAGTTCTTGAAAGATATTTGAATCACAAATAAAAAATGAGTTTTAGTTGGATCAAGGTTTCATACTTCAAATACTACAAACGAAATAATAGAACACACAACAAATAACCAAAAGTTCCCTTTATTGATTTTGTTTGCTCCTACTCTTTTTTTTTTTTTTTTAATTACTATAATAATGAAGAATTATTATTTTAGAAAGGGATTAATATTATTATTCAGATTTTTTATTTTCGTAATGCTCATTTACTGTTTCAGTTTTACATCAAATTACAATACAATTATCTTCAAGTCACATTATTATATATTTTAACTATAACTCTAACTCTTGGCTAATTTTGATTATTACATCATTCTTTTTATTTCTTTCCAATTCAATAACAACTCCCCTTAATATTAATCTTTTCAAACAGGATCATCATAGTATAGTTGAATATTATTAGATTTAAAATTGTTTTCTTTCAATATACTCCCATTGCCACTTGTCTTTAACAAAGTTCTCACATAATTACATCCAACATGAACCATGACAGTGACATCAAGTCATGGTCTGATCTTCCAATGATATACAAAGCGAGATAATGAGACATCTATATTTCAACGATCAAATCCGTTTTCGTGCTGTCTGCAAAGGTTGGCAATTGAATACTTATGCTTTCAAATCTGCAGATCAATTGCCTTGGTTATTGCTTATGAGTACAACCGATATGATTGGGTAAGTGGCTTTTGTATCTCTATAACCCTTCAACATTTGTAATTTATTATTAAAATTAGGATAGAGAGTGAAATTTAACTCTCTAAATGTGGAGAGTTAAACTCAGTCTTTATTTTATTTAAAGAATAAAGATTCTGTGGACTCTGTTTTATAGATAAACTCTTTATAATAAAGAGTTCAAGTCATAAAATAGTCATTCGGGGATATTTTACATAAAAAACCACCTGTAAAATACCTCAAATACTTGTTTGATATGGACAAAATCATAAAAGGCCTAAAAGAGAGCCTTCTGAGTCCAAACAAAAAAGCCCAAACCCGGAAACTCTATAGCGTGGAGGTCAGTGCAAACATTGACTATTTTTCATGGTAAGTTTTCTAATATCTTAACGAAACAAAAATTTAGTAATAATATTAAGAAATTTAATTTATTAAAAAAATACGAACATTAGTTTTTGTGTTATAATTTAGAAATTATATCTAAAATTGTAAAATTGGGATGAAAAGCATAATGCGGAACATTTCGAGATTAGGAATAATTTTTTATTTTTTTTTATGACTCGACTTATTAATTCCCTTCATTTATTTGTTCCGAGATTAGGTCAGTTTAATACATGATAAGGTTTTGCTTTGGTTATACATGATAAGGTTTACTGTTTGAAAGAGATTTTCGCCTTTTATATTAAATATATTCTTCTTTATAAATATTTTTTTCGGTGGATTTGACTTCAATAGTGAATCGTCAAATTACCAATGCATAGAAATTTGCCTCTTGGGTAACTCATTTACTGTTTTTATAGCAAATTAAAATACAATTTCAATTATCATAAGTCACATTAATTAATATATTTATTGGGCTCTAAATTATATGTAGATCAAGTATCTAACACTAACTCTATATACGTTAATAGAATACTAGGAAATAAGGTGATGAATCAGAAACAGGATTATCATTCTCTTTATTTAGTTTTTTAATCATAAACAACTCTTCCTATTAATTAATCCTTTTAAAAACAAGATTCTTCGTAAATGCAATATATATATATAAATGTAGTTGAATATAATAACATTAAATTTTTCTTCTTTCAAATAATCTCCTATCACTTTTGTGCAACATCCTTCACATCCAATATGAGCCATGATACTATCGTCAAGTCATGGTCCGATCTTCCAGTTGATACAAAGCGTGATAATGGAATCTATATTTGATGATCAAATCCGCTTTCGAGCTGTCTGCAAAAGTTGGCGGTGGAATACTTAGCTATTAAATCTGCAGATCAATGCCTTGGATATTTGCTTACAAGTACAAACAAGTGACAGTGGCTTTTCTTATCTACAACCCTTCTAACAAAAAAAGTATGAGATTAAAAAGAAGTTACCATTGGATCAAGGTTTCATGATTCAAAATATGGTTTATCTTATATCCAAACCAGAAGAGAATGTTTCTTTTCACTTGCTTGTAACTTACTCTACTTCTATAATCCTTTTACTGATGAAACAAAAAAAACTTCGGTATTGGAAGATCCTCACATTGAACAACATCCTCTATACTTGATAGTTCTCAGGTAATATTCCAGGCATCCAACTTCCAACGAGTGTGTGATTCTTCCTGTTGCGAATGGTTGGGGATTTATAAGAAAATAATCTACACATGTAGGCTGGAGATACAGATGGACTAGTCATTATTGTAGAAGATTTTGGACGAGTATTCTTAGTTTGGCTTGTGTGGATGAGTCTTATATTGTGCTACTGTTGTCGTGACGGTATATCTGAAGATAAAATTTTTCTTTAGTTCCTTTCAGATTATAGTAAAAGAGCAGAAAATCGTTCTTGATCCAATTGATGTTCTCTCTTTTGCAATTCCCCCATGGAAAATGCTCTATACATGTAGACTAATTGAGTCAGATGGGAATGTTTTATTAACGTATATTAGAATATGATGAAAGTTGCGTGTGTTTTAGGGTTGATTTTTCAGAGGAAGAAGTTGGTTGAAATTGAAAATTTGGAGAAGAAAATGTTGTTTAGAGGTTTGGAAAAATGGATATTAGCTCCGGCGGTGGGGGCTGCAAGTGAATTAGACATACGTACATGTAATTGCTTCATGCGTTTGACTCTTGTTTTTATAAGGCACCAAAAACTCACTTGTGTCCACAACCTATGTGGATCAAGGAAGCAAATACTCGTTTATCAGAGTATTTGGATTCAACCTCCACTACATTTTACAGGCATCAGAAAATCACTCCTGTCCACAGCTTTATGATCGGATCTATCAGAGTTCCAATAAGGATTCAACTTCCTCCACCAAGTCAGTAATTTTATTTATTATTTTTTTTAAATTTTGATACTTTGAGAAGGTTGTTATTTTGAAAAAGGAATATATGATATTCATTAGAACTTTAATATATTCTTATATTTTTTTCATCTATGGTTGATTCTGATCCTTAAGCTAGTACCCTATTAAAATTGGGAAATGATGAATTTAATTTTCATAAATTTGGCAACCCTATATTACAAGAAGTCGTAATGAATTTAATAATATATCATTATTTTATTAGCATTACGGAAAGCTTTTATTTTATTAAAAAAAAAAAACTTTAAAGGCAAGAATTAAAAAAAGAATATGCTTTTTTTAAAATATAGATATAAAACTATTTAGGTTTTCTATTAGATTATTATCCTTCTAATATGAAGTTGAATGCTATTGATATAAAATAATTAGACGTCCTTTAGTTGTGCTCCCTTCGCTGCTGAAACCAAGACCACCGTGCAGGTTTTGCCAGTTACAGTATTGGGTTCTGAGTTTCACATATCTCTCTTCAAACTCAGTCTCAAATAGATAAAAAATACGAGAATCAAGGTACTAGTGATTATAAAACACTACCCATGAGGCATCAAGGTTCTTCCGCTCAAGTAGAGAATAGCCATACTTCTTTTTCTTAGTTGCAGAGTTTTCCCAACGCCATCCATAAATCTCAAATGAAAAAAACATTTATAAAAATCATGGTCATGGTTTCAGTTTTGTGAGTAGAGACTCAATGAGGATTGCAGGCAAAACTAGTAAAAAAAAAATTCCTCCAAGGGAAGAATTATAATCCCTGATTTTGCATATGAGATTTAAAGTTTTGATGGCACAAACAATGACAAGAAACGTTCCCTATTTCTAGTTTCTAGTTAAGTTTGTTGGAATTGGAAGCAATAAACGTTAACACTTTTACTGTAGGAAACAATGAACTCTCATAATTTTTCATTAATGTTTACACTCTTTACTTTCCTAGTTAGATGCAAGCAAAACTCTTATGAAACTAATATCCCTAATCAAGTCTACTTCCCTAATTTGACTCAACCAAATTCTTATGAATAAGAGTTATTCTAAAATAGAATACTAGAAAATAGAAAAAAAAATAAAGCTGAAACTTTGCGATCCAGGACGCTCGCCGCAGCTGTCGTTCTTCTTCACGTTAAGTGCTGTTCTCAGCGCTCGCTGCAGCGATCGGTCATCTTGCTTCTTCATCATTTGCTGCAGTTTTCTTTCTTTCTTTTTTCATTAAGACACGTTTGTGTCGCGGCATGCGTTACTTCTTCCTCGTTTCTTTTTGTAATTGACATTCGCTAGTTTCGAAAATGTCATTAATTCATCCTTTTAAGGTTATTACAACTCATTAATGTGACCTCCAAAGGTATACTAAACTCTCAACATTGTTCATATATTTTGGATATTGGATTAATTTAATAATCTAACGAGTTGGAAATATCAAACACACAAGGTAGCCAATAAGTGCTTACTACGCGAAAAGACCAAACACCCAGGATCAGGGGCATAATTGTGTAACAACAGTGTCACAGAAAAATGTCAAACACATTGGATTTACATAAATAAACCTACTTGTAAAATACCTCAAATTCTTGTTGCTGGACATGGAGGAAAAGCCAATAAAGAGAGCCCAAAGACTCAGAAAAAGGACTCCAAAATAAAAAGCCCAAACCCGGTAAACTCTATACCTGTAGGTAAGTTTCTTTCGGACCATTTATCAAATACTTCTAACTAAACAAAATTTAGTAAATATTAAGAAAATAATCGGCTCGTTTGGTTGGATTTGGGAATACTTTTTAGTATTCCCAAAAAAGTTAAACAGTAAAATACCCAAAAACTCAATATTATTCAACTTATTAAATTTTTTAAACCCCCTAAATTTGTTAATTTAATTAAATACCCCTAATATTTTTAATGTTTTTGTTACAGCGACTCCGGCCACCCTCGGCGTGGTGGGCGGCTGTCCGTATTGAAGGTGGGTTGGAGGTATTTTTGTTAACTTTTAATGTTTTATTATAGGGGGTGTTTTGTAAAAAAATAAACATAGAGGATATTTATTAATTTATAAATCTTACATCGTAATACCGCCCCAATTCAACTTTTTTTTAACTTTTTTCAAAAAACTTTTCCCAAAAACCCAAAATTTTGAATCAAACGAAGCCATCCTAATTTTGGAGGACATATTCTTTCTATTTAGTTTTCTAATTTTAATAAGGACGTATAGGTGCAAACTCTTATTCTTTTTCTTTTTTTTAAATGCATGTTTTATATAAATTTAATTGGTTTTTTTTTTTGTAATTTTTAAACAAAAGATACAACGAATGAGTTGAATTGTTTTCAAAAACGGTTTTGAATACAACCGAAAAACTGTGTAAAAATAGAAAACAGGTAAAATTTGTTTTTTCTATAGATTTTAATTTGAAAACAATTTAAAATACTACGTTATACAATTCAAAATTTTGAATCCTATTTTAGTTCCGAAAGATATTGAATCACAAATAAAAAAGGAGGTTCTATTTGGATCAAGGTTTCATACTTCAAAATACTACCAACGAACAATAGAACACACCACAAATAACCTAAAAGTTCCTTCATTGATTTGTTGCTCCTACTTTTTTTTTTTTTTTTAAATTACTATAATAATTAAGAAGATTATTACTTTAGAAAGGGATTAATATTATTATTCAGATTTTTTATTTCGTAATGCTCATTTACTGTTTTTAGTTTTTACATCAAATTACAATACAATTTTCAATTATCTTTAAGTCACATTAATTAATATATTTTAACTCTAACTAACTCTTGGCTAATTTTGCATTTTACATCATTCTTTTTATTTCAGTTTTCCAATTCAATAACAACTCTCCTTAATAATCAATCCTTTACAAACAGGATTCACATATATATAGTTGATTATTATTAGATTTAATTGTTTTTCTTCAATATACTCCCATTGCGACTTGTCTTTAACAAAGTTCTTCACTAATTACATCCAACATGAACCATGACAGTGACATCAAGTCATGGTCTGATCTTCCAATTGATATACAAAGCGAGATAAGAGACATCTATATTTCAACGATCAAATCCGTTTTCGGGCTGTCTGCAAAGGTTGGCGATTGAATACTTATGCTTTCAAATCTGCAGATCAATTGCCTTGGTTATTTGCTTATGAGTACAACCGATATGATTGGGTAAGTGGCTTTTGTATCTCTATAACCCTTCTAACAAAAAAAAGTATAAGATTAAAAGAAGTTACCATTTGAATCAAGGTTTCATGATTCAAGATATGGTTGGATTTTATATCCAAAGTATAAGAGAATGATTATGCTGTAGTTTAATCTTCTTCTAAATCCTTTTACCGATGAAACAATAAAACTCTCGGTATTGGAAATTCCTCTATACTTTGTTAGGAGTCAGGTAATATTCTCAGGCGATCCAACTTCTAAAGAGTGTGTGAATTTGAGTATTGACAGATCATGGTTGGAATGAATGGGAATCGATGAGGATTACACATGTAGGCCTAGAGATACAAGATGGACTCTTCATTGTTGTTTAGAAGATTTTGGACGAGTATTTTAGTTTGGCTTGTATGGATGGAGTTATATTGTGCTAGTAGATTAGAAGGTGGAAAAATTTGTGTAAGTTCCTTCAGATTATAGCAAAAGAAAAGAAAATCGTTCCGACCCAACTGACGTTCTCTCGTTTACAATTCCTCAAGGGCAATCTACGAGTAGACTAATGAGTCAGATGGGAATGTTATTAACTATCCTGAATATGATCATTGTTATGTGCTTTTAAGGTTGATTTTTCAGAGAAGAAGTTGGTTGCATTTGAAAATTTGGAGAAGAAAATATGTGTACGCCTGGGGGAAAATGTATATTAGTTCCGCCAGAGAAGGTTGCAGCAAGTGAAGTAGCCAATATTGTACGTCAAAATGCCTCATGAAGTTTAACCCTTATTTTTATAAGCCACCAGAAACTCATTTTTGGTTGTGTCTACGACCTTGTGGCTGGATCAATAAATCAGAGATACCAAATTATGAGAGTTTGGATTCAACCTCCACTACATTTTACAAGGTATCAGAAAATCACTACTTCTATCCACAGCATTATGATCGGATCTATCAGAGTTCCAATAAGGATTCAACCTCTCCACCAAGTTGGTAATTTACTTCATTTTTTTGTTTAATTATTATACTTTGAGATGGTTTATTTTAAAAAAGGGATTATATGTTAATTGTTTTTTTTTTCCCCTAATATTCATTAAAACGTTAATAATATTCTTCATATGTTCTCGTAAGGATTTTATTTCTGTGGTTGATTCTGATCCTTTGATATTGCCCTTTTTAAAACTTGGAAATGATGAATTTTCCATAAATTTGGCAATCCTATAGGGCTTCGTTAATGAATTAATTATATAATTGATATTTTATAATCATTGTTTTATATTACCATTGCCGAAAGCTTTATTTTTAATTTAAGAAAAAATGGCTAAAAATCTCTTTCAAATAGATAAACCTTATCTGTATATACCAAAGCAAAACCTTATCATGTATTAAACTGAACTCTCAAACAATTAAACTAGCATAAACAGAAATAAACAATCATCAATTAAAGCTTCTACTTATCAAACTAATAAATTAATCATACACGTAATTTATAATTAAAACCCCATAAATCTAATAAAGCTTCTACAAATATACAAAAACAATCAATCCTAAAAATCACAAAATTGAAGAAATTATTCATCGTTCCATGCGTCGCTTCTAAAGCCAAAATATTCAATACCTACACTCATAAAAAACACAAACCCAAAAACAAAAAACCAATCAAAATTACCCAAAAAAAAACACAACTGGGTTCTCTTAATTTAACACGAATCAAAGACGGATCTTAAAAAAATGCAACGAAAGACATCGTAAGTTGACCTAGATTTTAGCAGTCAGAAAATGAGTGTCAAGGTCGTTAGAAAGAGAAGCGATGGCGCACATTAGGCGAGACTATTAAAAAATACGATCTGCTCCCAAGTGTTAGCCTTTTTTTTAATTAGTGCTCGGCTAGTTTCGAAAATGTCATTAATACATTTTTTAAATTTATCAACAATCTTTTAATTTAACCTCCTAAACGTATATAAACTTCTAACATTATTGACATATATTGCATTTTAGATTAATTGAATTTGGGTGAATAGTAAAACATAATTTCTTCAAATTTAAAAAGAATAACCTAATGATCCGTCAACAATGAAGGTTAGGGTGGTATTTAAAGCAGCAGGTGTTCACCACAGAAAATGTCAAAAACACAGGATTAGAGTCGCATTTATGTTACGAGCAGGTGCTCAATACAGAAAAAGACCAAACACCCAGGATCAATGTCAAATTAGTAACCATCAGGTGCTCACAGAAAAACGTCAAACACAAAGGTTAGAGTATCTCTAATGGTGTTTATTTTAAAGAGCATTTTCCTATAAATAAAGAGTATCTTCATTGATTTTTAAATATAAAAATAATTTTTTATTCAAATCCAATAGACTTTTTAATTTAGGAGAGAGATATATTTTTTCAAGAAGAAAACATAATAGGAGAGATAAATCATAAATAAAAGCATAAAAATTGTAATTTATTATCATAAATAAAATGCATAAAAATAATTATTAAAAATTGTTAATCTGAGATTAGGAATAATTTTTTTTTTTTATTTTTATGACTCGACTATTAATCCCTCATTTATTTTGTTCCGAGATTAGGTCAGTTAATACATGATAAGGTTTTGCTTTGGTATATACATGATAAGGTTATCTGTTTGAAAGAGATTTTTCGCCATTTTATATAAATATATTCTTCTTGTATAATAATTTTTCGGTGGGATTTGACTTCAATAGTGAATCGTCAAATACGTAATGCATAGTAAATTTTGCCTCTTGGTATAACTCATTTCTGTTTTTATAGCAATTAAAATACAATTTTCAATTATCATAAAGTCACATTAATTAATATATTTAACTGGGCTCTAAATTATATGTAAATCAAAGTATCTAACACTAACTCTATATACGTTAATAGAATACTAGGAAAATAAGGTGATGAATCGGAAACAGGATTATCATTTCTTTATTAGTTTTAAATTCAATAACAACTTCTATAATTAATCCTTTTAAAACAAGATTCTCGTAAATGCAAATATTATAATATATAATATATATATATATTATATATAATATATATATAATATATATATTATAATATATAATGTAGTTGAAATAATAACATTGAATTTTTCTTCTTCACATATAATCCCTTATCACTTTTCGTTAGCAACATCCTTCACACCAATATGAGCCATGATACTATCGTCAAGTCATGGTCCGATCTTCCAGTTGATATACAAAGCGTGATAATGGAGCATCTATATTCGATGATCTAATCGTTTTCGAGCGTCTGCAAAAGTTGGCGGTGGATAACTTATGCTATTAAATCTGCAGATCAATTGCCTTGGATATTGCTTACAAGTACAAACAGATGACATGGCTTTTCTTATCTCTACAACCCTTCTAACAAAAAAAAGTATGAGATTAAAAAGAAGTTACCATTTGGATCAAGGTTTATGATTCAAAATTGGTTGGATTCTTATATCCAAACCAGAAGAGAATGTTTCTTTCACCTGCTGTAACTTACTCTACTTCTATAATCCGGTACTGATGAAACAATAAAACTCCTGGTATTGGAAGATCCTCAAATTGAACCAATCCTCTATACATTGATAGTTCTCAGGTAATATTCTCAGGCAATCCAACTTCCAACGAGTGTGTGATATTTTTCATGTTGCGAATGGTTGGGGATGATAAGGAAAATAATCTACACATGTAGGCCTGGAGATACAAGATGGATAGTCATTATTGTTTAGAAGATTTTGGACGAGATATTCTTAGTTTGGCTGTGTGGGATGGGTCTTATATTGTGCTACGTTAGTCGTGACGGTATATCTGAAGATAAAAAATTTCTTTATGTTCCTTTCAGTTATATAAAAGAGCAGAAAATCGTTCTTGATCAATTGTGTCTCTCTTGCAATTCCCCCATGGAAAAGCTCTAACATTGTAGACTAATTGAGTCAGATGGGAATGTTTATTAACGTATAATTATGAATATGATGAAAGTTGCGTTGTTTTAGGGTTGATTTTTCAGGGAAGAAGTTGGTTGAAATTGAAAATTTGGAGAAGAAAATGTTGTTTAGAGTTTGAAAAATGGATATTAGCTCCGGCGGTGGGGGCTGCAAGTGAATTAGCGCAATGTACATCGTAATGCTTCATGGCGTTTGACTCTCTGTTTTTATAAGGCACCAAAAACCACTTGTGTCCACAACCTATGGCTGGATCAAGGAAGCAAATACATCAGTTTATCAGAGTATTTGGATTCAACCTACATACATTTACAAGGCATCAGAAAATACTCTTCTGTCCACAGCTTTATGATCGGATCTATCAGAGTTCCAATAGGATTCAACTTCCTCCACCAAGTCAGTAATTTTATTTAATTTTTTTATTTTAAATTTGATACTTTGAGAAGGTGTGTATTTTGAAAAAGGAATTATATGATATTCATTAGAACTTTAAATAATCTTCATATATTTTTTTCATTATGGTGATTCTGATCCTAGCTATTACCCTATTTAAAATTGGGAAATTGATGAATTTTAATTTTCATAAATTTGGCAACCCTATATTACAAGAAGTCGTTAAGAATTTAATAATATATACTTATTTTTATTAGCATTACGGAAAGCTTTATTTTTATTTAAAAAAAAAAACTTTAAGCAAGAATTAAAATAAAGGTAATAGCTTTTTTTTAAAATATAGATATAAAACTATTTAGGTTTTCTATTAAGATTATTATCCTTCTAATATGAAGTTGAATGCATATTGATATAAATTAATTAGACGTCCTTTAGTTGTGCTCCCTTCGCTGCTGAAGCCAAGACCACCGTGCAGGTTTTGCCAGTTACAGTATTTGGGTTCTGAGTTTCACATATCTCTCTTCAAACTCAGTCTCAAATAGATAAAAAATACGAGAATCAAGGTACTAGTGATTATTAAAAAACACTACCCATGAGGCATCAAGGTTCTTCCGCTCAAGTAGAGAATAGCCATACTTCTTTTTTCTTAGTTGCAGAGTTTTCCCAACGCCATCCATAAATCTCAAATGAAAAAAAACATTTATAAAAATCATGGTCATGGTTTCAGTTTTTGTGAGTAGAGACTCAATGAGGATTGCAGGCAAAACTAGTAAAAAAAAAATTCCTCCAAGGAAAGAATTATAATCCCTGATTTTGCAATAGAGATTTAAAGTTTTTGATGGCAAAACAATGACAAGAAACGTTCCCTATTTCTAGTTTCCTAGTTAAGTTTGTTGGAATTGGAAGCAATAAACGTTAACACTTTTACTGTAGGAAACAACGAACTCTCATAATTTTTCATTAATGTTTAACTAATTTTATACAACAAAGGAAATACTACTTCTACTTCAAAACAGATTCTACTTTCCTAATTAGATACAAGCAAAACTCTTATGAACTAATATTCCTAATCAAGTTCTATTTCCCTAATTTGACTCAACCAAATCTCTTATGAATAAGAGTTATTCTAAAACTAGAATACTAGAAAACCAGAAAAAGAATAAAGCTGAAACTTTGCGGTCCAGGACGCTCGCCGCGGCCACCATCTCCATCGCCGCAGCTGTCATTCTTCTTCACGTTCAGTGCTGCTTCTCAGCGCTCGCTGCAACGATCGGTCGTCTTGCCTTCTTCATCATTTTGCTGCAGTTTTCTTTCTTTCTTTTTTTCATTAAGACACGTTTGTATCGCGGCATGCGTTTACTTCTTCCTCGTTTCTTTTTTGTAATTGACATTCGCTAGTTTCGAAAATGTCATTAATTCATCCTTTTAAGTTTATTAACAACTTCATTAATGTGACCTCCAAAAGGTATACTAACCTCTCAACATTGTTCATATATTTTGGATATTGGATTAATTGAATAATCTAACGAGTTGGAAAATATCAAACACACAAGGTAGCCAATAAGTGCTTACTACGGAAAAGACCAAACACCCAGGATCAGGGGCATAATTGTGTAACCAACAGTGCTCACAGAAAAATGTCAAACACATTGGATTTACATAAATAACCCTACTTGTAAAATACCTCAAATTCTTGTTGCTGGACATGGAGGAAAAGCCCAATAAAGAGAGCCCAAAGACTCAGAAAAAGGACTCCAAAATAAAAAGCCCAAACCCGGTAAACTCTATACCCTGTAGGTAAGTTTTCTATTTTCGGACCATTTATCAAATACTTCTTAAACTAAACAAAATTTAGTAATAATATTAAGAAAATAATCCTAATTTTGTAGGACATTATTCTTTCTATTTAGTTTTCTAATTTAAATAAGGACTCTATAGCTGCAAACTCTTATTCTTTTTCTTTTCTTAAATGCATGTTTTATATAAAATTTAAAATTGGTTTTTTTTTTTTTTTTAAACAAAAGATACAACGAATGAGTTGAATTGTTTTCAAAAACGGTTTTTGAATACAAACCGTAAAAACTTGTGTAAAAATAGAAAACAGGTAAAATTTGTTTTTTCTATAGATTTTAATTTGAAAACAATTTAAAATACTACGTTATACAATTCAAAATTTTGAATCCTATTTTAGTTCTTGAAAGATATTTTTGAATCACAAATAAAAAATGAGTTTCTACTTGGATCAAGGTTTCATACTTCAAACTACTACGAACGAAATAATAGAACACACCACAAATAACCTAAAAGTTCCCTTCATTGATTTTGTTTGCTCCTACTCTTTTTTTTTTTTTTTTAAATTACTATAATAATTAAGAAGATTATTACTTTAGAAAGGGATTAATATTATTATTCAGATTTTTTTATTTTCGTAATGCTCATTTACTGTTTTTAGTTTTTACGTCAAATTACCATACAATTTTCAATTATCTTCAAGTCACATTAATTAATATATTTTAACTCTAACTCTAACTCTTGGCTAATTTTGTATTATTTACATCATTCTTTTTATTTCAGTTTTCCAATTCAATAACAACTCTCCTTAATAATCAATCCTTTTACAAACAGGATTCATCATATATATACTTGAATATTATTAGATTTAAAATTGTTTTTCTTTCAATATACTCCCATTGCCACTTGTCTTTAACAAAGTTCTTCACATAATTACATCCAACATGAACCATGACAGTGACATCAAGTCATGGTCTGATCTTCCAATTGATATACAAAGCGAGATAACGAGACATCTATATTTCAACGATCAAATCCGTTTTCGGGCTGTCTGTAAAGGTTGGCGACAGAATACTTATGCTTTCAAATCTGCAGATCAATTGCCTTGGTTATTTGCTTATGAGTACAACCGATATGATTGGGTAAGTGGCTTTTGTTATCTCTACAACCCTTCTAACAAAACAAAGTATAAGATTAAACAGAAGTTACCATTTGAATCAAGGTTTCATGATTCAAGATATGGTTGGATTCTTATATCCAAAGTAGAAGAGAATGATTATGCTCGTAGTTTACTCTTCTTCTATAATCCTTTTACTGATGAAACAATAAAACTCTCGGTATTGGAAATTCCTCTATACTTTGTTAGGAGTCAGGTAATATTCTCAGGCGATCCAACTTCTAAAGAGTGTGTGATATTTGTAGTATTGATAGATCATGGTTGGAATGAATGGGAATCGATGAGGATTTACACATGTAGGCCTGGAGATACAAAATGGTCTCTTCATTGCTGTTTAGAAGATTTTGGACGAGATATTTTTAGTTTGGCTTGTATGGATGGAGTCTTATATTGTGCTAGTAGATTAGAAGGTGGAAAAATTTTGTTAAGTTCCTTTCAGATTATAGCAAAAGAAAAGAAAATCGTTCTCGACCCAACTGACGTTCTCTCGTTTACAATTCCCTCAAGGGCAATCTACGCTTGTAGACTAATTGAGTCAGATGGGAATGTTTTATTAACATATCCTGAATATGATCATTGTTATGTTGCTTTTAAGGTTAATTTTTCAGAGAAGAAGTTGGTTGCATTTGAAAATTCGGAGAAGAAAATATTGTGTATGCCTGGGGGAAAATGTATATTAGTTCCGCCAGAGAAGGTTGCAGCAAGTGAAGTAGCCAATATTGTACGTCAGAATCGTCTCATGAAGTTTAACCCTTATTTTTATAAGCCACCAGAAACTCATTTTTGGTTGTGTCTACGACCTTGTGGCTGGATCAATAAATCAGAGATACCAAATTATGAGAGTATTTGGATTCAACCTCCACTACATTTTACAAGGTATCAGAAAATCACTACTCCTGTCCACAGCATTATGATCGGATCTATCAGAGTTCCAATAAGGATTCAACCTCCTCAACCAAGTTGGTAATTTTACTTCATTTTTTTTGTTTTTTATTTTTAATTATTTTTATACTTTGAGAAGGTTGTTATTTTAAAAAAGGGATTATATGTTAATTGTTTTTTTTTTAACCCAATAATATTCATTAAAACTTTAATAATATTCTTCATATATGTTTTCTGTAAGGATTTTATTTCTGTGGTTGATTCTGATCCTTAGGTTATTGCCCTATTTAAAACTTGGAAATTGATGAATTTTCCATAAATTTGGCAACCCTATATGGGCTTCGTTAATGAATTTAATTATATAATTGATATTTTTATAATCATTGTTTTATATTACCATTGCCGAAAGCTTTTATTTTTAATTTAAGAAAAAATGGCTAAAAATCTCTTTCAAATAGATAAACCTTATCATGTATATACCAAAGCAAAAACCTTATCATGTATTAAACTATAACTCTCAAACAATTAAACTAGCATAAACAAAACAATACAATCATCAATTAAAGCTTCTACTTATCAAACTAATAAATTAATCATACACATAATTTTATAATCAAAACCCCATAAATCTAACAAAGCTTCTACAAACTACAAAAACAATCAATACTAAAAATCACAAATATTGAAGAATTACCTCATCGTTTCCATGCGTCCGCTTCTAAAGCCAAAATATTCAATACCTACACTCACAAAAAACACAAACCCAGAAACAAAAACCAGTCAAAATCACAAAAAAAATAAAAAAATAATAATAATTGGGTTCTCTTAATTCTAACACGAATCAAAGACGGATCTTAAAAAAATGTCATAAGTTGACCTAGATTTTAGTAGTCGGAAAAGGAATGTCAAGGTTGTTAGAAAGAGAAGCGATGGTGCACATTAAGGAGAGACTATTTAAAAAATACAACCTACTCCTAAGTGTTAGCCTTTTTTAATTAGTGCTCGGCTAGTTTCAAAAATGTCATTAATACATTTTTTAAATTTATCAACAATTTTATTAATTTAACCTCCATAACGTATACAAACCTCTCAATATTATTGACATATAAAGCATTTTAGAATAATTGAATTTGGGTGAATAGTAAAACATAATTTCCTTCAAATTTAAAAAGAATAACCTAACGATCCGTCAATAATAAAGGTTAAGGTCGTATTTCCAAAACCAAAACCGGCACACGTTCACCACAAAAAATGTGAAAAACACAGGATTAAAGTCGCATTTATGTAACGAACAGGTTCTCAATACAAAAAAAGACCAAACACTCAGGATTAATGTCATATTTATGTATCCATCAGGTGCTCACAGAAAAATGTCAAACACACTAGGTTTACATAAGTAACCCTACCTGTAAAATACCTCAAATACTTGTTGTTGGATATGGACAAAACCATAAAAGCCCAAAGAGTCAGACAAGGAGTCCAAAATAAAAAGCCCAAACCCGGTAAACTCTATAGCCTGGAGGTTTGTCAACAAACTATATTTTGCATGGTAAGTTTTCTAATATTCTTAAACTAAACAAAATTTAGTAATAATATTAAGAAATTTTAATTTATTAAGAAAATACGAACATTAGTATTTTTGTTTATAATTTAGAAATTATATTCTAAAATTGTAAAATTGTGATGAAAAGCAATAATGCAGGAACATTTCCGAAATTAGGAATATTTTATTTTATTTTATTTTATTTTATTTTTTTTTTTTTGTAATAGGAAAATAAGGTGATGGATTAGAAACCCTAATTTTGTATTACTTACGTCTTTTTCTTTTTTCAGTTTTCTAATTCAATAACAACTTTCCTTATTAATTTATCCTTTTACAAATAGGATTCATCATAAACCTAATATATATATATATAGTCGAATATTATTACATTGAATTGTTATTCTTTCAATATGCTACTATTATCACTTGTCTATAACAAAGCCCTTCACATAAACACATCCAACATGAACCATGACAGTGCCATCAAGTCATGGTCCGATCTTTCAATTGATATACAAAGCGTGATAATGGAACATCTATATTTCGACGATCAAATCCGTTTTCGGGCCGTCTGCAAAAGTTGGCGATGGAATACTTATGCTATCAAATTTGCATATCAATTGCCTTGGTTATTTGCTTACAAGTACAACCAAGATGATAAGGTCAGTGGCTTTTGTTATCTCTACAATCCTTCTAACAAAACAAAGTATGAGATTAAAAAGAAGTTACCATTTGGATCAAGGTTTCATGATTCAAAATATGGTTGGATTCTTATATCCAAAGTAGACAAGAATGTTCATTGTTACCCTGCTCATAGATTACTCTTCGTCTTCTATAATCCTTTTACTGATGAAACAATAAAACTCCCGGTACCGGAACGTCCTCTTGACATTCATGACTCTCGGTTAATATTCTCAGGCAATCCAACTTCAAAAGAGTGTGTGATATTTGGTCATGGGATATCGATGGAACTCTACACATGTAGGCCTGGAGATACAAGATGGACTTGCCATTATTGTTTAGAATATTTTGGACGAGATATTCTTAGTTTGGCTTGTGTTGATGGAGTCTTATATTGTGCTTATAGTGCTAGTAGATTTGGAGGTGAAAAAATTTGGTTAAGTTCCTTTAAGATTATAGCAAAACAGCAGAAAATCGTTTTTGATCCAATTGACGTTCTCTCATTTGCAATTCCCTCAAGGGCAATCTACCGTTGTAAACTAATAGAGTCAGATGGGAATCTTTTATTAACATATCCTGAAGATGATGATGATGATTCTTGTGTTGTTTTTAGGGTTGATTTTTCAGAGAAGAAGTTGGTTGAATTTGAAAATTTGGAGAAGAAAATGTTGTGTAAAGGTTCGGGAAAATGTACAATAGTTCCGTTAGTGGAGGCTGCAATTGAATTAGCCAATACTGTGCATCATAATTGCTTCATTAAGTTTGACTCTTATTTTTATAAGGCACCAAAAATTCACTTTTGTACTCCACAAACTTATGACTGGATCAAGAAACCAGAGAAATCAGATTACGAGAGTATTGGATTCAACCTCCACTACATTTTACAAGGTTTCAGAAAAATCACTACTCCTGTTAACAGCATTATGATCGGATCTATCAAAGCTCCAATAAGGATTCAACCTCCTTCACTAAGTTTGGTTATTTCAGTTTTTATTTTATTTTATTATCATATATTGAGAANAAATACGAACATTAGTATTTTTGTTTATAATTTAGAAATTATATTCTAAAATTGTAAAATTGTGATGAAAAGCAATAATGCAGGAACATTTCCGAAATTAGGAATATTTTATTTTATTTTATTTTATTTTATTTTTTTTTTTTTGTAATAGGAAAATAAGGTGATGGATTAGAAACCCTAATTTTGTATTACTTAGATCTTTTTCTTTTTTCAGTTTTCTAATTCAATAACAACTTTCCTTATTAATTAATCCTTTTACAAATAGGATTCATCATAAACGTAATATATATATAGTCAAATATTATTACATTGAATTGTTATTCTTTCAATATACTACTATTGTCACTTGTCTATAACAAAGCCCTTCACATAATCACATCCAACATGAACCATGAAAGTGCCATCAAGTCATGGTCCGATTTTCCAGTTGATATACAAAGCGTGATAATGGAACATCTATATTTCGATGATCAAATCCGTTTTCGGGCCGTCTGCAAAAGTTGGCAATGTAATACTTATGCTATCAAATCTGCAGATCAATTGCCTTGGTTATTTACTTACGATTACAACCAAGATGATAAGGTTAGTGGCTTTTGTTATCTCTACAATCCTTCTAAGAAAACAAAGTATGAGATTAAAAAGAAGTTACCGTTTGGATCAAGGTTTCATGATTCAAAATATGGTTGGATTCTTATATCCAAAGTAAACAAGAATGTTCATTGTTACTCTGCTCATAGATTACTCTTCGTCTTCTATAATCCTTTTACTGATGAAACAATAAAACTCCCGGTACCGGAACGTCCTCTTGACATTCATGATTCTTGGTTAATATTCTCAGGCAATCCAACTTCCAAAGAGTGTGTGATATTTGGTCATGGGATATCGATGGAACTCTACACATGTAGGCCTGGAGATACAAGATGGACTCGCCATTATTGTTTAGAATATTTTGGACGAGATATTCTTAGTTTGGCTTGTGTTGATGGAGTCTTATATTGTGCTTATAGTGCTAGTAGATTTGGAGGTGAAAAAATTTGGTTGAGTTCCTTTAAGATTATAGCAAAACAGCAGAAAATCGTTTTTGATCCAATTGACGTTCTCTCTTTTGCAATTCCCTCAAGGGCAATCTACCGTTGTAAACTAATAGAGTCAGATGGGAATCTTTTATTAACATATCCTGAAGATGATGATGATTCTTGTGTTGTTTTTAGGGTTGATTTTTCAGAGAAGAAGTTGGTTGAATTCGGAAATTTGGAGAAGAAAATGTTGTGTAAAGGTTCGGGAAAATATACATTAGTTCCGTTAATGGAGGCTGCAATTGAATTAGCCAATACTGTACATCATAATTGCTTCATCAAGTTTGACTCTCATTTTTATAAGGCACCAAAAACTCACTTTTGTACTCCACAACCTTATGACTGGATTAAGAAACCAGAGAAATCAGAGTATGAGAGTAATTGGATTCAACCTCCATTACATGTTACAAGGTTTCAGAAAAATCACTACTCCTGTTAACAGCGTTATGATCGGATCTATCAGAGTTTCAATAAGGATTCAACCTCCTTCACCAAGTTTGGTTATTTCAGTTTTTATTTTATTTTATTTTATTATCATTATATTGAGAAGGTTGTTATTTTAAAAAAAGGGATTATATGTTAATTGTTTTTTTTTTTTTTCAATATTCATTGAAACTTTAATAATATTTGTGGGATTTTATTTCTATGGTTGATTTTGACCCGTACGCTATTGCCCTATTTAATTAAAACTAGGAAAATTGATGAATTTTCCATAATTTAGGCAACCCTATATTACAAGAAGTCGTTAGTTAATGAATTAAATATTATAATTGATATTTTTATAATCATTATTTTACATTACCATTACATAAAGATTTTATATTTTTTTCTATATTCGGGAAGGAAAATGTTATACCCACAACTTCTTCTCACAATCTCGACGTGATAGCTTGTAATTGGTCAACTCATAATGGATCTTACTTGGGTCCTAGCTGATAAATTGCGATTCATCAATTACGAACTGCCATGTCGAGGTTGTAAGAAAATGATATGGGTGTAACATTACTAGGTCGGAACCATATTTATTAATTAGTATGAACTATAAACAAGTGTCATTATAAACACAAATACTAATATTTTTAAAATAAATAAAATTTATTAATAATATTACGAAAATAACTCATACTTTTTTTATAAAAAATCCTAATTTTTTTTATAACATTCTTTCTATTTATTTTTCTAATTTAAAAACAACTCTATAGCTGTAAACTCTTATTCTTTGAAAATAAATAAATAAAATACTCCAATTCCCACTTGTCTTTAACAAAGTTCTTCACATAATCACATCCATGAGCCATGACAGTGCCATCAAGTCATAGTCCGATCTTCCAGTTGATATACTACGCGTGATAATGGAACATTTATATTTCAATGATCAAATTTGTTTTCAGGCCGTCTACAAAAGTTGGCGATATAATACTTATGCTATCAAATCTGTAGATCAATTGCCTTGGATGTTTGCTTACGAGTACAATCGATATGATAAGATTAGTAGCTTTTGTTATCTCTACAACCCTTCTAACAAAACAAAGTATGAGATTAAAAAGAAGTTACCGTTNAAAAAAAAAAAAAAACAACCTTCAGTTGTTGAATTTAATTTTTTAAAATATAGATATAAAAATATTTAGGTTTATATACGAAGTTGAATGCATGTTGAAATGAATATAGACGTAAGTAACTAAGCAATGCAGATCAACAATTAAGGACAGTTGTTGAAGGAAGTCTTAGTAAATTTTGAAACCTTCAGTTGTGCTTCCTCTACTGCTGAACCCAAGGCCACCGTGTAGGTTCTGCTAGTTACAGTACTTTGGGTTCAGAGTTTCACGAATCTCTCTTCCAACTCGGTCTCAAATTGATAAAATAAGAAGAAAATCAACACCTCTTATTGAATAACAAACACTCGATAAGGCATTAAGGTTCTTCTACTCAAGTAGAGAATAGCCATACATCTGTTTCTTGGTTGCAACGTTTTCTCAACTAGTTTGGCCATAAATCTTAAGCGTAAACAACATTTATAAAGATCATGGTCATGGTTTCAGGCAAATCTGGTGAAAAAAGAAGGGCCAAAAATTTCTTCCAAGTAAAGAATCATAATCCATGATTTTGCAACAGAGATTTAAAGTTATTGAGAGCAAAACAATGACAAGAAATGTTTCCTGTTTCTAGTTTTCTAGTTAAGCTGATCCTCAATATCCCCTTACAGAAAGACTAAGTTATAGCAAGATCATACACTCAAGATATTTCTCATTTGGCAAGCGGTATCCAGACATGACTATTTTATCGGCAAACATCTTGTTTGTCTTCGACATGACATGCCAGTGCAATGTCAAGTTGAATTCTTTACCCCAGAGATTGTGTCCCTGCATTGGAAAAGGAAACGGGAAATATGAGAATCAAATTCACTTATGAATATTGGTTAGACAGAATGGTAAACACAATTCATTAGGATGGCATACCTGATCAATGAAACGGTACTTGTTAGAGGTGTGAATGGAAAACTTGGCAGATTCTTTGGTAGGTACTATAGCGTACTATAGCATCCCAAAGTGACACAGCTACGACAACATTCAAAGTCAATAACCAACAATGGGTTAGCCGAGTGGTAAAGGCTTGGGGCCAAGGGATTTGCTCTCCCTATGGTCTTAGGTTCAAATCACAAGAACGGTTGTTAATATTGTTGGCCACAGACCGCAGAGCTTACCTTGTTTTGGAAGCCTTGTTATGGGTCTGAGGACTAGTCAAGGTGCACGTAAACTGGCTTGGACACCTTCGGTAACAAAAAAAAAAAACATTCAAAGTTAATCAATTAAAGAGCATGGTTTCAAGCAGATAAACCTGAAATTACCTCATAAGTTCATAATCTACTAATCTAGAACAGATAACACAATATTAAAATGATCACAAAAATAGAAAACAATTGTACTTCAGAAAATAAATGCACCTCTTATGTATCAACCTTAGGGATGGGCACGGGCGGGGGCGGGGGCCAGAGCAGGAAGCCTAAGGGGATTCCCCGATCCCAACCCAAAACCCATTCGGGGATTCCCCGATCCCGGCCCGAAGCCTGTTCGGGGAATATTATGTATTATTGTATTAAGTAATAAGTATTAACATATGATATTATGATTACGGATAATAGCATATTATATATAATGTATAATTTTTGTTTTATAACACATTTTGTATAATGTATTATAATAAATTCTATATAGAGATTACCATATATATTTTAATGTCTCTTTAATATATAATGTATTACATATGGTACATTATACATATATATTATAATAAATTCTAAATAAATAGCTATCGTAATATAACAAGGGCAATTAGGTAATAGAATTGAAATAATGATTCAATGAGAGACAAAAAAAAATTATAATGATTTATTGATTTATTATAATCAATCAAAACACCAAATGATATACTACAAATATTTATAATGATTTATTATATTTAATTTAGTTTTATTTACTACCTATTTGTATATGGTTTCCTAAAATACTTACACAATTATAATTTGTCATTGTATAATATATGATTGATTTTCAAATATTAAAATTAATATAGGTATATATGATTGATTTTTAATTATTAAAATTAACATAGGTATATATGATATATTGATATATATGATTGACTTTTTAATATATAAAATATATGGGCTGGGCCCGGGATTTTGGGGCGGGAACAAAACGAGGTTGGGGTGGGCCAAGGCAAGACCTATCTTGGCCCTAGCCCATCCCCGAATTTCGGGACTACTTTTGGGCCCGATCTGGCCCAAAGCCCGAATGATTCAGGGAAAATCTGACCCGTTCAGGACAGGTCCCTGCAGGACCAGGTTTTGTGCCCCTCCCTAATCAACCTAGTACCTACAACTAAAAACGCATTGGAAAAGCCCTTTTAATCAGCAAATAACTATAAAATACCTCAAATACTTGTTGTTGGATACCGATAAAAGCCCAATAAAGAGAGCTTCAAGACTCAGACAAAGGAGTCCAAAATAAAAAGCCCAAACCCGACAAACTCTATAGTCAGGAGGTTAGTTAACAAACTGTTGACTGTTTTACATTCTAAGTTTTCTATATTCGGGAAGGAAAATGTTATACCCACAACCTCTTCTCACAAATTTCCTCTCAAAATCTCGACGTGATAGCTCGCAATTGGTCAACTCGTAATAGGTCCTACCTGATAAATTGCAGCTAACCAATTACAAGCTGTCATGTCGAGGTTGTAAGATTTAGTAATAATATTAAGAAAATAACTCATACTTTTTTTATAAAAAATCCTAATTTTTTTTCACAACATTCTTTCTATTTATTTTTCTAATTTAAAAACAACTCTATAACTGTAAACTCTTATTCTTTTTCTTTAAAAAAGAAAACACATGTTTGATATAGAATTTACAATTAGATTTTGTTTTCAAAAAAAAAAAAAAAAAGATACAAGGAATGAGTTGAATTGTTTTCAAAAACGGTTTTGGAATGCAATCACAAAAACTTGTGTAATGGGTAAAAACTGTTTTCTATAGATTTTAATCTGAAAACAATTTTAAATATTATATGATACAATTCAAAATTTTGAATCGTATTTCAGTTTATTTTCCTAATACTCATTTATTAGTTTTTAGTTTTTACATCAAATTACAATACAATTTTCAATTATCAACAAGTCACATTAGTTAACATATTTTAACTCTAACTCTAACTCTTAGCTGTATATACATCATTAGAATACTAGGAAAATAAGGTGATGAATTGCAAACCCTAATTTTGTATTACTTACATCATTCTTTTTATTTCAGTTTTCCAATTCAATAACAACTCTCCTTAATAATTAATCCTTATATATATATATATATATATATAGTTGAATATTATTAGATTGAATTGTTTTTCTTTCAATATACTCCCATTGCCACTTGTCTTTAACAAAGTTCTTCACATAATTACATCCAACATGAACCATGACAGTGGCATCAAGTCATGGTCTTATCTTCCAATTGATATACAAAGCGAGATAATGAGACATCTATATTTCAACGATCAAATCCATTTTTGGGCCGTCTACAAAAGTTGGCGATAGAATACTTATGCTATCAAATCTGCAGATCAATTGCCTTGGATGTTTGCTTACGAGTACAATCGATATGATAAGGTTAGTAGCTTTTGTTATCTCTACAACCCTTCTAACAAAACAAAGTATGAGATTAAAAAGAAGTTACCATTTGGATCAAATTTTCATGATTCAAAATATGGTTGGATTCTTATATCCAAACTAGAAGAGAATGTTTATTTGTATCGTCCTGGTAGTTTACTCTTCTTCTTCTATAATCATTTTACTGATGAAACAATAAAACTCTCAGCATTGGAAATTCATCTATACATTGGGAGTAGTCAGGTAATATTCTCAGGCAATCCAACTTCCAGAGAGTGTGTGATATTTGTGGTATTGAGAGATAAATATTAGGAATGCATGAAAATATACACATATAGGGCTGGAGATACAAGGTGGACTCTTGATTATTGTTTAGAAGATTTTGGAGGAGATATTCTTAGTTTGGCTTGTGTGGATGGAGTCTTATATTGTGCTAGTATTAGCCGTATATTTGAAGGTGAAAACATTTGGTTAATTTCCATTGAGGTTATAGCAAAAGAGCAAAAAATCGTTCTTGATCCAATTGATGTTCTCTCTTTTGCAATTCCCTCATGGAAAATATTCTAACGTTGTAGACTAATTGAGTCGGATGGGAATGTTTTATTAACATATAATTATGAATATGATGAAAGTTGTGTTGTTTTTCGGGTTGATTTTTCAGAGAAGAAGATGGTTGAATTTGAAATTTTGGAGAAGAAAATGTTGTTTATGGTTTGATCACTTGTGTCCACAACCTTATGGTTTGATCAAAATATCAGAATCAGATTATGAGAGTATTTGGATTCAACCTCCACTACATTTTAATCCCTTTCTAAAATAAGGATTCAACCTCCACTACATTTTATTTTACTCTAAAAAAAGGATTACATGTTAATTTTTTTTTTCCTAATATTCATTGAAACTTTAATAATATTCTTCTTATATTTTTTTCTATGGGGATTTTGTTTCTATGGTTGATTCTGACCATTAACTATTACCCTAATCAAAACTGGGAATATTGATGAATTTTCCATAAATGGGCCACCCTATACAAGAAGTTGTGAATGAATTTAACAATAACGGAAAGATTTTATTAAAAAAAACCTTTAAACGTGTTGATGCTTGATTTTGACACCAACAACTCGCACGTGGGAAACGCTGAGCTGACTCAGGAGATACACATGAATGAGGGATTGAGAATGTAAATGGTGGAAAGACAATGTTTAAAGTGGTTCGGATGCTTAAACAAGCGAATCCTATTTATATTTGAAGGATTAGGTCGCGACTTAGCGAGCTGACTTTTAGAGTATTGAGAATACAAATGAGAGAAAGACTAAGCTATTACAGAGAGAAGATAGCTAATCAAGGGTAAAAATGAACGAATCCCACAAACGGGAGAGAAGCTCTCTATTTATAGTGGGATACATTGAGGTAATGATTACTAAATCCATAAAAAGGGGTCAGGTACCGTGCGAATCCTTCTTTGCATCCCGTTGTTCACCTACTCGAGTGATTTCCTCAATTCATGTAGGGATTGGACACGTGGATGTCCTCTAGCCTCTCATCAGTCTGGCGCGCACCCACTGCACTGGTAGCAACATGCTGCTCACGCCAGCATGCAATGTGGCTGCGCCTGAATGGCTATAGGATCTGCCTAGACTCTGACCATTTATGCTGACTGGGCTCTGCATCAGCCCTACTTTTTCAGGCATAACAGAAGTCCCCTAATTTTTAAGGTTTGAGAATCGAACCTTGGAAATTATAAATGTCTTGATCTGACTTGTTTGAACAGATGTTAGTCGAAGCGACCTGATTGCGAAGGAGGTCGAAAGGACATTTCCTCGCATGCGACCTGGGGTGATCTTTACCCTTACAATCAGCGACCTGGATTTGGGTATCTAGTGCTATAATGATGATTCCGACCTGGATAGAATCCTCGACCTGTTTACACTTAGCAGCTTTCAAGAGGATAAACGGTCGCTACTTTGCAATTGATGTCCGTCGAGGTTGAAGGATCACACAACCGACATGAGACGAGATTGAAGAGTTACGTTACTTCGCTACTTAAAAAACAAAGAGTGTTTTTCATAGCGACCTCTTAAGATATTATCCGTTGCACTTTTGCAGCGGATACATTAAATGAAGTACCTTTTGCTCTGACAGATGTGTCTTGAGCGTAATAAGTGCCAGCCATGCGCATTAAATGTGAGTCATGCTGAAATGACATTCCTTATCAGAGCATTAAATGCGGACGTGGGCGTATTAAATATGGAGGAGGGAAAACTCGTTTTAGTGTTTCAACTGAAGGGGATGACGATCTGATTTCTCGAGGCGTGACGGTCACTCTTCCTCACTGATTCGTGACACGTGGTCGTGACCAACCGTCAGATGTGTTTTTCGCCCAAACGTCGTTTGACTTGGGGAAACCAAAGCGCCACTTCCTCAACTATATAAACCCCAAGCTCTCTTCAGGCAAAGTCATAGTACTTTCATTCTCAGAGAGAGCAAGAAACTTTTGCGAATCTTGGTTCTTTGTCTTCCAGAGTGGTGTTTGTCTAATATTCGGAGCAAAAGAGTCAATCTTTCTAATTTCAAGAGGTAAAAACGATTCCCATCTCCTATTTTTGGCTTGATTTTGATCTCGACAGTCGCCGCATGGTGACTATCCGTCGGTAGCTCATTGAAGATGAAATATCCTCCGTTGGGTTAGATCCATTGATGGTGGCCCTTTAAGTATTCTGTTAGGGCTTTTCTAGGGTTTAGGGAGGAAATATTTATTTTCTCCTCCACATCATCGTACGAGACAGTGTACGAGGACTGAATGGTTCCCTGCTTGTCGCTTTTGCAGACCGTAGGAGAATGGATCCCCCAACGACCAGAGCCGAGGAAGGGACCAGCTCGTCCATGCAGGATGCTCTTACGGGTCCCACTCAAGAGATCTTCTCGGTACTTATCGAGGAAGAGCTTGAAAAGGTGGTAGTCTAGTACGCTATCAGCATGGAGGTCTTCCGTGATAGGACGCACACAGCTCGGTATCCACCACGAGGATTGGCTGTGATCTCCGAGGACATTTTCAAGGGTGGGGGGTTGAACCCTTTCCACCCCTTTGTCAGGTCTGTCCTTGATCATTTCGGGATCGCGCCAATGTAGCTCACACCGAACGCGTACATGATTGTCGTTGCCATGTACATCGCTTGCTATGAGAACGGACTAGCCGAGCTTACCGCGGTAGAGCTCGGTTGCTCATATATTCTGAAAAAGAGCAAAGACAAGGATTCCTACTACTCGTCCAAGCGAACTACCATAGAAGCGGGGATACACAGTTACCCAAGTAATGTAGGACCATATGAGACGAAATTCTTTTTCTTTTGTCATGACGGCATTTGCCGCTTCTAGGAGCCAAGTAGGTTCTTTTTCCTTTCGAATTTGTGGACTTGATTTTTGTCTTTCGCTAACGAGCTATTTTTTTTTTTTTTTTTTTTTTGGCAGTTAACAAAACGACCAATTTAGAGCTGCTCGTAAACCTGGATAGAATCACAACCTTCGGTTTTCTGCCCGAAGCAAGTAGTGACGTGAGGTTGCTCGTGACAACCGCGAATTTGTGAAAATACGGTTTCTTCAATTCAGAGGCGACCCTAGAGACCATACCGAGTAACCCTCTTGACCTTATCTTTTTTGACTTCACATGCAGTGAGCTGTTTTACTAACGACGTTCACGTGCAACGACCATGCCTCCTAGAGTGCCCAAGTCACCACAACCAAGGTAATTTTCCTTCCCCCGAAGGGGTACCACCAGACCAGCTGGAGCGGCTCCCAGCGGTCCCTTCGGCGGGGGCACACCGACAGTAGATTCGCCCGACTTGAGGGCGCTGCTCCCCTTAAGTAGAAAACCAAGGCCCAGAGGCCTACAAAAAGGAGGCAGATTCAGACCGAAGAGTCGGAGTCCGAACCAAAGGTTTGGGCGTTCAGCCCAAGAGATCGCAAGCTTACCAAGCATTCCGCTCAGGAGGGCCAGCTAAGGGCTCGATCGGCATCTCCGTCACTCCCGTGGGTCAACAGGTTACCGCAGTCCCCGGGAGGAGGTCGAGAAAAGAGCCGGCAAGGGGGACCCTACTCGCTACGGGCATTGACACCCACGTCCTGAAGTCAATAGGACAGCTATCGGACTATCTGCAGCCGATGGTCTTTGCATTGCTCGAATGCGGGCTTGTGAAGGCCTTCGAGCAGTTCGTGGCCTCCAGTACCATGGACTTGATGACCACGTCCTTCCACCACCTGAGCCAGGTAAACGAGCTACCCTTAGCGATGACATTTTCTTATGTGATATAAATAACTTTATTCTCTTCGCTATGCAAGCACTGCTCTCCATGCACCTGTCCCTGCAGAAGGTCCAGCTGGGGGCTGTTAAGGGATTGGTGGAGATGAGGGAAGAAAATGCACAACTTAAGCGGGAGCTAGAGGCCGCCCGAACAGATAGGGACTCGTCCATCATTCAAGCGGAGCAACATTTGTCCGAAAGGGATGCTACACTTCGTGCGATAGACTTTCAGAAGTCCGAGATGGAGAAGTGCAGCGAGGAGGTGAAGGACCTCCAGAGGACCGTGGCCAGACTCACCAGGGAGGTTGGCGAGAAAGACCAATCGTTGCAAAAGACCTCTGAGTGGGCCATGCGAATAGAGAAGGAAAGAGGCGAGCTATGGGAGAATACTGAGAAGCAGCGGTCAGCGCTTGAGGCCGAGCTCCACTATACTCGAGGTCGCGTCACTTCACTAACTGCGAAAATGCAGCAGCAAGAGGCAGAGATCGAGAATAGGGCTGCAGAGTGGACGATTCAGTCCATCTTTGCCCTTCTTTCGAGGAATCCTGAGATGAATCTGTCTGACCTCCCTGACGAGTGTCGGAACGAGCTTGCTTCCATAGCGCAGGCCGAAGCTGAGGAAGCGGCTTGGGGACCTGACCTGGAAGAGGAACAACCTAAGTTCGTTCCAGAGGAGCTCGCATCCGATCAGGTGACCGGCGACCAACCTGGGGATGAGGATCAGTGATCCGCTTCTCTTGTTTTCTCACTTTAGTCTTATGTAATTTCCCTTTTCATAAATAAATATATTGCTTTTTTTTTTTTTTTTTTTTTTAACAATCTTTCATGAGTATTTACAATTTCCGCATTCTTTACAAATGAGATCGCATTCTAACTATTTACAATAATTTTGGTACAAGTTTATACGAACAGAATTGTACACTTGCTATTACAAAGATTGCAAAAATTAAGATCGACCTTTACAAGGAAATAATTGAGTTCGGAATTACTGATAATATGGTCGGAGATGCTAAGTATTCCAAGCTCAGGGTACTTTAGAACCATTCAGCATTTTGAGATGGTAAGTCCCTGGTCTTATTACTTTGGCGATGCAGTATGGGCCTTCCCAGTTCGGTCTCAAAACTCCCGCACTTGGTTCTCTAGCACCGAGAAGAACTTCCTTCAAAACAAGGTCGCCGACCTAGAAGTTTCTTCTTCTGACCTTAGAGTCGAAGAACCTTCTCATGCATTGCTGATAGGCTACTATTCTTAGCTGAGCCTTGCTGCGATGTTCTTCAACTAGATCCAGACTTGCGCGCATAAGCGCTTCATTGTTAGCTTCGCTATACAGGTCCCTCCGAAGTGAACTGGTTCCTACCTCCACAGGGATCATCTCTTCGCAGCCATATGCTAGCGAAAAAGGGGTTTCTGAGATAGAGGTTCTCAAAGTTGTCATGTATGCCCATAGGACTTCGGGGAGGTCGTCGGCCTAATTCCCCTTGGCTGCGCCAAGTTTGGCCTTAAGAGTGTGCTTGATGGTTTTGTTGATAGCTTCAACTTGGCCATTTGCTTACAGTCTTGCGATTGAGACAATTTTTTTGTGAATACCCAGCTCATCGCAAAACTGCTTGAACTCCTCATTGTCGAACTGCTTACCATTGTCTGAGATGAGAGTATGAGGAATCCCATAGCGATACACAATATTTTTGAAAACGAAGTCCTTGAGCTTTTTGGTCGTGATCGCGGCTAACGGTTCTGCTTTAACCCACTTGGTGAAGTAATCCACCTCGACCACGGCATACTGGACTCCTCTTTTACCAACTTACATGGGACCAATGAGATCGATTCCCCACATGGAGAATGGTTAGGGCCTGGTCATGGTTATCAGCTAGTGGGAAGGAGCTCACGGTATGTTCGCAAACCGTTGGCACTTGTCACACCTTTTGACAAAGTTGTGGGTGTCTTCTTGGATTAGGGGCCAGTAGTACCCTTGACGAACAACTTCGTTGGCGAGAGATCGTGTGGCGAAGTGATTACCACAGATCCCTTCATGTATCTCCCTCATGATGTAATCTGCCTCTTCGTTGGTTACACATCGGAAGAAAGGAGTGCTAAACCCCCGCCTGTATAGCTGGTCTCCGATGAGTGTGTAACGAGCAGCTCTTGTTCGTAGGACCCTTGCTTCGACCTTGTCGTTGGGCAAGGTCTCATCTCGGAGATACTGAATGATAGGGGTCATCTAGGAAACTGATTCTGTTACATTCACGACCTGTTCGATCGGGCTAACACAAGGGGTCTCGATGAACCGAACAGGAATGCTTTCCGGTGCATCTGAATCCAACGACAAGGCTATCCTTGCCAAGGCATCTGCCACAGAGTTGTTATCTCTAGAAATTTGTGTGATCGTGAAGTGCTTGAACGGCTCGAGTGCGGCCTTAGCTTTCTTTAGATAGTTGATCATGTTTTCTTCATTGGCTTGGTACTCCCTCAAAATCTGGTTAATGATCAGCATGGAGTCGCTGTGGATGCTGATCGCGGTTGAACCCATTTCTCTGGCCAACCGTAGTCCAGCAAGCATAGCTTCATACTCAACCTCATTATTGGTCGCCTTAAAACCGAACTGGAGAATGCCATGAATACGAATCCCTTCGAGACTCAAAAGGAGAAGACCTACCCCGGCCCTCTTTCTGTTCGATGATCCATCGACGTAGAGGCTCTAGGTCGATAGATTTTGGGTAGTTTCCTGAATGACTTCGCTGGGCTGTTGCTCCGACTCATTCGTCAAATGATATGAGAATTCTGATATGAAGTCGGCAACGGCCTACCCTTTGATGGTTGCTTTCGGTCTGTACTTCAGATTGAACTGACTTAATTCCATGACTCATTTAAGCAATTTACCCGATGCCTCTGGTTTCTGGATGACCTGCTTGAGCAGGTAATTGGTCATTACATGGATCGTATGGGCGTGGAAGTAAGGTCGCAACTTTCTGGAAGTGATCAGTAGGGTATAAGCTAATCGTTCCACTTTCGGATACCATATCTTGGCATCAAACAGACGCTTACTCGCGTAATACACTGGCCATTAGACCTTGTTCTCTTCTCGAACCAAGGCTGTACTGACCGTGAACTGAAAGATGGACAGATACAGGAGGAGGATCTCTTGCGAGAGAGGTTTAAACAGAAGAAGTGGCTTTCCAAGGTGTTCTTTAATACTCTAGAACGTCTGTTCGCACTCAAGAGTCCACTCAAACTTCTTATTGGCCCTTATACATCAAAAAAGGGCAAGCAGCGATCTGTTGCTCTCAAAATGAAGCGACTGAGTGTCGCTATTTGCCCATTAAGGCTCATAACTTGCTTTTTGTTGGTCGGGTTTTTCATATCGAGGAGAGCTTGAATTTTCTCGAGGTTGATCTCTATTCCCCTCTGATTAACCATGCATCCAAGGAATTTTCCTGAGGACACTCCGAATGAGTACTTAAGAGGGTTTAGCTTGATTCTGTATTTCCAAAGGATGTCGAACATCTCAGCGAGATGCACTATGTGATCTGAAGCGACATGCGACTTGACCAGCATATCATCTACATAGACCTCCATCGACTTCCCGATCTGTTCGGAGAACATCTGATTAACCAGTCGTTGGTAAGTCATGCCAGCGTTCTTAAAGCCGATGGCATAACTTTGTAGCAATACAGCCCCCGATCTGTAACAAAAGAGGTATGCTCTTCGTCCGATGCGTTCATCAGAATTTGATTGTATCCCTAGTACATATCCATAAAACTCAACAGCTCGTGCCCGGAGGTGGCATCCACGAGCTAGTCGATCCTGGGCAGGGGAAAACTATCTTTCCGACATGCTTTGTTGAGGTCGGTGAAGTCAACACAGGTCCGCCACTTGCCATTGGGTTTCTTCACTAGAACCGGGTTGACAACCCAACTCGGATAGAGCGTTTCTCGGATGGATCCATTCTGAAGGAGATTATCTATCTTAAGTTTCAAGGCAGCATTTCGCTCCAGATCCATTGCTCTTCTGTCGAATCGGCTTGGCTTCACTGTCGATGTTCAAGGCATGGCAAATAATATTCGGGCTGATCCTAACCATATATGCATGCGAACACATCGATATTCTCTTTGAGGAAGCTGGTCAGTTCAGTGGCGAGCTGGGGGTTGAGATTGCTCCCAATCCTCAATACTCTGCTCGACTCGCTTTGATTGACCGACACTTCAGACAGATCCTCAACTGGCCCATTGGAAGGGCATTCCTAAATACGAGGATCTATATTATCATCGGCTGGGTCAAGCTGCAGCTCGATTCAGTTGATCGCCATTGCCTGTCGGGGAATGTCGCGCGAGACGCCCTTCCCTTGCATGCCATCTGCACTGCCCTTACATAACAGTCGTGAGATACGCGCTAAGATCCGCTAACTTCTCCTATCCCCGTTGGGGTGGGGAATTTCATCTTAAGATGGTATATCGAAGTGACCGCCTTGAAGTTTCTCAACAGAGGTCGCCCTAGGATACCATTAAAAGCGGATGGGCAATCCACTATTAAGAATTCAGTTACTTTGGTTACCTCGTTAAAGTCACCCAGCGTGACTGGAAGCGAGATCGTTCCTTTAGGGATCAGGTGGTCCCCTGTAAAACCGTATAGGGGGATCGAGGCGAGCTTCAAGTCGGCCTCGTCCAAATTCATTCTTTCGAAAGCTGTCTGGAACAGGATGTTCACAGCATTTCCGTTGTCACCAACATTTTGTGGACGTCGAAACGCCCTATCAGGGGCGTGATGATGAGAGCATCATCATGGGGATGGTGCAATCAGACTGCATCCTTTTCGGAGAAGTTGATTTCCTCCTCCCGACGAACCTTCGATGGTCGCTGCGTCGTGTTCATCACACTGATGGGGTTGTGATAGGCTGCGCGAGCATATCTTTCCTGGACACCTGGCGAGTTCCTCACAAGGTGCGGTCCTCCAAAGATTACTCCGACGCTACAGATACCCTTGCGATCACGACGCTTCTTTCCTGGTTCCCCTTGATTTTTCTCCTGCACGGGAGTGGAGTCATCAATATAATCTTTGAAATGCCCATGCTTGATTGCCTGTTTGAGAGCTCGGCACTCATCGGTGTGATGCATATTATCCCGATGAAAGTGACAGTATTTTTTATTATTTCTGACTGATGGGGGATTTTTCATGGGCTCATGCTCTTCGAGCAGGCTGGCTTCTTCTGACTTGTCAAGAATAGCAAAAACAAATGCATTCAAAGGCGTATACTGATTCATGTCGCGATCGCGACGAGAAACTGGAGCATAAGACTTTTTGGGCTCGAACCGTGGTTTCTTTCCTTTTCATTGATCGTCATTAGCCCATCTGCGATCAACTCTCCTACTTTCCCCCTCTCCTACCTTCCCCCCAACTAGGTGCACTACCTAAAGCGTCGCGGTCGTGGCTGTGGAGCGCCACCACGGAGTTTTCAATACGAAGGTATTTCTCTGCAAAGTTGTAAAAGCAGGTGAGAGAAACATCATCCTCAGCCTATAGCTCTTTCCACAGGTCAGTCTGTGGGTGAACTCCTGCTATGATGAGAGTCCAAACAAACTCTTCGGGAGTGTGAGCTACCTTATTAAGCTCTTTGTGGAATCGGTCGATGTAAGACTGGAGGGATTTATCCCTCCCTTGCCTTATGTTGCTGAGGTAGCTTAAAGGCATTGAGAACTTTCAGTTTGCTTGGAAGTGTCTCAGGAACGTCGTGCTCATCTGAGGCCACGAGCTGATCGATCCCGCTAGGAGCAACCTGAACCACCGTTTGGCATGAGAGGTTAGGGTTACTGCCAAACAACGACACTTCGCCAAGTCTGAAACCTGGTGAAGCTCCATCAGGTCATTGAATTCATACAAGTGATTTTGCATATCAGAATTTCCATCGAACACCCGCATATCGGGCATTCTAAATCTTGATGGGAGAGGGGCGGCCCTTGCTCATTTTGCTGAGCTTTTAGCTGATCTAAAGCTCATTGTAGCTCATCAATCTGAGGTAGCGGAGCTATCTAGGGATTGCTTTCTCCCATACGAGTTCGACCCTCACGATTGCGGTTGAAGAAAGTCTGGAGGTCGGATTCCTCTTCTCCTAGGTCGAAAATGTCGGTCGCTCTTGACAGACACTAGCTAGAGTCGTGTGATGGCGATGAATGGTGCGGAAAATTTTTATGACCTCCACGGTGGTACGAACAGCCCCGCGGAGTGTGGGAACCTCCCACATGATGACGATCGGGATTGTTATTCTGGCGGTGCTGAGAATCGCCTCGCCTAGCACTTTTATGGGAGTGCTCATGCGACGTGGCATGGGACGGCTCGGCATGCGACCTTTCACCGAGCCTTAACGCCACGAGTATTCTACTCGGGATGTGGTCGGTGTTTGCCAGCCCTTTGGAGCCCTTAGGCCCGCTGTTCACCAGTTTCTTACCCTTCTTTCAGCGCGTCGCAGTGCACACGGCATGGGCTATCGCCCTTTTCCATGCTTTCACACGACCTACATGCGTTTTTGGCTGTTGCACTGCCCCATTTGATTCGGGTGGCATGCCCCGGTCCAACCTTTGGTTGACCGTTTGGAGAGTATTGTTGAACCTCTCCAGGTAGCTCATGACGGCAAGGTTAAGTTGTGAGCTTGAAGGGATATCCCTCGCGGCATTTTGCAGAACCGAGGGCACCTCTAGGGAAATGTCCTCTTGTACCTGGGGGATCTCCTCATTACCATGATTGGTTCGCTCAGATTTGAATCGGCGACCCATTTGTTGTTGTAGGACCGTTTAGTCAGAGATTCTCCTGATGAAAGACGAATACTGAATCAAGCCCTCCTTCTAGCACCAAACTATTGATGTTTGATTTTGACACCAACGACTTGCACGTGGGAAACGCTGAGCTGACTCAGGAGACACACATGAATGAGGGATTGAGAATGTAAATGGTGAAAAGACAATGTTTAAAGTGGTTCGGATGCTTAAACAAGCGAATCCTATTTATATTTGAAGGATCAGGTCGCGACTTAGCGAGCTGACTTTTAGAGTATTGAGAATACAAATGAGAGAGAGACTAAGCTATTACAGAGAGAAGATAGCTAATCAAGGGTAAAAATGAACGAATCCCACAAACGAGAGAGAAACTCTTTATTTATAGTGGGATACATTGAGGTAATGATTACTGAATCTGTAAAAAAGGGTTAGGTACCGTGCAAATCCTTCCTTGTGTCCCGTTGTTCACCTACTCGAGTGATTTCCTCGGTTCATGTAGGGATTGGACACGTGGACAGCCTCCAGCCTCTCGTCAGTCTAGCGCACACCCACTACACTGGCAGCAACATACTGCTCACGCCAGCATGTGACATGGCCGCGCCTGAATGGTTGTAGGATCTGCCTAGACTCTGACCATTTGTGCTGACTGGGCTCTGCATCAGCCCTACTTTTCAAGGCATAACAAAACGCAAGAATGAAAAAAAGAATTTGCCTTTCTAAAATATAGATATAAAGCTGTAATACGAAGTTGAGTGCATATTGATATGAATTAAGACGTTAGTGATTAAGCAATTAGGGACAGTCTTAGCAAATTTTGAAACCTTTAGTTGTGCTCCCTCCGCTGCTAAAGCTAAGTCCATTGTGCAGGTTTTACCAGTACAGTATTTGGGTTTTGAGTTTCACATATTTCTCTTAAAATTTGGTCTTAAATAGATAAATAAGAAGAGAACCAACACCTCTGATTGAATAAAAAAATTCATGAGGCAGCAAGGTTCTTCCACTTAAGTAGAGAATAGTCATACTTCTGTTTCTTAGTTGCAACGTTTTCCCGATTGGTTTGGCCATAAATCTTAAGTGGAAACAACATTTATAAAGATCATGGTCATGGTTTCAGTTTTTGTGAGTAGCGACTCAAAGGGGATTGCAGGCAAAACTGGTAAAAGAAAGGGGCAAAAATTTCTTCTATGATTTTGCAACAGAGATTGTAAGTTTTTAAAAGCCAAACAATGACAAGAACGTTCCCTCTTTCTAGTTTTCTTGCTAGACTGATCCTCAATGTCCCCTTACAGAAAGACTAAGTTACAGCAAGATCATACAGTCAAGACATTTCTAGATGTTGGGAAAAATGCATATTAGTTCTGGCAGGGCGGGCTGCAAGTGAAAATGCATATTAATTCCGGCAGTGGGGGCTGCAAGTGAAATATGTAATGAAATTTAGTTTGATCCTTATAGAAAGTCAGTACACATATGATAGCATATAAGACTATTTAATTAAACATTCTCATCACATTAACAAAAAATGAATGGCTGCGCAATCCAGGTAAAAAATTTCTCATGTCTTAGGAATGGCAATCTTCTATGAAGATAAATACTTCTTTAGAAATCATTGGTAGACTAATGCAATTCAGAAAGTATGACAATCAGCAGACTGTGCCCCCTCAACAAACTATTCTTATAGTTCCATGCCTCAAAACATTTTAGGAGCTCAGGATCACACATGACACGACACATAATTCATGCCATCGATCTCTCGGCACAACAGAATACCCTCAAGCTTTCACTGATGATGGTTAATGAGGAAATACAAGGCTCTATAGTTTCACACAACACTCCCCTTGAGACATGTTAGTATGCCATGAAACTACTGGTGGAACAAATAATGCATGAAAAGTTGCATTCATATAGCTAAGTGTGTAGTCTTTTGCAACAATCTCAGGTGGACTTTGATTTTCTTTGTGAAAATGACCGTCTTGTTGATAGGGGATATATGACCTCCCAAATATTGTGAAACATTCCTTTATCATATACGTTATTCTTAACAACCACCTCGGCATCTTCTAGAGGGGATCGTCGAAAAAAAGCTTTCCACTTGCTCTCTGGAAGCTTGCTTTCACTGCTCATGCCACTTATACTTGATTTAAGTGCTGCAGCACTTGCCCTTGCTTCATTTAGCTTTCTCCGCCAGTTTATGTAATCTTGCCACTTGAAGGTCTGTGGTTTAAGTACATAACCATACATTAATTCACAGTTTCAGTAATGAGAATCTTGCTATGTAATGTTACAGACGTGAATGTAAGGAAAATAAAACTATTCGACAACGTTACCTCATTTGTTGTTGTATTTGTCCGACAAAGGTTGGCATGATACCCAAAGAAACCCGCCAGTAAGAGAGAGACAATGGCAAGAAACACCATAAGTAGTATCTGAGTGTTATATGAGCCCAACAACCACTATTACACACCAAAAAAAAAAAACATTTATCAAATAGCCAAACCAGGTATGTCATGGCATCAACTTCTAAATGACAATTGTGATAGCCACTAAAAGACTCCAATGCACATACACAAACATAACCATCACTAAGAGCCAATCAAAGTAACAATATTCTTGACATCTAAAAGGAGAATGAATGCTTTTTTAAGTAAATTAAGGAAATCTTCTCAATCACCTCAGAACTCGAGTCAACAAACAAGAGACACAACATTCTTCTTGCAAACAGATAGAAGAATGATCTCCTAGATTTTAATTCTAGGGTAAATCAGGAATATATTATGGGAAAAACTTTCGAAACTTCCACATGCCATTGGAAAAAGCTATTCTCTTAAACTGTTCCAAAACACAAGTTTTGGCTTACGCTTCAAAAGACAACTTCAGATCAGAGAAGGTGTGAAAGAGAAAATTACAATTCTCACCTGTACAACATGCGGTGCTAAGCTGTAAAAAGAATTTTCTATGCCATAATAAACTGCAAAAAAAAGATAAAGAGAGGCAAGCCGCAATAAGACTTATAAGCAAATGTCTAACAACTAGATGATTTTAAAGTCAAATCATCTTTACCTGTCAGAATATATACAACTCTTAATTCTTTCAATCGACCAGCAAGAACCAATCCAATAGCAATGGTCCCATATAAACAAAGAAGGAAATGCCTGCAAAACACTAATGAAGCATTTAACATAATAAATAAACAAACAACAGAGCTGTAAAGATGAGTTTGACCCCTATTATTCACAAAAAACTAAAATATTTATATCTTCAAAAACCAACCTAAAAATGAATTATACAAGCAAATGAACAAACAAAATGTCAGACTAAACGGTCCCAACCAAAACTTACATTGTTTGCTGATAAAATAAATTTTTGATAAATCAAAAAGCACTCACCATAAAAGAAAAGCCAAGAAGTATCGGGTATTTCTCTCCCCTATACAATTATTCTGCAATAGTAAAGAAACTTCAAAAGAAACCAAAAAATCTAATAATTTTCAATATATAACTAAAATGGTTTAAGATAATGCGAACCATCCATCCACAATGGTGGTCAAATCGGGCAACACACCGACCACATATGCCGCAGTGTTTGGACCTAGCAGGCCTGAAGCAGAGATTCAATGAAGAAGTCCCATCATTACAAATAAAAGAGAAAACTTCTGAAGAGCATGTGTACAAGGAAAAACAATGAACTCACTTTGGAATTTTACAAGTAGAACATTCTTTATCTGTGAATATAATATTGTCATAGGGATAAGCAGAGAGATACTGGGAAACATTTTCTGCATTCACAGTTCCTGCATCAGTAAAGCTAGTCAACAGGAAAAGTAGAATCCCGACACCAACTCCCAACAAGCCTGTGTACCTGGAAAAACATCCAAATAGATGACTAAGTTCACAACAGAACACATGGAGGAAATTGTAATGCCATTAAAAGAGTAAGCACATCCATACACGGCATGTTACCTGTGAATTCCACTTAAATAATATCCAGGAATATAGCTAAAGCATGACTTTGCAATAAAATAGTAAGTCCCACCAATTATTGCCAAATAAATTATCTGCAGTTAAAGATAAAGTTTAACAAAAGCTTGACCATGTGCCATAACAAGAAAGCAAAAACCAGTTATATATTAGATCATAAGCATAAGAAACAGTTAACGTCATAATTTATTAGCAGATTTATGACAAGCTCATTTAGAGGAATGCCCTTGTAACCCCTTGCTTAAAGGAAGATGAACTAAAATTTCTTCAACATGTAGTAGAATTTTAACATCAAAATCTAAGTGTGCTAAGGCCAAGCCTGATTACCCAAATGCCGAAGAAAACTAATGGTGCACCTTGGATAATTGTATCACCAATTGAAGCGCTTCAAATACCCAATAGAGCATTAATACCTATCTTCTTCATGCTGGATAAAATACAGGAAAAATTACATTTTTGAGATCAAAAGAGAACTTCAATTGTTTTTGGAGAAGTACTAAATAGATGTTTTCTTAAAAGTGCTCAAGTAAAAAAGTAGTGATTTGCGAAGAAGCACATGATAGGTGATTTTCTTCACAAAGCATGTATAAACGCTTTAACAAATAGAAGTTTTACGAAAAAGAACTTCAAAATACATCCTTAAATGATTCTTAAGCACTCCAAAGTACACCCTAAAACAATACTCACTCGTCACTAAAATCCCGAATTATCTCGTCAAAACAGTATCATAAATCCTTTCCAAAGAAGCACTTGATAGGTACTTGTTTCTTAAAGCACTTAATAGTGCTATAATAGACAACATTTTTACTCAAAAACACTTCCTACAAGAATACTCTCAAAATCACCCTAATGATACTCACTCTGTCACTCATCACTCAAATCCTGAAATTCCCTTGTCAAAACACTATCATTAGAATCATTTCCGAAGAAGAACTTCACAGGTCCTTTTTTCCTTAAAGCACTTATAAGTGCTTATTAGATAGCATTTGTACTCAAACGAGGTTCCTACAGAAGCACTCTCAAATACACCCCAATACCATACTCACCCATCACTAGACCCCAAAATCCCCCCCTAAAACACTATAATTCAAGTCAACACTTTCCGTTTCAAAACAAACATGTACAAGAACAAGCTCCAAAACACCAAAATCAACAAAATACACTACAATCCCAATTACGAATCCATGTTTTATTCAAATTCATCAAATAACTAACATGCACGAATAAATAAACAAAAACAAACCTGTAAAATCGGGTTAGGCCGATCGCAACAAAAATGCTCAACCGAAAGAATCGCATTAGTCCCCTTCTCCCCACATACGAACCCAACAAACCGGCTACAAAAATAAAAAAATAAAAAATAAAAACCCAGAAATAAAATCATCACAGCGAATCAAAACCCGAAAAGGAGACAGAATGTGTAAGTGGGTCCGTACAGAAAGTAATCGTAGGCGCCAAAAGTGAGAAACCGGTGGACGCGTTCGATGGGGGTGCCTTTAAAGATGGGCCATTGGCCACAAAGGAAAGAGACGACAACTAAGGCCGTGATGAGGCCGTGAATTATGAGAACCCACATGCTTTTTTGCTTTGGTTTAGCGAGACTGCGAGAGAGAGTACGAGGTGTTTAGACGAGCATTCAGTTTTTGTCAGTTTTGTTTGCCTTTGACTTGGTGCATTGGGGACGGCGTTTGACTTTGACTGTAGTTTCAGTTTTAGTTATTACTGTATTTATATTTTCCCTGAAAGGAAAACGAAAATCAAATTATATTGAAGAATTTTCTGGTAAATTTAGTAAAATAATTAGCTAAAGCCAAAAAAAAAAAAAAAATGCAAATACAGAATACTAATATTCAAGAACTTACAAGTAAAATAATTTAATCTTATTAATTATTTATGAAGGTATTTCTAAAATTTAAAAATCCTAATATTCAAGAACTTACAAGTAAAATAATTTAAATACTAATATAATTTCAAATTAATTAATACATTAAATTAAACCCTTTTATTTAACAGGATGTCGAACGATCTTGCACACCTCGAGTAATCTTGTAATGATGTGCTTAAATCTTGAAAGTCTTGAATTAAACCCATAAAGGACTAAATAAATTCATCTTCACTTGATATTATTTTGAGATCAGTCATCAGCGTGTGTGTAGCAAAAATTTGCTGCAGAATAACAAATCTGAACTTCACTCAAAACTCAACACAAGTGAACAGCTGAACATTACTGATTCAAGAACTACTACTTTTGAAGAAGAGACTAATCAAGTAAATCCATTACTGTAAATCTATAACGTAAATTTTCACATTCTCTATACATGGCTATGGTAAAATCTCATATGCTAAATGTGACAAGTTGTAATTCACAAGTGGAGGCAATTTGGGGATTAATTAGAGTAAGATGGCCAGTATTTTATATTGCTGGACAATGGACATCAACTTTGAACCATTTGGAACTAAATGTCAGATTCATCTATGGTATCTTCTATAATGTCAATGCAGGATGCTACAGATTTTGCCATGGACATGGCTTCAGCAAGTTTGGCCCGAGCTGCTTCGTGGCGGCGCAAAAGTAGGACTGTGTTTAGTACAGCCCATCTGACTTGAGAGTCTGCTTTCTTCTGTGTGAAGCCTAAGCCTTTAAGTAATGAATCCAACTGTTTCATAATCACACTAGCTCAATTAGTAATGTTGATACTTGCATAGTTCTATCTCTTTTTGGATGAAATAGATTTTCATGGATAGGTTTTGAGTAGAAAATTGAGGAGAGGAAATGTATGAACCTTGTTTATATCAGCAAGGCCACCCTCAGCATATCCATATAATAGATATTCCGTCGCCACGCCTGCTAACGCTATACATGAGAATCTGTTCAACGTCTGATAAGATATAATCAACCTTTAAAATTTTCTCATGTTTCAATAGAATAAAATAAAATGGTGTTTCAAGAGCAGCATACAACTGAAATTGATAAGTTGTCAACAAGCAGGAAGGAAAAAATGTGACAAGATGTAAACATACCGTAGCTGATACTTTACCAGAATTAACCTGCATGGCATGAGAAATCACACAATTAAAGAACAATAGAAAACCTATAACTATTCTAACATTGAGATGTTCAACCAGAAAGAAAGTGCCTAGTAGTTTTGTATGGTAGCTAAAGTTTCTGCTGGTTGAATTGAGTAGAGGAATTATCATTTGCAGAGGGGGATAAAACGGTAGATTGGAGTGTTAATTGCAAACAACTAGCAATCAAACTCATTCAGTAATTTTTCCAGATTTCACAGCTCAAATAGTTTGCCTCTCTTGACAGGTTAGGATTTTAGTTTAGCTACTCTTCACTAGTGAACTGAAACTGGATAAATGTGGACACAGTAAAATCGCTTAAAATGCATAGAGCCTAAAAAAGGGGATCAAAGTATACTAGACAAGGCAAACCCAAGCAAGAAATAATAGGACACCTACAGAAGAAAGTCTACCAAAGAAAGTAATATATTATAAGAACTTACTTCTTCAAGAAACTCGAAATCCACAAAAGCAGTTCCTGCTTGAACATTGAGTGATCCTTCTTTCTGAAGAGCTTCCAAACTAGATAGTGTATACCCTTTGGGAAGAATACCCACCAAGTATGCAATTAAGAAATGACCAGCTTCATGCTGCAGAAAAGATCATAGTTACATAATTTTGTGGAGAACAATCTCCATTATGCAATGCAAAGTATTCAGACCAGTCAGCTGGAGTTAATATTGATGAAGTACATATGTTCTGCAAAAATGTTAGAAAGAGACTTCTTTGAACATATAATAGCATGAGAAACAAGAAGTGAGATGGATTTCCATGTCACTGTGGTCAAAAGATACACAAAATTAAATAAGAGAGATCAAGAGATGTTTCTTACTTGAATAACCCTGTTGTGGTACTTCTGGCTAAAAGTGTGACCAATTGTGTCAAGAACCAAACTGCCAACTCCACCATTAAAAGAAACCTACGGAAAACCAATATGATTACTACACCAACAAATCAATAGACTAGGAACTCTCCTCCACTATAACTGATCAAGAAATATTTGAATCAACCAATATCCCTAGTTCATGAATAAGCAGTGAAAGAGAAAATTACATAAAGAAATGGGTTTGGAAGACACGGATTAAAGTAAATTACCGAGTCCAACGTCCAGAAAAACAACAATGCTAGAGACAAATAAAATATCTGTTGCGGACTAAAACCAAAAACATTCCATGCCGCAATTCCTCCTACAGCAGCAGCAAGCTGCAAATTCCGTTCAATCGAACCAAGAGTTTGATCCACCGGTGACAAAAGAGACACCGCTTCTATTCCGTTCAGCTTCAATTCATCTAATGTATAGAGCCTTTGAGGTACCTGCAAATCTAATTCACTCTGCGTAAGAAGCCCACATGTCTAATTTATCCATTTAACTAATTTATTCAGTGAAAAAGGGTATCAGAATCAGACTAAAACAAACCTGACGAGCAGCTCCGAAACATCGAAGGCCACCGGGTTTTCCTTGAAAATCCTTGACTAAAGCAAGAGCCGACCTCTCATCTCCCTTGCTTAGCTCCTTATCAACTTGCTCCAACACTTGTCGTTTAGAGATTATTCCAATTTCAGATGAACTAACAATTCTGGTAGTAAATGAGAAAGCTCTGGCCTCTGGACGTGAATGCAAGAAACACAAGTTGTTGTAAACCAAAGTGCCCATTCAACTCAGAGAAAATGAAAAATATTAAATAATTATGAACAAAATTATGTATATATAAAGAGGAAAAATAACGGTAACCAGTAATACATTGACAACTAACCTGACGCCACGTCATCATTCAGATAACGAACAAATATGAAACGGTGACGTTTTTGTTATAGATAGATTGTTTCTCGATAACCTAACGGAAATTTTGCAAAGAGAAAGAATGAACTTGGCGGTGAGTTCTCAGCTCGGACGAGAACTACTGGTGACTGGAAGGGAAGCTGATTTTGCAATACGGCGTCGTCGAGCTCTGAAAAGAGTTGACAAAGAGCTTTCGAGAGGCAATTTTAAAGCTGCTCTCAATCTTGTGAAGCAGTTACAGGGCAAGCCCAAGGGTCTTCGTGGCTTCGGTGCCACCAAACAGGTCGTCTCTCTCCCTCCCTTGAATTTCGTCCAGGTGTGAATTTTTATGTATTAATACGTACACTTGCGTTTTTGTGTAGGTTCCTAGAAGGTTGATATCGATGGATGAATTAGAGCTAAATGCCGTGGAATTATCATCTATCAGATCGTTGTTTGATTCGGTTATGGATTCAATTGAAAGTTGTAGTCGGTTTGATTCATTAGATGAGGTGTGGTTATTGATTTTTAATAGTAGAATGCAGCTTTCTTAATCTATCATTTTACAGTTCATTAATTATTGTTGGGTTTGACTGATAAATTAGAATTATAATGCAAAAACAAAAATGACCTTTTTTTCATTCTCTGATTTCACATTAGTTCTTAGGATAATATCTTAAAACTTTGTTCCCGGAAATTTATTGTATCCTTTAAAAAGAAAAAAGGAATTTAAAATCCATAATGTACAGTGTGTCATTTCTTTGCAAAACAAGCTAGGCATAATGTACTATTCTAGAGTTTTTATGCGGGAAATGTAACTTTCATGTCAATTTTGAAGTTTAAACCAGTGAATGTTTGTTTCATGGCAGGTCCTTACGAGATTTCAGTATTGACTGAGTTTGCTTATTTCATTTGTGAAATGTTTGAACTTCCATTTGTTTTTAAAAGTTCCTAATAAGTTACAAGATGGCTTGTTCTACTTTTTCTTTAACAGGTTCCAAGTGATAGGGTTGAAAGCTTGGTGGAAGATGAAGGCTATGAGTCTCTTTGTGAAGAGGATTATTCCATGTGCATGCAAGTAAGATGAACCACTACCAGGAGTTTAAAATGTGTTGCAAAAATTGTATAATTATGAAAGACAAGTAAGAGTTTTTCTTACATTTATCACTGAAATTAGTGCTGTTGAGATGACCAACTGCTTGCTGGCTTTCCTTTTGATCCAAATGTAACCAGTTTATAACTATAAAAGATATGTAAAATTCGGCCACCCTGCAATTACATATCGGTGAATCTGAAGCTGAATATACTGTATTGTTGGTAAAGTTAATTGGGAAACATATTGCGTAGATATTTTTAATGATAAACTATCATTTAGATTGTTATTTTAACCGCAGCCTTTAATACGGTATATTGTATATGTATATGTATATATGTATGTTTCTTTTCATAATCTCTTTCGACAGGGTATGCTTAACATTGTAAGATATACTTGAACAGCATGAAGCTGGTCATTTTCTTGTTGGCTACTTGCTAGGGGTTCTTCCCAAAGGTTATGAGGTACCAAGCACAGAAGCTCTGAGGCAGGATGAATTCGCTGCCGGAAGAGTAAAATTTGTGGGTTTTGAATTTCTTAAAGAAGTAAGTGTGCTGTTGTCTTCTGCAGAAAATTAGTTGACTATAGTTGCTTGTATTTTCTTATATACTCAGTGAATATATGGCCAATTGTTTCTGTATCCTTTTTTCACATGTGTTGAGCAAATCATTATTGGGTTGTTGTTGTATGGATGATTGGTTTGTCACTGAAAGTTTCGATTGCTTGAATCATCGCTGTATCTTATTCTGTTTAATGTGTAGGTTTTAAATTATCTTGGATTTCAAGACTTTCCATGCCATGCAGGTTTATATTCCAAGGATGCTAAAGACAGATATTGGTCAAGTAAGCAATAGGGTAAGATACTGAGACATTTCTTTTCTCTGTGGCATTGCACAAGGTGCTCTCCTTTATATTGCATACACTTGTAATTCTTGACTGTCAATTATTTAGCACTGTGTTTTTTTCAGATTCAATTTTTTTCTCTTTTTTGCTAATATATAATTGCAATTATTTCTATTTCCACCACCATCATTGATCAAGTATTCTTCGATAGCTTTATTTTCTTCTTCTATTTTAATCATGAAATGAGCCCTATATTAGTTTGGTTTTCATTATGCACCCCGGAAAATATTTTCTCTTAATCTGGTTGTCAAGTAATTGTGTGGCAATTTTAAGCTGAAGCTAGAGTGTTGAAAGCCTAAGTAGAGGGGAAATTTCAATTTTCATTCAAGGTGTAAAGCTTTGTTTTTGGTCTCGTTCTTTATGAGTACCACATACACCTTTTGTGCTTTCCACTACTTCTTTCTGTTATGGTAACCTCTCAAGGGTTTCACAAAGAGTGCTAGAGTGGAATAAGAAAAGTGGGTTGAAACTTGAAAACAATAGCTCTACTCAAATTCATTAATTACTCAAGTGTAGAAACTTAGTGTTAAGTTATTGGGGGGTCAAATGGACTGTTTATCCAGCATCAAGGTTCCCACACTTTATTCCTTAATTAAACTTAAAAAAGGCGTCCCTAACAGCCTGTTTCTCGATCATGAATGGGTGCAGATTTTGAACAACTTTTCATGCATAATTTTAGGAGGCTTAGTGGCAGCACACTTGGTATTTGGATGCTCAAAGGGCCATCATTCTGATATTGACAAGGTCTGAGTTTTGCTTGTCATGATACTTCGTATGAGTTATATGTGCTAACTGCTTGTCTCTTATTATGGTATAGCTGGAAAGAGTATTCAAATGGTTGGGCTACAGAAAGGGTGAAGCTATCTCTCAAGTGAAATGGGCTGCTCTGAACACCGTTTTAATTTCACATCGCAACAGTGAAGCTAGATCAAGACTAGCCAAGGCCATGGCAGCCGGAAGATCAGTCTGCTTATGTATCGAAACTATAGAAAACGCCATACATGGAAAAGAAATCTAGCTAATTTAAGGATGACACGTTATATTATATTTTACTGAGTTGCATATTCTACCTAGACGGCAAGGCAGAAACAGCTTGCAAGGGTTTTTACTTCAATGATGAAAGCTCTCACCCACTGCCATCCTCTTGCCTTTTTTGCTTATTGGAAGGATATTGATCGAACTGGTTGATTCAATAACTTAAACTCTAAATCCTAAACCTTTTTTGGCCCTGAAGTTAACCTTTCTGTCGTGTTTTGATAGAGCTTTGTGAAAGCTCCAGAACTGTCTACCATTCATCGACTTCATAAACAAGAGATGGACAGGAAAGTTGTGGAAGCCAGACAAAACAACACGAAGTAAAGCAAAAAATTCCAGTAAACAATTAGGAAAAAAGGTAAAATATCTCATGGGCATATTGATTAATCACAAAGCTACTTATGAAACCTGAACATATCAAAATCCATGTTGCCAGCTAACCAAAAATCCCATCATTTTTTTTTTTTTTTTATATTACAAGGGCGTAGAGAGAAATAAATATTAGTAAACCCTAAAAAAAACAAACTAGAACTCCTGAGAAGCAGAGCCAATATCTCCCTTTCCTTTGCCCACCTTCTTGGGAAGCAGAGTCTGGTGAATGTTGGGCAAAACACCTCCATTAGCAATTGTAACTGAGCCCAAAAGCTTGCTCAGCTCCTCGTCATTCCTCACAGCCAACTGGATGTGCCTCGGCACAATACGATTCTTCTTGTTATCCCTCGCCGCATTTCCAGCAAGCTCCAATACCTACAATAAACCAAAACCAAAAATTGGAAATCATTAATTTTACAAACGACTTCTAAAAAAGATTCAACCCACAACAAAAAACAATATTTATACAATTTGGTAATCAATGACACCCAAACAGTAATCAAAACCTAATCATTTAGGTACAATCAAACAAAATCAAAACAGAGAACCCAACGAGAAAAATTATTTACGGAAAAGAATTATACCTCAGCAGCGAGGTACTCAAGCACGGCGGAGAGGTACACGGGAGCTCCGGCACCGACACGCTCGGCGTATTTTCCGGCTTTCAAAAACCTAGCAATACGACCGACAGGAAACTGAAGCCCCGCCTTATGGGACCGCGACACCGACTTCGATGCCTTCGGCTTGCCTCGGCCTCCCTTTGTTGTACCGCCAGTAGAACTCATCCTTCTATCAAAAATTAAAATCCTAACCCTAGCTTTCGTTTAGATTGATTCTGTTCAAAGAGTTGATGCCAAACAGAGTGTGAGAAATGTTTAATTTTGAGAAATGAAAGTGGCGTGATGGTTTATATAGGAACTGTTATTGTGTTGTGATTGGCTCAGTGGATGGTCACGGGGATCGCCAACGTGGCACAAAAATTTGGGGTTAGCGGGAAGATGTGTGCTAGTTAGGAGCGGTGTTTCCCGGGCTGATTTTTTTAAGTTTGGGGTGCTATAAAACGACGTCGTTGAAGTTTTGAATTTATTTATTCTACATTAATTAGCCATTATATATTGAAAGCCCATCAAATGACAACAGAAGCCCATTGGGTCATTGGTTTCTGGCCCATTGGGCCATTGGTTCAGTTGATGGTCATGCGGTGTTTCCCCGATTGGTTTTTTTAAGTTTGGGGTACTACAAAACGACATCGTAGTAGTTTTGAATTTATTTATTCCATTTAATAAACAATAAATATTAGTTCACAACTCAATCTCATAAACTCTCTCTTATAACCCAACTCTTACGTAAAAGTTTCCAGTTTTTTGTTGATGAATTTTTAATTTTGAAAAATTCATCAGCAAAAAATTGGGAACTGTCATCTCGAGTTGTGAGATTGAGTTGTAAAAATATAATATTGCCCTTTCATAAATTGAAAGCCCATCAAAAGACAAGAGAAGCCCATTGGGCCATTGGTTTCTGGCCCATATCAGGAGATCTGAGCCATTGATTAATACGTGGGCCATAGAATCAATTCAACAAGGCTGGATCTGGGCCATGCATCTTCTGTTTGAGAATTATTTGTCCCATGAACTTGGTACAATTACCTTAGGAACTATCATGTCAAGTCAACAATTTACAAGTGACAAATTTTGGTAATGCCCATCAAGTTATCATTCCATATTAATGTCATAATTAATTATGATTTGTTAATATTAGTCACCTTATCATTACCCCTTCCTTAACCAAGAAAATAAACCATACTTTAATTATTAAACGTGTTCAACGATAGTCTAGAACTAGTATTCTTTGTCGTTTTAATATAATTTTACGTGAAACAATCGACAAAATGATTATTTTTGATGTAATATGATATTAACTTTCACTTTAAAAGAAAAAGGGTTTAGTGAACTCTCATAATCAAAACCTCCTTAAAAATCACATATGGATGTGAAAGAAATTATTTAACCATTACATTACAAATTTAGATCTAGATCTAGTTCTAATTTATGCCCTCGTAAGCACATGACCTCATTAAATGCATTGTTATTCATATTATGACTCGCTCTGCTCCAAAAACATCAAGTTTTTAAACTGTTGAAACAGAAAATCGCACTAACTAAAGAAATTCGATTAACCTTGAGGGAATCGAATCAAAATGCCGCGTGATTTTCCAAAAACATGCAAATGCAACTGAAAAATCTTGAGCCCTGAAACAGTATTGTTAAGATGAAAAGGGAAAAGGGGAAAAGGATTTTGCTTAAATGTGTTGATACCTTTGGCAATTGCCCAATTGGTAGATAGCTTGATGGATGGAGATTTTGAGGTCTTTATCAAAATATAACTTTCCAGCAACAAGAGAAAAAAAAAACCAAAAGCATTTTTCCAGACTACAGCTTTTGATTCCAAAACAGCTATTTGTGAGATTCCTCCGCTTATTATTCATCATAGAATTTCATCATGTGTCAGCACTATGCATGCTTGCTGAAATCTCCAGTGGAAGGAATCTGCAAACAGTTCCTTATTTGGGCCCTCTCATCCAGTTTTCATCCTCCTTTTGGTTTATCAAAAAAAAAATAATAATAATAATAATCCAAATAGTTGTACAATGACTCTTGGGTATATTATTCAAGAGATTCTGAGTTTAAGTCACCTGAATTGTTAATATAGATATCCATTAGAGGGTATATTTGGTCATTAACTTCAGAGTCCTGAGGGAGAGTATACCTGATCATTAATTTCAAGGCCTCATGGGAGGTTATATTCGATTGTTAACTTCTGGGGCTTAGGAGATTAGTCGACGTGCACACAAGCTGGCATAGAGAGCCTCAGTCACCAAAAATAAGAAATAAAATAACTCCCCCTCACTTATAATCAAATGACAAAAATCTCATATAATTATAATAATAACATAAATCCTTACGTTGCAGTCTTAAAGTAAACGGTAAAATGACAATTCTGTAAATATTTATCAACTCATCATGTTATAAATTCTAAACGGCATACTAACGGCAGAGAAATTTTTATTATTTCTGAAAAATCAGGGGGATTTATTTTACAACATATCAAAATATATTTGATACTTCATAAGAACAAAATAAAATAAAAATGGTAATAACATAATGCTTGGATTTAGGCTGTTTTGATTAAATAAGGTAAAAAAAGGGAAGCTAATGTTAAAACATAAAGTATAAGGGTAAAATTAATTTTTTTTTTTTTTTTTTAATTCTAAAGTTCAGTGGGGGCTCATGTCCTCGCTCACCACTTTCGTGGCTAATTAAAAAATAAATAAATAAATAAAAGCACATAATTAATTAACACACAAAATACAAACCCCACACGTTTGGTAACAGTCTAAGATTAGAATAGTCTAGTGATACCTAATGATTGCCACCCAAAAATATATCTCTTTCTAATTACAGAAATTTACAACCACAAAATATAATAAAAATAAAATTCCTTCGTCAAAATTTCAATCATTGAGTATTGCCAATTTAGCAATCATATTAATTGTACACGGCTCTAATAATTAATGCGACATTAACACCCCCAATATTATTGTTTTCTTCCTCCATCACCCTCACAATTCCATCTTCTCAATAATTACAATACCGGTCATGTAATGTTATCTCATCCCCCACATGTATACTATTTGATTGTCGTAATTCGTGTGTCGTAATCTAAGAAATTCGACTGGATTAAGATTACGTTGCTTAAATCCTTTAATAATGATATTTAAAACTTTAGTTAATTTGAAAGGTCATGTTTTGAGAACGATGTTTGAATGTTGCAAGTAATTATATTTTACCAAATTATCCTTATACGATATTTTGCGATTTTTTGTATATTGAGAATGTGTGTATATAAGTACTTACGTATCAAATATATCTCTTGGATATACTCTGAATTCAAGTCTCTTTAATTATTTCTTTTGCCCTATCAAAGATATTTTTCAGACATGCTTCGAATCTCTTCAATTGTCACTCTTACCCTTTCAAACGTATCTCTCAAGCATATTTTGGTTTTCTTCAATAATCTTTCTTGCCTTTTCAATTGTGACATGGCTCTCTTTAATTTTATCTCTTACCCTTTCAATTCAGACATATTTGTTTACCCGCATTTGTAGGGCATAGAGACCAAGAGAGACAACAAATACAATTAAGATATTTTTCTATAAGGGCAATTGATTTGGTGAAATTTGGTGCATATACACTTGAATAGCATATTAACATATATAACAAAAGCAAAGAAACGAGGAAGAAAGATGAGACGGTATTTTAACTACCTCTAAATAATTTGACGGTTTGCTTGAGACTCTTGAGTGTACTACTTAAAGAGATCCTGAATTTGAATCTTTACGATTATTAATAAGAAATAGCCATTGAAGGTTTACTAGATTCCGACCACCATTATTGGAAGATGATCGAAATCTGGTGTAATAACGCACTATCGACTGAATCTGACCGGTAGTGTGTTGATCTAGCCTTTTTCGACCAAGATATGATTGTCGTTGATGACCAAATGTGGTCAGATCTAGCCATCAATAGTTAGATCTAGCCGTAGATCAATGGATCTGATCAGAAAATATCATATCAGTGCATGACCAGCAAGTGTTGATACGGTGACTCTGACCACCCTTTGATAATGGTGGCCGACTATCCGTATTTAATAGATGAATTAAAGGTGTTTTTGTTAATTTTTAATATTTTATTATAGAAGTGTTTAGTAAATAAATAAATATAGAAGATATTTTTATTAATTTTAAAATTTTATATTGTAATACCCACTCAATCTAAACTTTTGTCGAAATATTATCTTATCTAACCAAACGGACCCATATATTTTGAACGAGAAAATTAAATTAAATTAAAAACTAAAAAGAAAAAAGTTAAAACAGAAGAAGCCAAAACCGGTTCCTAATTGTTGACCCATACGCCCAATACTTCCAAAAAAAGCACTGTTTACTATGGGGGCTACCTTAATTATAATAAAAATAATAATAGTAAAGTCATCAGTCGTCACCCAAAGCTGCTTCTGCTTCTGCGATTGTGAAGTAGTTGACAATGACTTTGGCATTACACTTTTCTTCTTCTCTTCTTCTTCTTCTTCCACATCAGACAAATTTCAATTATTTCTTTTCAAACATATGCCATTTTATATTCTCCTCTCTATTTTTTTTATTTTTTTATTTTTAAATCAAACTTATGGACCGACATTCTCATCCCTATTTATACATGGTGAAAAGATCTTGGCATGGTTCCTTATCACATAAAAAGAAAAAGAAAAAGCCCTACTAAAAGATTATTGTAAGATAAGCACAATTAAATAGAAATCATAAACAAATTTAATATACTAAAGATTACTGAGGAAACATGGAATAAGTTTTGTCAACTCGATTCGACATAATTTGTCAACACCTTTAACCTAACTCGACCAAACAATCGTGTCGAGTCATGCATGACCTAATATGACAAAAAGTTTTATGAGAAAATTCTCGTGTTGATTCGACATTTCGATTAGATTTTAATCATATGCATCTTCATTTAGGATATTTTTTCTTTAAAAATATCTATACTAATGGCTTACTAATCCAATGATTTAGATTTTTTTTTTTAATGATCGAGGTGTCTGGATCAGCTTGCGCGTATCTCAATCTAATAATTTAGATTAGGGATGGGCACGGGTTGGAGACCACTGTCTTCGACCTTGGCCTAAAGCCCGTTTTATTTTTGTATCTTTAGTTTTATTATCTTTTTCTTCAAATTATATATACCAACAAAAAAAAAAAAATTTAAATATATAATATACATATTAAATGTAAAGATCATATCATCAAAAAATAAATTAAATCTATAATGTATATATTAAATATAAAAACCATCATACTAATATACAATGTATAATGTATAATGTCAAATGTATAATATATAATATCAAATGTATATATATATTACAAATATTTATAATGATTTATTATATTTAATCTAGTTTTATTTATTACCTATTTGTATATTAAAATTATTATAGGTATATATGATTGATTTTCAATTATTTAAATTAATATATATATATATATATATACGGGCCAGGGAATTCGGGTCGAGGCAAAACCTATCCTGGCCCCAGCCCGTCCTCGAATTTTGGGGCCAATCTTGGGTCCGATCCTGGCTCAAAGCCAGAACTATTCGGGGAAAATACTTCCCGTTCGAGCTAGGCTTTATGCCCATCTCTAGTTTAGATTTTTTTTTTTATGATTGGAGTGTTCAGACCAGCTTACGTGTAACTCAATCCAATGCTTCAGATTTTTTTGACGAGGGTGTCTAAGACAGACTAGTTTGTGCACACTATTAACCGGATAAGAACTCCTATGATCACCTTTATTAGAATTTGAGATGAATTAAATTGAAAATCCCGTGAATAATATATCCATTCAAAACTTCTTAAGGTCACCCAAGGATGGTTAATGATTTAGATTTTCATCATGCATTGGGAAGATGTGGAGAATTGTAACTTTCACAAAGTACTTTATTTATGTTACTTGGTTGTATTCAAGTACAAGGTACTTCGCACTTATCTCTTCTTAAAAAATAAAATAAAAATAAAATTCCTTCGTCAAAATTTCAATCATTGAGTATTGCCAATTTAGCAATCATATTAATTGTACACGGCTCTAATAATTAATGCGACATTAACACCCCCAATATTATTGTTTTCTTCCTCCATCACCCTCACAATAATTACAATACCGGTCATGTAATGTTGCCGGTGGGGGTAAGGTTATCCCCAACATGTGTACTATTTGATTGTCGTAATCTAAGAAATTCGACTGGATTAACATTACGTTGCTTAAATCTTTTGATAATGATATTTATAATTTTAGTTGCTCTCACACTGTAATTGGATCTTTATTGCATACTAATGTTAATTTGAAAGGTCATGTTTTGAGCAAGTAATTATATTTTATCAAATTATCGTTATGCGATATTTTACGATTGTTTGTATACAGAGAATGTGTGTATATAAATACTTACGTATCAAATATATCTCTTGGATATACTCCGAATTCAAGTCTCTTTAATTATATCTATTGACCTATCAAAGATATTTTTCAGACATGATTAGAATCTCTTCAATTGTCACTCTTAACCTTTCAAAAATATCTCTAAAGCATATTTAGGTTATCTTCAATAATCTTTCTTGCCTTTTCAATTCTGACACGACTCTCTTCAATTACCTCTCTTACCCTTTCAATTCGGACACATTTGTTTAGCTGTATTTGTAGGGCATAGAGACCAAGAGAGACAGCAAATACAATTAAGATATTTTTCTATAAGGACAATTGATGAGGTGAGATTTGGTGCATATACACTCGAATAACATATTAACATATATAACAAAAGCAAAGAAACGAGGGAAGAAAGATGAGATGATATTTTAACTACCTCTACATAACTTGACAGTTTACTTGAGACTTTTGAGTGTATTACTCAAAGAGATCCTGAGTTTGAATCTTTATAATTACTAATAAGAAATAGTTATTGAAGGTTTACCAGATTTCAGCCATCGTTATCAGAAGATGGTCGAAATCTGATGTAATGGCTTATTATTAGCTTAATCTGGCCGGTAGTGTGTTGATTTAGCCTTTTTTGGTAAGATCTACTGCCAATATATAATCATCGTTAATGATCAAATACGACCAAATCTAGTCGTAGATCAGTGGATCTAACCAGAAAAATGTCATATCAATGCATGAGGGGTAAAATCTAGTCAGTCATACACTAATATGGTGACTCTGACTATCCTTCGGTGGTGGTAGCCGGTTGTCTACATTTAACAAATGAGTTAAGAATGTTTTTGTTAATTTTTAATATTTTATTATAAGAGTGTTTAATAAATAAATAAATATAAAATATATTTTTATTAATTTTTAAATTTTATATCGTAATACCCAACCCATTTAACTTTTTTTTCAAAATATTATCTTGAAAAAGTATCTAGCCAAGCGGACCCATATACTTTGACGGAGAAAATTAAATTAAATTAAAAAGAAAAAAGTTAAAACAGAAGAAGCCAAAACCGGTTCCTAATTGTTGACCCATACGCCCAATACTTCCAAAAAAACCACTGTTTATTATGGGGCCTACCTTAATTATAATAAAAATAATAATAGTAAAGTCATCAGTCGTCACCCAAAGCTGCTTCTGCTTCTGCGATTGTGAAGTAGTTGACAATGACTTTGGCATTACACTTTTCTTCCTTTCTTCCTCTTCTTCTTCTTCCATATCAGACAAATTTCAATTATTTCTTTTCAAACATATGCCATTTTATATTCTCCTCTCTATTTTATTTTATTTTTTTTAAATCAAACTTATGGACCGACATTCTCATCCCTATTTGTACATGGTGAAAAGATCTTGGCATGGTTCCTTATCACATAAAAAGAAAAAGAAAAAGCCCTACTAAAAGATTATTGTAAGATAAGCACAATTAAATAGAAATCATAAACAAATTTAATATACGTAAAGATTACCAAGGAAACTTGGAACAAGTTTTGTCAACTCGACTCGACATGATTTGTTAACACCTTTAACCTAACTCGACCAAACAATCGTGTCGAGTCATGCATGACCTAATATGACAAAAAGTTTTATGAGAAAATTCTCGTGTTGATTCGACATTTTGATTAGATTTTAATTATATGCATCTTCATTTAGGATTTTTTTTTTAAACCTCATTTTTCTTTAAAAATATCTATACTAATGGCTTACTAATCCAATGGTTTAGATTTTTTTTTTTTTATGATCGAAGTGTTCGAGCCAGTTTAGAAGCACTTCAATCCAATGGTTCAAATTTTTTTGATGAGGGTGTCTAGGGCAGGCTAGCTTATGCACATCATTTATCAGGTAAGAGTTTTAATGATCACTTTTATTAATAATCGAGATGAATTAAACTTAAAACTTTTTAAATAATATCGTGGCTTAAAGATTTAGGTTTTCATCATTCATTATGGAAGAGGTAGAGAATTGTAACTTTCACAAAGTACTTTATTTATGTTACTTGGTTGTATTCAAGTACAAGGTACTTCGCACTTATCTCTTCTTAAAAAATAACTGGCCTTAAGATTACCCCGTGGACACGAATGAACGGTTTATATACGCACACGTGTCGTGATATTGGACTCTACACCTTCCTTCTGGATCCAAACATCTACAACTAATCAGGATCCGAAAACATGATCTCACGGCTGATTGTGCAACACATGGAGAAGTAAAATAGAGTGGAGGCCCTCAGAGGAGAGCGCCAGTGCCAGTGCCAGCTCATCCCTCAGGGGTAATAAAATAATAATGATCAAGTGAATTGGCCATTAGGGACATATATCATGCACCATACATCATGGTTTGAGGTGACGTGTCGAGAGTTTGTGAAATAAAGTTAAATTTTTAGGTTGTTTCGTTCGTTATTATGGTAATTTTAGAATAATATTTTAAAGAAAGTTAAATTAAATAGATATTCTGTGTAGGTTTTAGAAATTAATAAAAATATTTTGTATATTTATTTATTTACTAAATATCTCTATAATAAAATATTAAAAATTAATAAAATACTCTCAACTTATCCATTAAATACGAATAGTCGGCCACCACCGCCGAAGGGTGATCGTAGTCGTCGTATCGGTGCATGACCGATTAGATCTTACCGATCGTGCACTGCCAGAAGATGTCAGATCTGACTGTATTTGGTCGTCAACGATGACCGAAGATACGATTGTCGTTGATGACTGGCTACGACCAAAGATCTGACTTTTTTCTATCAGATCCATCGTGGATCTGGCCGAAAAAAGCTAGTTCGACGCACTATCATTATACTATATTTCGGCCAGCTTTCGACAATGGTGGTCAGAATCTGATAAATATGGATTTCTGGAGTGTTTTTGTAATTTCTAAAAAAATATTTTGGGGTATTTAGTTAAATTAACAAATTTATGAGAGTTTAAAAGAAATTGAATAATATAGAATAGTATTTTGAAAATAAGTCAATTTCACTGTTTAACTTTATTGGGAATACTAATAATAGTATTCCAAGAATGTAACAAACGGAGGCTTAGATTAATTACAATTATACATTGATATACCTCTATATATATATAATTTAATAATGTAAATTTTATTTTAATTTGATGGAAAATTTAAAATATTTGTTTATATACATCTGTTTAATACATTAAATATGTATTATATTCTATCCAAATTCATCTTATATTTGAATTACATCAAACTCAATATTTAGTGTGTGGTCGGATAATAAGAATTCTAGATGGGTTACTCAAAGGTCTTGTGTTCGATTTTCACAAAGTGATCATCTATCATATTTGTAACTCATCATTTATTAGATTTTTAAGATGTTTAAGGATCCCGATAAACAGTTGAGGTATGCACAAACTCGTGTGAGTATCTCAATTACCAAAAAAAATTAAATCAAATTGAAATAAACAAAACCTCTTGTAACAAATGAATATTAATCCAATTATCTATTATTTATGAAATTATTCGACAAATAAATTAAAGTAAACCCAAATCTAACCCCGGATTTGTAAACCTAAATTAGAGATATTATTAGAAATTTTACGAGTTTTTTTTCTTCTAAGTTTTGAGTAATTGAAAAGTGGGAGGGGGAGACCTAGAAAAGGGTTTGAGACGGACCCCGTTTGTCGTCACGTGCTCTGGCGTTGGCCGCACGCACGGACGCTCTTGTCCTCTCCCGTTCTCTTCTTTGGCTTTTTCTCCAAAAACATTCATATTAAAAACCCCTCCTTCTATTTATGACGTCACAATTAGTCAAATTAGAAACTATTTCCAGAAAACAAATTTATTTAATTTTTTAAAATTTAAAAAAATATTTTTTTATTATCATATGGGTCCCACTTACCAGCTATCTTTCGGCCGCTCAGTTTGTCGCCTTTATCGTCCCCATTCACTCTCTCAGCGCACTTTAGGTTCCCTCTATTACGCTGTGCTAAAATGCGCCTCTCTTCTTATCACATCACATCACTTCTCAAGTCTAAACTCATCTCTCTGTTTTATTGAAGTTAGATTTTATCGTTTCATCATTTTTATCATTTATTAAGCTCTGTTGAGAGAGAGATTAAGTTTACTACTGACTACTGTTCCTTTATCTGATATTAGAGAGTGCGAATGAGAGATGAAAAAGATCAAAACTCGGTGGGGGTTTTTTTTTAGCATTCTAGATAATTCTGTGAAGTTGGTATTTAAGCATGTGAAATTTTGTTAAGTGGGTTGCTCTTGAAACGTGATTTTTGTACTAAAGCTTTTTGGATTTTTGTTATTAGGCTTGTTTTTTGTTTTTTTGAAGGTATAGTTTTGATGATGGCTGCAAGCAATGAAGTTAATCTCAATGATTCCAAGGTGTGTGTTTCATTGTTTCAAATTTCTTGAAGTTCTGCTTCTTGTGGTTATGTGTTATTTTATGGGGAAAGATGTGAACTTTTTGATGGATTTCTGTAGGTGTTTAGGCTTATTGAGTGTCTGGGTTGTTGAGAGCTGAGTTTGACCTGATTTTGGGGTGTTTCTGGGGCAATGATGCCTGTATTGATGGCTTGTTCCGTCTCTCATATTGATAGTGTTAGGGGGTATCTTTGTTATCTGGGTTATGGGGTTTCTAAGGAGATTGGGGCAGTCTTTCTTTTTACGTTTTGATTTAATGTGGTGGGCTATGGGTTTCTTTGGTTTTGTATTGTTTGCTTTTGTTTTCCTAAAAAAGTTGTGAAACTGGTGGTTCTAGTGCAGGTTTTAAAGTTATTTTTTGCAGTGGTTTAATTGATTTTGAAGATCATGTAAGTTTTTCCGACGAGATTCTTCTGAACTTGTGATTCTCTTCGTCTGTGGTTTTGTACTAGTTGAAGTTAGTATGGAGGTTATGCTTTGATTTGAACATTTGGCTATGAGCTTTGAGTTTCTGTATGCCATTTCATTTCTTTTTAGCTCTGTTTTCTGATATTTTTTTTTCTCTTTATCGAAGTGTGTACTTTCTCATATTTGGGGCTTTTAGCTTTTTCTTGTTCTTGTTTGCAGTTTTAAATCATCTGCTTATAATAGCTAAAATCCTAGTAATCTTTTTTAGAACTTTAATTTTTTATTAAGTGTCACTTGCAAATTTGAAATGGATTTCTGATCCTTATTATCTTCTGTATAGATGGGGGTCCCATTGCATACATGGGTTCTTATCTCCAATTTCAAGTTGGCGTACAATCTTCTACGTCGCCCTGATGGCACTTTTAATCGCCACTTGGCAGAATTCCTTGATCGGAAAGTCCCTGCTAATGCAAACGCAGTTGATGGTGTTTTCTCTTTTGACGCCATCATTGATCGCGAAACTAGTCTTCTCTGCAGGATATATAGACCTGCAAATGGAGAGGTACCTCAACCAAACATTATTGATCTGGAGAAGCCTGTGAGCTCTGAGGTTGTTGTCCCTGTAATAATTTTTTTTCATGGAGGAAGCTTTGCACACTCTTCTGCAAATAGTGCTATCTATGATTTCTTATGTCGCAAACTTGTGAGGAATTGCAAAGCTGTTGTTGTTTCTGTGAACTATAGGCGGGCACCTGAGAATCGATATCCATGTGCTTATGATGACGGATGGGCAGTACTTCAATGGGTGAATTCAAGACAATGGCTTCAAAGCAGGGGCTCAAAAGCTCATATATACTTGGCTGGGGATAGTTCGGGTGGTAACATTGTACATCATGTTGCTTTGAGAGCTGTAGATTCAGGAATTGAAGTATTGGGTAATATACTGCTCAACCCAATGTTTGGTGGGCAGGAGCGAACTGAATCTGAGAAAAGATTAGATGGGAAATTTTTTGTCACTATCCAAGACCGGGACTGGTATTGGAGAGCATATCTCCCTGAAGCTGCAGATAGGGATCATCCAGCTTGTAACCCGTTTGGTCCTAATGGTAGGAGTCTTAAAGGAATGAAGTTCCCTAAGAGCCTTGTGGTGGTTGCCGGTTTGGACCTTATCCAAGACTGGCAGTTGGCCTATTTTGAAGGCCTGAAGGAGGCTGGCCAAGACGCGAAACTTCTGTATCTGGAGCAGGCAACAGTTGGCTTCTACTTCTTGGCTAATAATGACCACTTCTATGTCGTCATGGATGAGATAAGTAATTTTGTGTGTTCTGACTGTTAATAGACTTAACTTTACCTACTGGCAGCCATACCTGACAGAAGCTTGACATTTCACTTGGGTAGTTAAGGGGTTGTTTGCAGTTTATATGTTTGTGTAGTGTTATTGTTTTCTGTTTTATTAATTGTGGTGACAGTGGCATTCTGCTACCATGGGTTCTGGGCTTTGAAATCTCAAGATGAAAAGGCATGGACACTTAGTTATTGGGAGTAGAAGGTATAGTTCAGCATCTAGCTGGATAGGATGTGTTCTGGTATACAAAATACAATTTTCTGGACTTGGATTATGTTGTTCTGTGAAGCTTCAGTGTCAGAAGGAACTGTTTGACTAAGTGTAGTAGACCGACGTATCTAAGAGTACCAATTCTGGCTTCCAGCCACATCGGAGAGAGGAAGGTAGAATTGTTGGGATAACATTTGGTGGCCGATCAATTGGATTGAATACCAGCTAATATTATATAAGCTAATTTTAGAACATGGATGGGAAATCTTCCATGCTATTGTAATCCTGCATGTGTATACATATGTTCTAGTATATATAAAGATGTTTGCTTATCTTTTGTGCCTGTTGTCACCATCTTCTTCCCCCCTTACTTGTTTATTCATGATGTTTTGTGGATGACAAGACTCCTTGGCAACTGTAAATACAATGATATTGATTATTGAGACATCTTGAGAGCCTTACTTTGAAATCTTATGTCAATTGTTACCATTGAAATCCATGCTGGGATTTTCGATGCTTGTGCTAACTACTACCTTCTTGAGCTTTAATTTTTAGGACTATATGCAGCTTCTGGTGTCCACCTGTTTCAAGTGTTTTGTTTCCAGATGGAGCTTAATATGGGATTTGGGATTCTTTTCTTTGTGCTTGTGTTTTAACTGATACAAAATGTTAAATGTTATAATGCTGTTCTTTGTAGCAAGAAATTGTGAATGAGGTAGAGTTTTTAGGGTTCAGAATAGTATGATTTTGTTGATTGATTGATAGTCATAAGCAAAGAAACAAGATCTAGAAATATAAACTACACAGAAGATAAAGTTGCACAATTTAAGGAGCTGCCATTCAGTCCATTTAATCTAGTGTCCTAAAATTAAGATAATTTCAACCCCACAAACAAAGTGTATAAAGACATTGCCGCAAATGATTGGGGAGCAAATTCAGTAAGTCCATTTTGCCCAAAGAAAGGGATTGATTTGGTAGATTCTTGTCAGTTCTTGAATGCCATGTTAAAAATGAGTAAATCCAGAGCTTGATATATAGCTATAGATACACAAAAAACTTGGCTTGTTTTGTAAGTGGAGAACCCAATATCGTGGTGGTTAGACTTTGGATGCATTAAGGGGACCACTCACAGATGACAGAACCACACACATCCATTTATAAGATGTAGGATTTGCTTTCACAATGACAAAAGAATATTAGCATACTGATAAAAAAACAGCTAAGCCTTTTGATAAAGACATAACCCTGATTAATTGAACCTTTGTGGGCCAAGTTTTTATGCATGATGCCACCATTAGCAAATTGGCTTGATTATATTAATGAATAAAAACAACCATCTTACTCTTTTAATGTCACAAGAAAACAAATTGTGTTTTGCAGAGTCAAATCTCAACCCAAAATCAGATAAAGAAAACAAAAACACTCTTGCTACAGCTATACATGGACAACCAACCATCTGTTTTTTTGAGTATTATTATATGTTTGGGTACCATGAAAGTAATTGACTTACAAGCTGTTAGGTGCCATTATTCAGTAATTAAAACTTTGCCGTTGCATTGCACAACACGAAACCATTCAGGCAATAAAAATCTTGACAACTGAGACTAAATGAGACATAGTTAATGTTTCTCTGTACAAGTGCCACGATAGTGTTGAATGACAAACAAAGTTTGACTCTGCCACAACATAAACGAAGAACAACAAAGATTAATCTTACATAGAGGTTTACTACAATGGTTACTTACCATTGGATCTCTTTTTGATAACCCAGATCATGATCTTCAGCAGTTATCCCAACACAGCTTTGGTCATATATGTTCATAGGTATAGTCGATGCCTAATCAATATTTCACAATGAACACACCTTATAAAGCAGAGATTAAGACCTCACTAATGCAGAAAGAGAGCCATCTGGAAGATTAGAATGTAAACCGGTTCCAGGCCGCCTTTCCTTTTTTCCTCACCTTTTTGCAGGATTAGGTAATTTGAAATGAAGAAAAACATGGTGATAGTGATTGATAAAATTGACGCTGCTTTATTATATGCAGCTAAAATACAAAAAATTATGTCATGATTCATCTATCTCACCGACAGATGAAAATTAAGAGAGTGCACATTCAAAGAAAGGTAGGAAAGTCACACAAGAACTCTTGAAGGGGTTGGCTGATGGTCAAGAGGTTTGCTTCCTTCCTTGAGTTTTTTGATTCAAATCTTAAGACCATCCATAACAATAATATTGTAACTTATCTGGTTCTTTAGAGTTGTAAGATTAACTGACCTGACACCCCATTATAAAAAAAAGTCACACAAGCAAAGTATCATCAACTTAATAAAATAGGGCAACTGCTACTACAGAGCCACTGACGCTTACATCATATTCCAATATAACCCTACACACCTTAATAGCTCTATGATAATCCACAAAGCAATCTCGAAGATTATGTAATCAGATGGAGAGGACTGTATAACATGGAAAAAAATAGCAGTTCATATGAATTCTTAATTACATGCAGTTTAAGATTATAGCAACCACCCTTTCATATTCACCATTTAATCAAACTCTCTAGTTTTTGCATCCACTATTTTAACCTTAAATTTCACCAAGGAGATGAGAGTTAGAAACAGCAATAGTAATGAAGATGCAGATTTACTACAACTGGTACATAAAGATACCAATAGAGCACAAGCTGAGACCAATAAATGCACAGTCATCAGAGAAGGATAATAGATTGATCATAACATACTCAAAGCATTTTAAAATGTCACAAAATGTTGTTATTTCAGCATCATTCAAAAGAGACATTATTTTCATAAGCAGAAGTTAAAAAAGTATCAAATTTGCATGTGGTCAAGGAGAACTTGATTAGTAATCTTAGAGCCACAGCAACATCTTCTAATTAACAAAATTAGATAGTAGATCCAACCAGTCAGCGGATTCTAGCAGCATATGCAACCGATGCTGCGGCAAATAGAGTTGTTGCAGAAGACACCACAGTCCAGAAGTTCTTTTTCTTATGTGCCTCCACCTCAGAATTCTGCAGGAACTCAACTTGCTGCTTCATGTCTTCCACCACTTTCTCCTTGTTCCTAAATGCAGTTTGAATTGCTTCCAATTCAGCCGCAAACATTTCAGTTTCATCTCCAAGCTTCTTAGTATTGACCAACACTTTTTCCTTCCCATCAAGATCATCTTTAGATTGACACACTACAGCTGCAGTATTCTTCAGCATGTTTAAAGCTCGATCAGAGTTGAAGCCAATTGATTCCATTTTAGCCTTCAAATCGTCAGCAGCTTGTTTTGCCTCCAAAAGATTCTTCTGCACCAATTCTTTTTCCTCCGTCAACAACCCAATGTGACCCTGCATTTTTTTATTTTCCTCGATGAGGCTCTCGTGCTCATTCCTAATTTTTGTCAATTCTCCTACATTCTCCTGCATCCTCTTTTACATTTCTGATAGCAATGCCATGCCATTCTTTTTCTCTTCATCCAAACCCTTTTTAGCTTCATCTTTCTCATGCATAATCCGATCAAGAGAATTTTTATAGTCCCTAACTTCATTCAGCAAGCGCTTGTTTTTCTCTTCTTGATCCCTATTTGACTCCTTCAATGTAAAAACAACATCCCTCAGTTCCCCAATCTCTTTATGCAGCTCAATAATCTCAACCTCCTGACTAACTTTCTTCTCTTCAGTCTCATTCTTCTTACGGAGCAGTTTCTCAATTTGGCCCTCCTTATCATTTAATTCCACAATGGCCATGTCCAACCTCCGAGAGATCCCCTCCTTTTCCTCTATAAGCCTCTCAATACTGCTCTGCTTTTGTGTTTTCTCACTTATCAAATCATTGATCTTCAATGCCATCTCCTTTTTCTTGTCCCTAGCGTCGCAGAAACTCTTCTCCAATTCCAAAACTTTTTCACGCAACACTTTCTCCTCCTTATGAAATTCCAAAACAACATCATTCAATCTCTCTACTTCTTTGTTCAACTCATCAACTTTCACCTTTTGCCCACTTTTCTCGATCTCCATTTTTTTCTTTTCCCTTACAATCGCTTCCATCTCTTCCTTCAAACCATCAATCTTCTTCACAGTCTCATCCAATCTCCTCTCCACAAATCCTTTCTCTTCTTTTACAGCTTCATAGTCGCTGTCCTTCTCATTTTTCTCCTCCATTAACCTTTCATATTCTTTCTTTAGAATCAAAATCTCATCTTTAAAATCACCTTCTTTTTTCTCCATTTCAACCAATATTTCCTTCAACTCATGTGCCTTCAAAGCTTCCTGTTCACCAAAACTCTTCAGCACATCCCTATCTCTACAAGTCTGAATCACCTTCCTCCTCTCATTTTCAAGAGTACCCATCAGTTCATTCAGTTCACTCTGAAGAACCCTAATCTCATTCTCTCTCTCACTATTCTCTTTATCAAACTCTAGACCCATTTCTTTCATTTGGGTCGTCACAAAAACACTAAACAAAACCTTCTCTATCTCCAAGCTCACATTTTTCTCACTCTCCCCACTCAACTGAGCCACCAACTCACTCTTTTCAGAACTGAATCGAGCCAACTGAGACTCCAAGTCTTCCTTGGCTTGATTCAACGAATCCACCTGCTGTCTCCTCTCAATGGTCTCTTTGAGTAGCATAGAGTTAAGACTCTTCAGATTTTTGATATTCTCTGAAAGATCCTCCATGGTGGGTTTGTCAATGAGGGTTTTCTCCTCAGTTTTGTGTTGAGTCTTTTGATCTGGTGGGTTATCTTGGTTGGTGTCATTGGACTTCTGGGTCACTTTCTTCTTTGCCATTCTTGCGGTGGAAAATGAAAGACAAGAGATTTGAAGATTAGGGTTTTGCTAGGGTTTTTATGGTGGAGAAATAGAGATAGAGATAGAGACAGAAAATGGAGGGTCGTTTTAAGATTCAAAAATTGGGGCCCAAAGTTTTAGGGTTTTTTGGGGAGCTCGAGAGAACCTTGGTTAGCTTAAAAGACAAAATTACAAGATGTGGTTGAAATTAATGTGTGCATATAGCCATATGGCCCATATGTGATATTTAATACTATATAAATCTATTAGTATTTTATTTAATATCAAAGTTTTATTATAATCAATCAAATTATATATCCATAATGTAAAACCATGTAATTGTAATTCCAAAAAAAAAAAATAAAAAAAAGGATTAAAGCAACTTATGATAAATTTTTGTACCCAAATTAATTTAAAATTTATATATATATTTTTAAAATTATAATAATGAAACAATAAACTTAGATCATTAACGTTTGGGTACATTTAAATGTTTGTTGGGTATAAAAGATGATATTAAAACTAAATAATAGTTTCATTTATAAGTTTTTAAATATAATTCTTCATGTTAATTTTTTATTTCACGTATACTTAGTAATATAAATGAAAAATTAATAAAAATATTTATTTGAGTTATGTTGTATCTTTTGATTTTAGCAATAATTATGTAAAGGCCAAACGACATGATAAAATGGTACCTAAAAGGTTTAGAAATGACAAACAACAATTTTACGTCAGATTCTGTTAATGAATTCCGTTTGAAGAAGGATAGTATGGTAATTTTATCCTCTATTTTCTTCAAAATTTTCTTTACTGTTATGCACTTCCAAATTCATCTCCCACTGTTGTGCCACCTTCACCACCCTCCACCACCATCTAACACCAGTCCACCACCATTGTCACAGCCATCTTCTCCACACCTTCTAAGCCTAATGCAAATCCATGTGACCTCTCCACACCTCCTACTCCATCACCTCTTGCACAACCACCTGTCTCACCACCACCTCCTCAAAATGCATCTCCACCCCCATTGACTTCTACACCTTCTCCCCCTCCTCCTCAACAATCCATTTCACCTACATCACCACCACCATCTCCACCTGTATCTAATCCACCAACCAGTTCATGTCGACCACCACCACCATCACCAATAGCATCCAATCCACCAATGAGTTCATTGCCCCCATCACTGCCAGTATCTAATCCACCAAGGAGTTCACCTCCACCACCACTAGTATTTACTCCACCAACGAATTCCCCAGCACCACTAGTGGCCAATCCACCAACAGGTTCTCCTTCACAATCAAATTTATCTCCATCACCACCATCTGATCCACCAAAAGCTTCACCTCTACCACAAACACCATCTACTCCACCAATTAGTTCCCACTTGATGATAAACATGCTTTGCATAGTGTTTGTTTGCTGTTGCTCCCAAAGCAAGCTTCTTGATAGAGTACTGATGGACATAGTTCAATGACTCCAACGAAAGAGAGGAGAAGGGAGAAGTGGCTGGCCAAAGAAATAAGAAAAAGAGAGGAGAAGGGAGGGAAGAGAAAAAAAAAAGAAACGATTGCCTAGATCTGCAAAAGAGAAAAAAAAAATTGAAGAGGAAGAGAAGAAGAAAGAAAAAATAAGAGAAAGAAGAGGAGAGAAAATTATGCTGCTTTCTTTGGAAGCGACACAGTAGAAAAATTTGAAGAAAAGAAAAAAAAAAAAAGGAAGAAAAGAGAGGGAAGAGGCTTTCTTTCTAGGCTGAATGCAAAATTACCTTATTGTCCTTCTTCAAACGGAATTCGTTAACAGATTCTGACGAAAAATAGTATTTTATCATTTTCAAACTTTTTAGGTACCAACTTGTCTTTACGAAAAATTATGAGTGGGTGCATGTGGTTCGGCCTTATGTAAATCATAAATCCCAATGCCAACAACAATTAATGACACAGTAACCATGATTCAATTAACTCATTTCAAAAAAGCCCAGTAAGGGAATCAGTGTTTGGGCCGATCAAGGGATTTGGGTTCTCAGTGATCCAAACCCGATAAGTTAGTTATAATTTTCTGACTAGAACAAATACGACACCAATAATGGCTTGGTATTGGTTTCTGCTTCGTTGAAGCCTTTGTTGGTTCAGCTTATATACGAACTGTTATATGAGCCCAAATGTTAAATCAGCCCAATGCAAGCAAGTTATACATTTGTGTTATTCGTCTCCTTCTCGTTTGAGTAGTGTTATTTAAGCTTCAGTAAAACTCTTTCCAAAGCCCCATGATTGATAACTTTTCTTCCTGGATTTTAATCTCTGTCTATAACTGTTGTTACGCCTCTTTAGTCACATGGGTTCCATGAAATATTGTCTGCTTTGAGACCACTGGCTATGCTCCTGATAAGCCCGTACGATTTTGTCATGAAAATACGTCTCTAAGTTTTGAGGGTGTTCTTATACTATATAAGCGACCAAGACTCTCGTCTCTTAGTTAGATGTGAGAGTTTAACATCAACAACAACTTATAACTCAAAAGGTTTGTCGTAGAATTTAATTCGAACAATCTAAAATTTTTCTCAAACCCGTCTCTTTTCTCATAATGATGAGATTAAATGCTTCTTCTTTTATTTCTTATTAAGAAACAGTATTCCATCCTATTTCTTATAAAGATGAGATTAAATGCATCTTATTCATTTTTTTTTTTTTTTTGGTTGTGAGAATTAAATTAAATAAAGTAAACTATTCCCATTCAATATATATATATATAATCTTTGGATTACTGGTTCATGCATTTCTGTCAAGTTCATTCATTGACTGAAAAATATAAGGGAAAAAAAACTGAATAAATAAGGTATGTTTTATCTATGATAATTATTCTTTTTTATATATTCTAAAAATGTTCATGTTTAGTAGCTATATGGGAGCTTTAGTACAGAAAATATCAGATTAAGAGGACCCTGAACTCAACTAGTTATAAGTAAGTGACGATGCAGGATGTATATTAACCTATCTGTTTTGTTCTCATGACAATAATATTTTGAACATTCTAAATAAAGAAAACTTTACACGTAAAAATATTGTTGTACCACATCGTCTATAGGGTTGGGAATCAAAATATAACTAATCACATAAATAACGCAACAAGTAAACACGCACAATTTATTTTGGTTCATCTGAAATTGGATTACGTTCAGTGGAATTAAATATTATTGAAATATTTCCTTACCTCTCTCGTTACATTGAATGTATTTATTATATTTCTATAGATCATTCATACAAGATAATAATGTCTTTATATACTAGGTTTATAAGCAAATACATACATTCACTCATACAAGAATCAAGGGCAGATCCAACATTAGCTCAATTTAAAAAAAAAAAAATATTAATATGTATAATTTTAGGATTTTGATCCACCCTAACAAAAATATTAATTGACAAAAGTGTTAATGTTTAATTAGCTTTTATTTTGGTCCACCCTAATAAAAATTTCTAGATCCACTACTGAAGAGAATAATGTCTTCTTTATATCTCACTCCGTGTGCGTTGTCCCTATAAGCAAACCCCTTATAATTGTTGAAGTGGTTGTCAATTCTAACAATATGATGAGATTTTATTTGATTACAAATATAAAGATAATGTGATATATCCGTTCAACTCAAACTTTCTCTCAAAGGATAATACTATACTTACAACTCAGTCTCACAACCTTAACGTGGTAGCTTGTAATTGGTCAGCTCGCAAATGGGTTTCGTCTGCTTGCTATGGATCCCACTTACCAAATTTCGAGCTGATTAATTGTAAATTGCCACGTTGAGGTTGTGAGAAAAAGTTTATAAGATTTTGTTGTAAATCAATGTTTCTGGTTCTCCCGAATCAATCTATACATGCACTTGGGATTAATATTTTCTGATTACATTAAAATATTAACAAAGGTACAACTGATGGTGGAATCTGCCAAGCTGGAAACTCTTAGCACAGAGCCGACCTTGCTCTCATTCACATTAGATCTTAAACTTTCCCTCATTAAACTATTGTACCTTTCCCTTTCAAACCCCTTCAAAATGGTCATTTTCCATCTTTTGAGATCCCTCGATTACTTTATAGCTTTGGCAAATTGAGTTATTCTTTTGAGATGAATGCTATACCCCATTGGAGAGTGAACATTAAGGGAGAGTTTATTATATAATTTGGTGTGAAAGTTTCAACCCCTGTAAGATCAACTAGAATAGTTTATATAGTATAATGAGTTAAAGAAGGTGCCATTGGAGCATAATATTTTGAGCTTGCTTGCAGATTACCTGCAGACCAGGAGACATCCCACCCCATGTGAAAACAGTTGACTGAAATATAAAATACGTTGTGTGCAATGAATGTAATATGAGTTGTGGGAATAGTTATCATGAAAGTTGGAAACTTAATTAACAAATAAACACACCAACGTGGGGTTTCTTCTGTATTTTAAATACCCACATATGTGCATTGCTAACCACTTTTTTTTTTTTTTGCCATTAAAATATAGGCATAAAATATCAGATACGTAAAGGCTAATAACAATGGTCGGTGGCTTCAAGTTTTTGTTTAGCCAATGCAAAAGTTTGTTCCTTGAAAGCAAGAGTTTTCATACAAAAAAATGTACGAGTGGTTGCTAAATTTAGTTGAACCAGATGGGGACATGGCCATAGAAATACAAATGATTCATGAGAAAAAAAAACTGTAATGTTTTGCCATTCTGAGATGGACATATTAACATTGCAGCATAAGAATATTTGGTGTCAATCATTTGTTATAGCTGTGGAGCCCTTTTGTTTGGTGTGGTTGATCAACTAGCTGTTCATACAAGCAAGGAGTTGGCATTGAACAAGCTCAGAATTAAATATATGTAGCATCAAACAGTTTAGCAGAAGACAATGTTTGTTTAGTTGCACAGCAAAAGGGAAATTGATAAGTCAATTACTGATATTGACATTTCTATATTAATGAAGGATAATTTTCTGGTAATTTTTAATCGATTTATGATTAAACTAGAGTTATCTTAACATGTATTGTAAGAGAAACATATTTTAAGAGTACAAACATACAAAAACTTTTCTTATTTCTTTTTGATGAAGTAGTGTCCAGACCAGCTTACGTGCATCTTAATTAATATTCGAATAAGAGTTTCAATGGCTACCCTTAGTAACAATCGAAAAGGGATTCAAACTCAAAACCTTTTGAATAATACACCTAAGAGTCTTTATCGAATCACTTGATTACACAAAGGTACTTTGTTATATCAATTCACATTCGATGCATTGAAAAGAATTGAATTTACCTTTTACCATTCATGAAGACAATTAAATTTATGTCCTTTTATTTCCTTTCATGTGCCCATAATGAAGTGCAACGCCGATATAGATAAAGGAGGGTTAATTTATTTACATTCTTGATCTTCATTGGTGATACATTGTATGATGATATTATACAAAGCTTAATTAAGATCGAAATCTGGTTAACCCTCTCTGGTAGCTTAAATCTTCCTGAACATGAACTACAACTGACTCAACAACAAACAAAGAAAACAAAAAAAGTACTTACTCTACATGGCCAGCTGATCCATACTAGCTTATTTAATTTTTTCTGCAGATTGATCATGAATCTGCTGCATTTCATTGCACTGGAATTGTCCCACCAGCTTCCATGATTTGTTTCTCAAGCTGCAATCAAATAAGTAGATATAAATAAATATACAGACAATGCAACTGTAAAAATGGTCTTTAACATGTTTTATAGGACAACACAAATAATCAAGAACTATATATAATGTTTTCAACATACCTTGAACAGAGTTTCAAGCTTATTTTTCACGAAATAATACTCTCTCTTCAATTGTTGCAGACATTTCAGACATCTACAAAGAGACCAATTTTCACATCAAATAATGGAACATATATTATCATAATTAAAACTAGCTAATTGTTAATAAATAAACTCACTCTTCAATGTTCCTCACTTCACAGTAGTTGCGAAAGAGAATGCATACTTTCTGAACTCTCTGTGCTCCAATGCTGTTACTTAATTCAAGTGCACAGTTAGTGTTCACTAAAGCTGTAATTCATGAAAGTAAATACAAAAAAGAGTTGATGTAAATAATGATAGTTTTTTCTTTCTAGTACAACTGTGGATAAGATGTGGTCAACTTATGCTTAGTTGATGTGGGACAAAGATGTTGGGAAACAAAAAGAGTGCTAAAATTAATTACCCACAAAGTAGACAGTTAATTCAACATTTTATTAAAACAATTACTTATGGAACAGTTGTTCCCGTAACATAAATTAAGCACTGCAAAAGCAAAATTTTCTTTTGGAGAGTGTTTAGTAAAAGAATTAATGAACATTGCTTCACTAATTGTTCAAACTAGAAATCTAAAAACAAAGTTGCAGTCTTTTGATACATGATTTTTATATTATAAATGAGTTTCATGGGAAATAAATGAGAGTCCAAATGAAAGAAATAACAAAGGAAACCATAACCACCTGGAGCTGCTGCCTTTCAGCTGATGAACATGAGCATCCAACCTATTGAAATCTACGTTCTGCTGATCTCTGTGCAATACAACAAGAACTCAACCACATTAGTAGACTGAAAATTTCCAACATAAAAGGAAAAAGCAAAAGAAGAAGAAGAGGATTTTTCTTAAGAGAAGAGAGCAAAGCTCCTCACAAGGTCTTGGCCAACTCATCAAAAAGCCTCTCACTATCCTTAAAGAAAAGAGACACCACTTCAACTACAAAATCTGGGTTGCTTTCATCTTGCAGTTGCTGAAGTTGGGTAAACTGATCGTCCAGAATTCCCTATTCAACACACAAACACAATAACTCATCATCAAAAGAAATAAAAATACATACATAAAAACAGCATCAAAGAATCTTTAATATATATGTAGTTGACAGTAAAATACACATACAGACCTCATTGAACAAAGAGGTTTTGTAGTCAACTAACTTCTTCTGCAACTGAATAACGTTATCCATGAATTCTAGTTGTCTTGAGTATATCAACTTGCTTGAAAATAGATCTCTGTGTTGTGCAGAAGAAGTGAAACTATATCATCTTCTTCTTGGTTAGAAAGAGTAAAACAAAGAAAAAGATTTGATGAAATTATATAGTGAGAGGAGGGATAGATTCTTTGTACTCCTTGAAGTAGACTAAATATAAATAGTTGTATGTGAAGTCACTCTCTTTGTTGTTTTCCCTAGTGTGGGTTTATTGTTTTTCTGTTTTCTTTGTTTCCTTCTTTTTAACACATCATTTATGAAAACTCTGAAATATATATTATGGCATCACACAAGATCCAAAACTAGGTGCCATGTATCATTCACCTCCCCATCTTTTTCTTTCACTAATTATGGCACTTTCTCTCTTTCTCTTTCTCTTTCCCCGATATTTTATTTTATATAATTATAAATTTTTATATTTACTTGTTTGTTTTTTCAATTCTCCAAGGTGTGTTTAAACTATAAGACAGCAGCTTTGTCTGATGGAACATGGCATTTTCAATGCTTTGGTTTGGCTCTGTCTAGTACAGTACTCCATCCTACTAATATCCATGTAGCTATAGCTGGTGATGACCATTAAAACCGTAATTAACAGCTTTTCAATGCTTTGGTTTGGCTCTGTCTAGTGCAGTACTCCATCCTGCTAATATCCATCTAGAACAGGACCATAGCTGCAGACAGAGCTGTGCTAAATATCACATTTTGACCAAAATTCAGAAAAGCAAGACTCCTTTGTGTTTTCAAGGCAGCATCTTCATACCCTGAAAGGCAGCACCACAAGAGTAGCATTAGCATCAAAATTTAGAAAACAGCAAAAAAGAATTGGAGTAAACTTTTTCCATTTATATCCCTCTCCCTCTCTTATTCTCTCTCTTTTTTTTTTTTCCCTTGTCCCAAAATGGTAAACAAAACTCTAAAAAACCTTTAGTGTGTTTAGCAGTTCATGGTATGACGGTAAATCCTATCAATATGTTAACCGAATTAAATTTCCCTTTCAAAATCCAACTTGTCTGGGACATATACAGGAATAACACTTCAGCTACAAGCATACTATGGATTTCAGAAGGTTGGTAGTAACAATTGCAAAGATACATAACAGTGCAGGAGCATCACATAAAGTAGATATGTGTTTACAATAAGTTTTAATAAAATAACATCATACAGATGAACAGGATTGGTTTTAAGAATCTACCCAAGCCATTTGAAGTGGCATCTCAAGATATATTATCAGAGATATTAAACTCTACAACTTCTGTGATCACAAACAAATCAGCGAGATTACTAACAATTTTAAGTTAGTGATGCAGGACCAACAATGAGAAAAGGTCACTGAGGTTTTTCAGTAGCAAAGTAGAATCTAGAATGGGCCAGATTTATTAACTCTATGTTATATTTTTGGTTTGGCTTTATTTTATTCAATGTTTTTATCATTTGGGGAGTAGGTGTAGAACCATATGACTAGTGTGCAGCTGTTATATAAGTGTAAGATTATTGTTTAGAGCCATTATTTATGCATAGGAGAATGTGTCATGATTCTTGTAATTGTCTTCTTATAGTTGCAATTCTTTTATTTTGTTCTTTTCTCCTTGTAGCAATATAAACATCTTTATACATACACTATCACTAAGGCTATTCAGTATGAAGTTGAAAGAATGTATTATACTTTCTATATAGTATTTGAGCCTATAAAACAGTTTCCTCACTTCCCACTTTTCTACCTCCCTGAGAACACAAAAATCCTCAATAAGCAAATGAAGTTTTGGGGTCACTAGAAAAAATTAGCAACCCAAAACAATGATTGAACAAAAGAAAAACAAACAAGTGGTCTATATTGTCCATCCAGTTTTTACAATTCACACATTAAAAGGGTGACAAACAAATGTTGGGTCTTCTCTGTTGAATTAAATAACAGGTCTTCATTTTTACCATGAGCATTGTCTAACTTAGAGGGTACACTTGGCTTCTCTACTGTTCAGATTCTTAAAACGGATCAGATTAGAAGACCATTGGTCCATTATAATCTAATGGTTTTTAAGAGCAGAGTCAAAAGGTAGGTACTTTTATGGTCAAATGACAACTTTTCAATCATTGGATTGATGTGATGAATGGCATTAAAAGAAAGAACTTCATAACAACTAAGCAACTTACTCTTTAAGAACTTGTCATAATTTTCTGCTTCAAAAGATTCATTGTTGAAATATTTAACAGTCTGCAGTAGAAGAAAAAGATTGCATTAAATTTATGTCACCAGAAAAACAATTCACAACATATACACCTGAGTCCTACCTCATAATTGATTAACGAATCAATTGCCCTTGTATTTGCATCATTATCAGCTTTATTCATGGCCTTCCTAAACTTTGTCCGCCACTGTAAAAAATGAGGATAAGCTTACACAAAGGCAATGAACAGCAAAGAAATGAGATACACCATTTAATTCCTAAGGAACTGTCTACTACAATATTGACAGAATTTACAGGAGACGAATACCTGTGTCACTGACAATGTGAAGACAATATAGGCAGCAACAGAAAGTGAAGTGATCCATGCAAACGGTGCTCCAAATTTGTATGCCAGTATGCCTGACACCATTGATATCTGGAAGGATATATGTTAACTCTCTATAATTATTTGTGAAGCAAAAGCATGGAAAGACATACAATTTAAGCATATAATAACCAGAAATTGAAGACTCCACCATATACTTGATACCATCTATAATGGGCAACAGCATGCCGAAGAAAAGGGGCCAGTACTGGCAGCAACTGTCATAAAATTAAATAGCTCAATAATAACCAAAGAAACAGTCATACCTCTAAAATGGTGGGTACAACATTGAAAACCATAGAAGAGAGGATAAAATTTATCCCTCGGCTACCACGATCAATTATTCTATTTAAAGCACCTGTTTCTCGGCTGAAAACAAAATGATGAATTAAGCAACAAAATCAGACATGTGTAATTGAATGGCCCAAACTAATTTAAATTAGAAAAGGGCAGTTATATGAATTAGAGCATCATAATCAAAAAATGTTTCAGCACATCTCATAAAGATTGATGTGTTACAATTACATCATATCTGTCAATAAATAGAAGAAATAAAAGTCTTCCCCCATGACAATAAATAAAAAAAGTCTTCCTGTATCACATCACTCCAAGATGGCTGTTAAATGTTTAAAATGACATTCCCATCATGTGTGGATCATGATATTGAATCTAGCTCTTCTTCTTAAGAAAATTTCATTAATAGATGATAAAGAAAAGGATTACAAGGGTGAAATAAACAAGAGCAGCCCCCCTCTGGCCTATTACAAATCTATACAAAAAGCAACAAAGAGCTCCTGTAGCATTCTAGTTTCTCTTTTATATACAATCCAAAAAACGCCGCCGCAAAACATGTAATACATCAACATATACAAACTTAGCCCAATACCAACCAAGTGGAACAACAAATCTACTATTTAACTTAGAAGGTTGACGACTTACAGTTCTTGGTAACTGAAAAAAAAATTAAATGAACAATCAACCATAACTTCTTGAGAAAAATCCAAATTTAGCACAATAAAAAGCAGTAGAACCTTGACTAAAAGAGCTTTGCAATGAATAATATATTGTATAATAATTTTTCATATTGCTACAAGTTTTCCTAGAAAAAATCCCTTGAATATGATGCAACCTTAATGTATAACTCATTAAAATAAAACTTGGATATCAAGTGAGTGCAGATTAAAGGTCACATACTTGAAAATCCTATGCCAAACTCCCCAAGTTGATTAAGATTTCCTTTATGAAGTTTTCACCAAAAGAGTGCAACCTTTATATTAACTTAAACACTTTACTTTTCAGGCAAGTTATTGCGATAAAGGTTTTCACCAATACATTTGAGTACCTTGAATGGACCATAGAAAATAGCTTACATTTTGGCTGAAAATCATTCTAACCATAGATGAAAACATATCTATCTTTTTCCTTTAAACTTAACATGATTAATATGATAATATATTTTCTTTGATTAATAAAATATTTTCTTTTGTTTCAAATAAAAATAAAATAAAATAAAAGCCGAAATTTGGTACTTGGAATTTTATCGATTGGAAAATAAAACTCAACACTGATTTGAATTTTTACCTCACTACCTTTCTTCAACAATAGAACCCAATAAGGCTTTGGATGCAGCTTAATGGAGATTTTGATACTTAAGATCTACTGTTACACAGCTTCCACCATCAATAGCAATCCAATAACAACAGCTAAATTAGCCATGGGACATTGACGGTTAGGCATCCAAATACAAGGCCTTAATTTATAGACAGGATACAAATTCCTATATTAATACCCTACTAATCAAGTTTGCACTAGAATCAAATTCAGAAGTGTTTTCAAGATAAAACTGGTATCAATTTGATATGTACTACTATGCAAAAAGATATAAACCATTCGAAAGCTAATTCAATCAACAATTGGAAACATTTTCTGATATTGCATTTGAATTTTTCTAGAGAAAAATATCAACAATTCTTTTAAGCAAGTTCAATTTCTATCTATAAACATGCTACACAAGAACTGAAGCAGGTAAGCTTGCTTTCTTATTTTTCTATCATCTCTTTAGTATACCAATGAGTCTTATCAGTTATATATAGTCCAATAGTCAAGTATCCCAAGACTACTTGACTATTGGACTATATAATTGTTACTTGAAGGTCTACTTTGACTACTTGCTTGTGTGATGCTTAGGATACATAATTCTTCAACTTTAACACATATAACAAAGATTTTTTCTAGCTTGCAGCACAAAAATAAACAAATAAATAAATAAATTTTAGAGACATAAGTATTACCTAAGATGATATCGAAGGTCAAGGTCGTGCAAATGTGAGAACACCTGCATAAGTAAACAATTAAGTAAGAAACCACAACTCATAGCATCTGATGTTCAGAGTAGAAACTAATTTGCAAGTCTATGAGAGTTATTTAACAAATACAACTAACTAGAAAACATATATACCTTCCTAGATACAGAACGGATTGTTCGCAGCGCAACCTTAGAGAACACAGCAGTCCTCAGTTCTGGTAAAATTACATTTAATTAAAAAAAGAATCATAAAGTTAAAAAAGAAAGCGAAATGAAAGAATAGTACTAGTAAAATTACATGATATACCGTTGAAAGCAGACGCTGCCGAGCGGGCAATCCCATAACCGATTAAAACAGCAGCTGGTGTAGCAAAAAGAGCTAGTAGCGTAGAATTAGCATTAACATTATCATTAGTTAGCCAATCAACAGCGAGCTTGAAAAGAAAAGGAACTTGAACATTCAAAACTTTAGCCCCAACTAAAAACCCCAAAGCAGTTATTACTCTCAAACGAAACTCAACATTATCTTTCATCCACAAGTAACTCGCAAGAGTCCGCAGAATCTTCATGTCGGCAATTTGATTGTCACTAACGGCAGAAAACGCCGGTTTGTTCTTGTTCTGAACCGGTTCCGATGTTGAAGCTGTCGAAAACAACACTGTACGGTGTTGATTTTTATAGTAATTATTAGAATCCGAAAGGAAAGAATTGATTGAGGAAAAATGATTCCCTGTTCCGGTTGTTCTTGAAGCATTGTTTATTAATAAAAAAGATTTATTCGTCTCAGAAATTGAACTAGAGCTTGAGCTTAAAGTTGAACTCGAACTGGAGCTGCTACTGAGAAGAGAACGGCCGTGGATGAATTGACGAGACCGAAAACATCTCGCACCGCGCAACATATTTGTTTCAATCTATTCAGTCAGTCTTTGACTATTCAGGGCAAAAAAAAAAAAAAAAAAAATCAAATTTTTGGTTTGATATGGGTGATGTACACGAACCCTAACCAACCTCAAACTTTCGAACAAGAACCATATTTGTCCACCACGTTTCGAATGGGAAAATAACAAAAACCACCTTGTACCTTGGTACATAAGACCCAAGGATTTTAGAATGTTACATCAAAACCCTAATATTTGATGAGGTTAAAGAAACTAGCCGTTGTACTAAATTTTTTTTGCAAGTACCATTTTACCCTCACTTGTATTATTCTGCCAATACCATAATTACATGTAATATAAATATTATTAAAATGGGTTGGTTCTTTTTAACTTAAATTGGAATACAAATCTATGACAATAAATATTGAGATGGAAGTTGAAAGTGTTTATTTTCATTGTTATCTCATCAACTCTTAAACCATTGGATAGTAATCAATCAACGGATTAAAATTTTCAGTTGACAATTTAAGTGAAAAAACTAACTTAAAGGATCCTTAAAAGAAAAATTAAAATAATCAATATAGTATTACTTATAATCAGTAACGGCAAAAAATCAATAAAGAAAAGTTAACATCGTCGTTACCTATACAACGACTATATTCTGGTAAAAGTAAAACCTGTCAATCTTTCTTGAACCATAGAAGCTTCCTCAACACACTTTGCACCAATCCCTTGGGTTGACATCACTTATTTTAAATTTGTTTATGTTAATGGTTTTTAAGGTTTGTCAAATTTTGGTGTTTTTTGTTATTTCTGAAACCCTTGGATAAGTTTTTACTCTCCCAAACCTTGAAGAGGATATTGTTATTCTTTCAGTTTTGAATCTACCCTGTAATCGAGCCTATGTTCCAACCATGGGATAATTAGTTAAACCCCACAAAGGTTTATTTGAACCTTCCTCACCTATCGTTAATAATGCAAAGCCTCCTACCATTACGATTGTTTCGTTATTTGACAATAAAGAGGGTAAAGAGTAAATGACACATAATTTTGTAATTATTAATAGTTAATGAAAATGGAAATAAAAAAAAAATTAATAAATTAATAATAAAAAGATAAAAACTAAAAAATCTAAAACCTAGCCCACAGTTAAAACGTAAATGCTGATGCAAAATTATTGTAATCATTTTTTATTATTTTCTTGAAATGTGTTGAAGAGGTTTTATAAGGTGTTTGTGCACTTCGATCGTGCACGTGGGATGTTGTAGGTTGAGTAATATTATATTTATAATCCAATCTCATAACCTTCTCTTACAACCCTAACGTGGCAATTGAGTTGACAATTGTCATTTCAGCTCCCACCACACTCAATACACTAAATGATTTTGACTAGACACCAACGATCATTTCTTAGGGATGAACGACCATTCATTTATAAGGAATATTTGTTCCTTATGAATAAAACAACAATTCTTTATGAACGAACTGTCGTTCGTCCCCAAGGAACGGCCATTCGTCTCTAAGGAACAACTGTTCATGTTTAGTCAAAGTCGACCATGTCAACTCTATTGCCACATTAGGGTTGTAAGAGAAGGTTGTGAGATTGGGTTGTAAACGTAATATTTTTGGTGTTAGGTTGGGTTGGAGGTGAGCTAGTGTCATCGTTGCGTATGAGACATGAGGGTTGGGTATGGGATTTGAGGACTTTAAGCTCATTATTCTTTTTATGTCAACAGTAAGGGGTTTAAAGTAATTATCCCTTCTCAACAATTTGTTTTTATTCAGAAAATTATTTTATTTAATTAAGGAAAATTACTCTAAACCCCTTGAGCTATGGTAGTATCGAAATCCAATGTTCTGAAACTTGGCTAGGGGTGCCACCTGGCCAAAGGGCCAAGTCACGGGTTGATCAGTCCAACCGGTTAAACCGACGGTCTGTCCCGTGATCTAAAAAGTTTGAACCATCGGTCTCCACTATACAAAACCCCTTCTAACTTCGACATTTGATAGTCCCTCATTCGCTAGCTATCAAATTAGGGATTTGATGAACAATGAAAAATAGTAAACCAGATCAGAGAGGGCGCCAGTCACCAGTTAGACTAGTTGGTCCAGTCCGGTTTGCAGAACATTGTTGAAATCCTTTAGGTTGTGTTTATTTTTTTACTTCAAACTTAATAGAATTTAGTGTCATTTATAACTTAAAAGTGTTTAGATATGTGATGTGTTTGTTTTTAGAATTTATGATACCTAAATTAAAAGTCCAAAACTTATATATTACTAATTTATCCTTATGTTAATTACACGAATCTTAAACTATAGTTATATCCTTAAATTATAATTAATTATTAATTATGTATTCACTATGTTAATTATTAAAATTATTGGTAGGTTAGTAAAATTAATTATATAAACGTTTTAATTTAAAAATTGTTAATAGGTCGCTTGAAAAATGTCACCAATGGCAACTTTTAGCAATCAGAATATATTTCAGCAAGATTAGGATTCAAAATTGGTATAAAAATGATCTCTTTGCACGATCTATTTATCCATATAACTTTTGAAGACAATAATTGTGTATTTTGTATGGGATCTGACAAAGAAAGTTTGTTGCCAAACTTTCTCCTTTAGATTATGGAAAAAACTAAAACCTTATTATCACTAAAATTTGTATAAATAGATAGAACGTTCAAAGATGCACATACTGATACCAATATTGTTAACATAGCATGCCCGAAAATTTCTCATCCATCGGATTTCGACATTGGTGACCGCTTTCCGACAACCTATTCCAACCACCGTATTGTTCAAGATATTATACAATTTTTTTAAATAAATAAATTGTATACCTCTTTTAACATTTTATATAAGTTTATACCTATTATGCATAAGAATATATAAGATAATTTGATTAATGTGTTCTTTAAAAAATTTCAGTGTTATATTTAAGTTACAAAATTTTACTTTTTCTATTAAGTGATTTTATCTGAAACTAAGTGTTAATTTATTTAAAAAAAAAAAAAAGACTTAAACTATAGAGATTTAAGTGAAAAGTGAGAAAAACAGAAAACCGTTTTAGTTTCGGAAATAACCTTTAATCCCTGTTGTTAGCGAGATGTTAGTAGACCTGGCAAAACGGGTCCCTACCCACGGGTTGGCCCATACTCGGGTAAATAATATAGGGTACGGATCCTTAAGATTGGACCCCTTTTTTTGGACCTGCACCTGGCCCAGCCCATCTTGTAAATAGGCAATCCGGGTACTTGCGGGCACCCGTTTGAAATTTTTTTTTAAAAAAAAAAGCCAAATCCCTAACTCCTGACATAATCACCTTAGGGTCTGCTTGGGAGTTTTATGGTAGCGGTTATGAGGGTAAACCATCGTAGCGGTTTTAAGGGTAAACCACCGTAGCAGTTTTGAGGGGTTTTTAGTAGCGGTTTTTAAAACACCTAACATGTGCTTGGGAGTTTATTTTTCAACGGTTCTGACAATTTTTTTAAATGATAAATTTACATATATGCCCATACAGTTAAAACACTCTCTTTTGCTGACTCTATAGGTTTGGGTTACGCACACCTCCATATTACTTTTAAAACCTTTTTGATTTATGCAGCTGCAATAGTTCGGATAAAAGATTTTGAAGCTAATGTTTCATGCAGGGTTAGAGGCATCTACTGCTATAATGGCTTGGAGAAGCAGGAATTCAAATCTGGTTTAAAATTTTAGGTGTATTTTGATGGTATGACAGGTGTTAGAGATGATGAATGCACAACAGGGATGATTTAACAAAACTGACAAAAACAAACAGGTGACTATTTTTTTAGGATGTCAGAAAACTGTGGGAACAAAATATTCAAAACACCAGTCATCCTTGAAGAATTTTAGAATCACCGAAGAAAGAAAAATAAGGGAAAAACGAAGAACAAGAGAGAGCTAAAGAGTAAAGTATTTATAGGAAGCCCATTTAACAAAACTGACAAAAACAAAACAGACTAAACATATCAGTACCAACCCATATTACACACTCTTCTTATCATCTCCCTTTAAACAAATCTGCACCACACTTTATCAATACCACTCCATTATACACATTTTCTTTAACATCTCCACTTCACAAAACTGCACTACACTTATCAGTACCACTTCATTATACAAATTCTCTTTAAACATCTCCACTTACAAAACTGCACCACCCTTATCAATAACCACCATTCTTCTTCACATCTCCCATTTAACAAAACTGAAAAAAACAAAACTGACTCCCATTAAATGAGTTGTGTGCAGCAAATTAAAAACATTCACTCACAAATTAAAACCATTCACTCACTTTGTAAGAGAGAGAAATCAAGTAGCAAAAGATTTGTGCGCAGCAAAGGGATTATTATCATTTAGTGGAAAAGGGTTTTTTGGGATAAAATTTTTAAACCAGCCAAAACACCCGAATTTGGGGTGTTTTATAAACCCCTCAAAATTACACTACACTAGTTTTGAAGGGTTTTTAAACCAGTCAAAACCAGTCTATTAAAAATTTGGCAAGTAAGGGTTTTTAAATACCTCAAAACCAGTCTAATTAAAAACCCCCCAAAACCAGTGAAAAAAAAACTCCTAAACAGACCCTTACACTTTTACCTTCTTCAGTCTCCACCTTACAAACTCAACTCCATCTTCTCCACTGTTGCCACTTCAGCACTTCTCTAGTCTCAATCCAAATAGAAAACCGCTCTTTCAATTATCAACCTTTCAAATGGCTTGCACGAAACAAATAGCAAGGAAATCCACTAGAGGCAAGGGCACTACATAAGCAACTAGCCAAGAACCACTCAGAAGTTAGCTTCAGCAATAGGAGGAGTGAAGAAGCTGCACCGTTTCAAGCTTGGAACTGTGGCTTTAAGAGAGATCAGGAAGTACCGAAAAAGCACAGAGCTTTTGATTGGGGTCTACAGGTTTTTGTTGTGCTGGATAAAGAGGATAGTAGCAAAAATTGCCTCTTTGGGTCCTTGTTAGGTTGTGTAGATTTTTGTTGAGTAGGTTTTTGTGGGCAATGGAGTTGTCTAGCTGTGCATATGTTGATTTATGCTGGCCGTTTATAGGGTCTATGTGCTGTTTGTTTTTGCTGCAGTGTAAGGATCTTTTTCTTCTCCTTTTGATTGCATAGTTGCTAGGCTCCAGGTATGGTTTGATGAATGGATCTATTAATTTAGTCTGAAAATGGGTTTTTCGTAGGATTAATTTGTGTTGCTTTATTTGAAAATGGGTTGTTTGCTTTGTATTGTTTTTTGTCGGAAAATTAGGCTGCTTTAATCGTGTTGATTTGAATTCAGTTAGATGTGAGAAATTTAATTTTACTAAGTTTGGATTTATTTTATTCATACTTGGAAGATGAAAAATGAAGGAGAGAAACTTTTTGTTTTCAACCAAGAACGAAAAGGAGTGAATTTAATTGAATTTGGAGTAGATGATTATAGGGGTGTAACTATAAAATATTAAAACTGCATAAACTATGGGGGTGTAATTACAAGAATTGGAAACTAGAATGAATAGTGTGAGTACCCACGGGTCCACCTGTACCCGCATAATATTGGGCCCATTTAGACCAACCCGTTTTGGGCCCATACCTATAAGACCTGTACCCGTTTAGACTCAACCTATACCCTATCCATCCGCCCGTTTTGCCAGGTCTAGGTGTTAGCATGTTTATGTTAGGTTTAATAAAAGGGAGTAATATTGTAACTTCGTCACTTAATAATTAATGCCAAAAAATAAAAAACTAAACAAAAATATTACAGTTGCCATCAAAGTTTATCAACTTGCATCGTTAGGGCTCTTAAATGCAGTTTACATATGTCTTAGTAATGACCAAAGATTAGTGCCAACTTACTTTAAATCTAATGAGTTTAGTTGGCTTACGTGAGACGGGTTGTAGCCTATAAAATGCCTTGGGAAAGCTAATATCACATATTAAGCCCTATATGTCTCATTTCTCTCATCTGAATCCATCTTTCTTTTATTTTGTTAACTCAACTCTTTGCTGTGTATTATTAATTTATTTTCATGTTATCAGCACGAGAAGCTCGGGTAAACTTATATACTGTCACTTTCACTACTTGTTTATTTATGACATTTTATTTATTATAACTATCTTTATGAGTATGCTTTGTGGTTGCCACTATCAAGTTGGATCTTTCACATCAGAAAATACGGTTAGTTTTTGTTAATCTATTTACTTTAAAGTTGTAATTCCTACTAAATTTTGTAACCTGAAGTTTACAAGATGAGGTGACATATGAACCAAAAATTCTAAATAAACCTCCAGAATTAAACAAAAACATAAGTTGAAGTTTTGATTCATAATATAAACTTGAAGTTTATGAAAATATAGAATTTATGAAATACTGAAAACAAACATGAAGTTTTGATTTCCAATTGTTGACACGGAAATCACACCAATGACTCGCATATGGAAAATACTAAGCAGCTCTTAAAAATTACACGTAAATGATTATGATCAGATATAAAGACTGAATAATAAATGAGATATATGATTTTTAAAGTGGACGGATGCCTAAAGCGAATCCTACATTCACCGTTTCTTTTATATATGAGGGATTACAAGAGGTTGCGTATAGCGAACAGCGAGCAGAGGTACAACAACTGAGTATTCAGAGAAAATATTAAGTCGATCACTTTCTTGTAAGTTATCTTTGCTATGAAAATAGAGATTACAATTAGATAGCAGGTTCAGTATCAGAATCCTGAAAATGAGAGAGGGAGTCATCTATTTATAGTAGAGGAATTCAAGATAATGATCATAAATCTGCAAATGGGTAGGTGCCGTGCAAGTCTTTCATTGTCTCCCATTGGCTAATAACTTAGGAGATATCCTCAAATTACCTAGGGTTTGGATAGGTGTGCAGCCCTCAATTACTCATAGACAAAACATGTATCTGCCAAGTTGATGACAACCATATTCTTTCTGTCATGGAGCGATGTGGCAACTCTTAGGCAACATAAAGCCTTCCTGAACTCTGATTGGTACATGCTGACGTAGGTTAATGTCAGCCCTGATTTTTTAAGCATAACACCAATCAAGACCAAAAGTTCCAAATCTGTTTTATTTATAATATTATCTAGATATATTTGAAATGATAAATGAACTTGAAGTTCAAAAATCAATCTTAAATCATGAACCTGAAGTTCTGAATTTAAAGTTTGATTTTTATGTTAAAACCTAAAGTTCTATATGTAAGAGAAAAAATCAATATGATATCAGAAGTTGAATTTCAGAGTTTTAATTTCAATATATGGGTTTAGAATTTGAAATTCTAATCACCAGTTACAAACTAAAGTTTAATTAATTAAAAATTGATTCTAGTGCCTGAAGTTTTGATCTAATGTAACTGCCATCAGGTAATGCTCACGTGAAAAGTGAGAAAAACAGAAAACCGTTTTAGTTTCGGAAATAACCTTTAATCCCTGTTGTTAGCGAGATGTTAGTAGACCTGGCAAAACGGGTCCCTACCTGCGGGTTGGCCTATACTCGGGTAAATAATATAGGGTACGGGTCCTTAAGATTGGACCCCTTTTTTTGGACCTGCACCCGGCCCAGCCCATTTTGTAAATAGGCAGTCTGAGTACTTGCGGGCATCCGTTTGAAATTTTTTTTTTTTTAAAAAAAAAGCCAAATCCCTAACTCCTGACATAATCACGTCACACTTTTACCTTCTTCAGTCTCCACCTTACAAACTCAACTCCATCTTCTCCACTGTTGCCACTTCATCACTTCTCCAGTCTCAGCCCAAATAGAAAATCGCTCTTTCAATCATCAACCTTTCAGATGGCTTGCATGAAACAAATAGCAAAGAAATCCACCAGAGGCAAGGGCACTACGTAAGCAACTAGCCAAGAACCGCTCAGAAGTTAGCTTCAAAAACAGGAGGAGTGAAGAAGCTGCACCGTTTCAGGCTAGGAACTGTGGCTTTAAGAGAGACCAGGAAGTACCGGAAGAGCACAGAGCTTTTGATTGGGGTCTACAGGTTTTTGTTGTGCTGGATAAAGAGGATAGCAGCAGAAATTGCTTCTTTGGGTCCTTGTTAGGTTGTGCAGATTTTTGCTGAGTAGGTTTTTGTGGGCAATGGAGTTGTCTAGCTATGCATATGTTGATTTATGCTGGTCGTTTATAGGGTCTGTGTGCTGTTTGTTTTTGCTGCAGTCTAAGGATCTTTTTCTTCTCCTTTTTATTGCTTAGTTGCTGGGCTCCAGGGATGGTTTGACGAATGGATCTATTGATTTAGTCTGAAAATGGGTTTTTTGTAGGATTAATTTTTGTTGCTTTATTTGAAAATTGGTTGTTTGCTTTGTATTGTTTTTTGTCGAAAAATTGAGCTGCTTTAATCATGTTGATTTGAATTCATTTGGATGTGAGAAATTTAATTTTACTAAGTTTGGATTTATTTTATTCATACTTGGAAGATGAAAAATGAATGAGAGAAACTTTTTGTTTTCAACCAAGAACGAAAAGGAGTGAATTTAATTGAATTTGGAGTAGATGATTATGGGGGTGTAACTGTAAAATATTAAAATTGTATAAACCGTGGAGGTGTAATTACAAGAATTGGAAACTAGAATGAATAGTGCAAGTACCTGCGGGTCCACTCGTACCTGTATAAGGTAGGGTACAGGCTTAATATTTTGGACCCATTTAGATCAATCCGTTTTGGACCCATACCTATAAGACCTATACCCGTTTAGACCCAGCATATACCTTGTCCGTCCGTCCGTTTTGCCAGGTCTAGATGTTAGCATGTTTATGTTAGGTTTAATAAAAAGGAGTAATATTGTAACTTCGTCACTTGATAATTAATACCAAAAAATAAAAAACTAAACAAAAATATTACAGTTGCCATCAAAGTTTATCAACTTGCATCGTTAGGGCTCTTTTTAAATGCAGTTTACATGTGTCTTAGTAATGACCAAAGATTAGTGCCAACTTACTTTAAATCTAATGAGTTTAGTTGGCTTATGTGAGACGGTTTGTAGCCTATAAAATGCCTTGGGAAAGCTAATATCAGATATTAGATTAAGCCCTATATCTCTCATTTCTCTCATCCGAATCCATCTTTCTTTTATTTTGTTAACTCAACTCTTTGCTGTGTATTATTAATTTATTTTCATGTTATCAGCACGAGAAGCTCGGGTAAACTTATATACTGTCACTTCCACTACTTATTTATCTATGACATTTTATTTACTATAACTATCTTTATGAGTATGCTTTGTGGTTGCCACTATCAAGTTGGATCTTTCACATCAGAAAATGCGGTTAGTTGTTGTTAATCTATTTACTTTAAAGTTGTAATTCCTACTAAATTTTGTAACCTGAAGTTTACAAGATGAGGTGACATATGAACCAAAAATTCTAAATAAACCTCCAGAATTAAAGAAAAACGTAAGTTGAAGTTTTGATTCATAATATAAACTTCAAGTTTATGAAAATATAGAATTTATGAAATACTGAAAACAAACATGAAGTTTTGATTTCCAATTGTTGATGCGGAAATCACACCAATGACTAGCATGTGCAAAATGCTAAACAGCTCTTAAAAATTACACGTGAATGATTATGATCAGATATAAAGACTGAATAATAAATTAGATATATGATTTTTAAAGTGGACGAATGCCTAAAGCGAATCTTACGTCCACCGTTTCTTTTATATATAAGAGATTACAAGAGGTTGTATATAACAAACAGCGAGCAAATGTACAATAACTGAGTATTTAGAGAAAATATCAAGTTGATCACTTTCTCGTAAGTTATCTTTACTCTGAAAATAGAGATTACAATTAGATAGCAGGTTCAGTATCAGAATCCCGAAAATGAGAGGAGGAGTCCTCTATTTATAGTAGAGGAATTCAAGGTAATGCTCACAAATCTGCAAGTGGGTAGGTGCCGTGCAAGTCTTTCATTGTCTCCCATTGACTAATAACTTAGGAAATATCCTCAAATTACCTAGGGCTTGCATAGGTGTGCAGCTCTCAATCACTCATAGACAAAACATGAATTTGCCAAGTTGATGACAGCCATATTCTTTTTGTTATGGAGCGATGTGGCAACTCCTAAGCGGCACAAAGTCTTCCTAAACTCTGATTGGTACATGCTGACATAGGTTAACGTCAGCTCTGATTTTTTAGGCATAACACCAATCAAGACCAAAAGCTCCAAATCTGTTTTATTTATAATATTATCAATATATAATTGAAATGATAAATGAACTTGAAGTTCAAAAATCAATCTTAAATCATGAACCTGAAGTTCTGAATTTAAAGTTTGATTTTTATGTTAAAACCTGAAGTTCTATATATTAGAGAAAAAATCAATATGATATCAGAAGTTGAATTTTAGAGTTTTAATTTCAATATATGGGTTTAGAATTTGAAATTCTAATCACCAGTTACAAACTAAAGTTTAATTAATTAAAAATTGATTCTAGTGCCTGAAGTTTTGATCTAATGTAACTGCCATCAATCTGTTGTGGTTGTTGGATTTGCAAGGGAAGGTGGGTAAAGGCAAGGTGGCTTAGCCAACCTTTAGGTGACCGAGTGGTTCGATAAAAACTCTTAAATGTATTATTTAATAAATCTTGAGTTCAAGTCTCTCCCCAGTTACTAATAGGGGTGACCATTGAAGCTCTTGCCTAGCTCATAATTCCAAAATTATGGGAGATCAATTGAGGTGTGCGTAAGTTAGCTTGGACACCCATGATAATTAAAAAAAAAAAAAATAGATTAGATGGCTTTAGCAATGGGCTTCACAATATGATGCCTTTGGTAGAGGATATGGTTTTTTTTTTTTTTTAAATTAAATTAAATTTCTTTTTAAGAAAAAAAGGGTATACATTTTCAAAAATGCAAGGGCATTGTCCCGCACGTCTTAGGAGTCAAAATTCAATACCTTACACTAACGATAGGGGGTTGCGGGCTATTTTCAAAGAGTAATACTACACTTACATCATTCTTTTACACAACTTTTATTACATCATGATGTGACTTATGTCATAATCACACAAAATTTTAATTATTTTAAATTTTTAATATTATAATAGAATTTGTATGGTTGTAACATATGCCACATCATGATGTTTACAAAATGGTGTAAAAAAATGGTGTAAGTGTAGCATTACTCATTTTCAAATTGAATGTTCGGTGGTAGACTTTCCCTCTTAAATACAAGTATCTCTATTTTAGTAATTTAAGTTACAATATATTATATTTAGCATTCAAATTTCCTTATTCAACTTTTATGTTGCAATTATAAAATTGGTATTACTTCTATCAATATTATGACATGTTTTTTACACATATATTACTCTGATACTCATGTATACAATGATGCAATTTTAAAATAATACAACGTATTTTGTGGAGATGCCAATTTATGGGTTATTGGACAACCCATTCCACCATAATTTTTTAATCCAATATTGAGGTGGGTTGGATAGGATATACTTGGGTTATGGGTTTACCCATATTATTACTAATTATAAAAATAGATTTCAGGTCTTAGAAAAGTAATTTTTAGCCCCATCAAGTTCATCAGCATCCCCCATTGCTAAGTATATCTTTATTATATTTTTGAAAAATCTCTTTAAACCTTATTTAATGTTGCTACTTAATTAAGTTTTTTGTTTACACCCCATTTTCCAATTTCAAACTTAATCAGGGTTTTTGTTTACCCCTATTTTCCCAATTTCAAACTTAATTGGGGTTTTTGTTTCTACCATTTTTTTTTCCTAATTTCAAATTTGAAGCTGTTTTTTTTCTTCGTATCCATATTCATCCCGTTGTGTGACTACTTTCTCCATAATTTTAATAATATATTTTTATCAAACAAAGAAATATTTGAAATAAGAAAAATGCTACAATGTGTTAGAAAATTTATAGTAATTTTTGCCGATCAAAACAAAAATACAATCAAAGAGGGGAATGCTAATCAATTTCATGGGACTTAAAAATCATTTCCCTTAGTCTTAATATCATAATGGATTTAAAAATAGTTACTTTTAGTTATAATTATAACTTAATTGATTAAAAATTTTTATCAATTTTTTTTATCTGATTTATTTTAAATAATTCTTTTTGGCATAATTACAATTAAATTATTACAAATTAGTATATATATTTTAAATATCTATCTAGTTTGTTGCAGATAAATAAGTTTATTTATTTTTCATTATTTATCTATTTGTTTCCAAAAATTAATATTTAAGCTTAATTTACTATTTGTTTGATAAAAAAAATAATAATAAAGAATTGTAGTAACATTACCAAATAACTTTCATGTAATAATTAAATCCTATTTTTTAAAACTATTATATATATATAACTTTTTATCAATTAATAGTAATTGAAAAAGTTGTTTTTAATACTCATTATAAAAATACTTATTTCATAATAAATTACCAAAATTAGGATATATATAATTGATTTACTTTTAACGTAACATAACAAAATGTTATCTCATTTTAATATAATATAAACGTGAAATAAACTATTTTTATTTAAAAAAAAAATATTTAAAACAAAAAATATATCAAGAAAAAATTATAATATATATAATTGATCGTGCACTATGGCTTGTAGCACGATCGCAACAAAAATGGAGATGGCAGACTGGTGAGATGGAGTCAGCAATAGATGGACGATATGGTGTGGATGAGTCATGGCGACGTGGATGATTGATGGCAATGTGGACTGCTAAAGGTTGTGCGGCGCGAAGAAGAAATCGGGATCTAGAAAGGCAAAGGCGATGAAATCAAGCCAAAAAGGCGTGAATCGACGTTTGGGCAATGTTTCCATGATTCTTGGTGCAAATATGTCGAAAAACAGCAAAAATGGCCGATAGAGTTGATTGGTTCTCTGACCTAATGGTGGAATCGACGATCGGCATTTTTTTTGACGATTTAACCTTGGGTCAAATCCGGCAGAATTGCTATAACCAAGTTTAGGATGTACTCGGACCGAATAAGAGTTCAATTCCCAGTCGCATGGGCCGGTCTGAGTTTTAAAACAATGGGTGGAACCTGCGGAACCCATCCCATTTGCATATGTTATTATCACAGGGCCTAAATTCCCATCTAGGCTTTGTGCAGCACAAGCACATCAATTGCTTGTAAGCCTTCCTAAACGTGTGTATCCCTGTTACAATTTATAGCAACAATAGTGAAGAGAGGCTACCAAAGTATAAAGACAAGAATCTGCAGGAAAAACTCCCAACCTATATTGATTATACATAATACAAGGATTACATGAATGCCCACACACAGAGTGTTTCCCCACTATTATAATCTGATTCCCAAACTCACAGATTACAACACTCAAGTTTATAACTTTGACATACATACACACATAACACTCGTCTCTCACTGAATAGACAACTTGCTTGCCTTAGATTAATATTGGCAAGGAAGTTATATAAACAGTTACAAACTTCAATGGTTACCAAGCACTTGGGTATAACTACAACAAAAATGGCCTACGGTAACATGCAAAAAGTGTTACTGTGGGTAATTCGTAGCATTTATAAGGATGCTATGACAATCTATGTTACTAAAAATCGGACATTGGTAACACTTTTTGCATGTTACTAATCATTTCAGTAACTATCATAAAATGCTGTTGTTAAGTATATTGTAGCACTTATTCGTAGTTACGAATGATTTTTTGTAACACTGCATAAATGCTATAAATAAGTTTTCTGTAATATTTTTAACCTATTACAGTTTAGTTTTCTGTAACATTCTCAAAATGCTATAAATAAGTTTTTTGTTCTGTAACATTCTTAACCTGTTACAGTTTAGTTTATTGTAACATTNATTTTAATATAATATAAACATGAAATAAACTATTTTTTTTTTCAAAAAAAATATTTTAAACAAAAAATATATCAAGACAAAATTATAATATATATAATTGATCGTGCACTGTGGCTTGTTGCACGATCGCAACAACCATGGAGATGGCAGGCTGGTGAGATGGTGTCGGCAGTAGTTGGACGATATGGTGTGGATGAGTCATGGCGATGTGGATGACTGATGGCAATGTGGACTACTAAAGGTTGTGCGGCGCGAAGAAGAAATCGGGATCTAGAGAAGGCAAAGGCGATGAAATCAAGCCAAAAAGGCGTGAATTGGCGTTTGGGTAGTGTTTCCATGATTTTTGGTGCAAATATATTGGAAAATAGCAAAAATGGCAGACTAGAGTTGATTGGTTCTTTGACTTGATGGTGGAATTGATGATCAGCATTGTTCCGCCGATTTAACCTTGGGTCAATCCGGCACAATTGCTATAACCAAGTTTAGGATGTACTCGGACTGAATAAGAATTCAATTCCCAGTCGCATGGGCCGGTCTGAGTTTTAAAACAATAGCTGGAACCTACAGAACCCATCCCATTTGCATATATTATTATCACAGGGCCTAAATTCCCATCTAGGCTTTGTGCAGCACAAGCACATCAATTGTTTGTAAGCCTTCTTGAATGTGTGTATCCCTGTTACAATTTACAACAACAATAGTGAAGAGAGGCTACCAAAGTATAAAGATAAAAATTTGCAGGAAAAACTCCCAACCTATATTAATTATACATAATACAAGGATTACATGAATGCCCACACACACAGTGTTTCCCCACTATTATAATTTGATTCTCAAACTCACAGATTACAACACTCAAGTTTATAGCTTTGACATACACACGCACATAACACTCGTCTCTCACTGAATAGACAACTTGCTTGCCTTAGATTAATATTGGCAAGGAAGTTATATAAACAATTACAAACTTCAGCAGTTGCCAAACACTTGGGTTAATGTACATATTTCATCTAAACATATATAGTTGTCCCTTAGTCTTGTCTAAGCAGCTATCCAACTTTGTCTCAGCATTCCATCAGCTTGGCATATTTCCTCATGCACACCCATACACTTTGTTGCTTGCCTTATGTGTTTACTCAACTACTTAATACACAAATTACCCGCTTGTGCATGTCCTAGCTCGTGCACTGCTTGATCTACTCATGGATGCCTCAACACCTATGCTAACACATGCTCTGCTTGCCTGTGCTCCCTCTCGTAAGTCTATCTGTCTATGTGCTTGTCATCCTCCATCAGTGTGTGTTTGGCACCCCAATGCCCAAACACCTCAAAATTGGCAGCTCACTTACTGCTGCCTCGTGTGCTTGCTTAAGGCACACCACCCATCCTCATATTACATGCTCCCATGCACTATCTAGGCAAGGGTATGACCAAGGATGAAAGTCGCCTCCCAGCCCATGCCTACGACATTCTTTAAGGGTCTAACAAACCACTCCCACAAAAAGAACCAGATGTCCTCGTCAAAATGGTGGAAATGTACTCTGTCACAACCTCTTCAAACTACCACAAATCAATGTCTCTCTCCCATGAAATTTCAATTTTATTACCCTTCTTCCATTTCACCAAATACTCCATCTGACCATTCTTCTTATGATGTCCCATCCTCAGGTGATTTAGGATCTTCTCAATCTTATCATCAAATTGTTTCCTAATCATAAGAGGAGCTCTCTTAGCGTGGGTCTGTGAAGAATCATCTTTGTCTTCACAGAAAGGTTTCAAGAAACTAACATGGAATGTGGGATACACCTTGATTCATTCATGCAGCTTCAATCTATAAGCAACAACACCCACTTTGCTTAAGATCTCAAATGGTGCATCATATTTCGGCACCAATCCCTTGTGCACTAGCTTGTTATTAATGTTCTTCCAGATTTGAGGAATGAGTTTGAGTAGCACTTGGTCACCTACACCAAATTCTAAAGGTCTCCTTTTAGCATTAACATATTTCTTAATTCTTGCTTGCTATATGCAAACTGTCTTGGGCTTGATCTATAAGCTCCTACCTATCCCTAGCCACCTTATAAGCAGCATAAAATTTTCTCCATGTTGGCTATTTTGCAATTTCCACGAGTGTCAATGGTTGTTGTCCCAAGACCAACTCGAAGGGTCTTAAATCTGTTGAAGATGATTTATGAAGATTATAGTAAAACTGTGTAGTGTCTAACAAGTCTAGCCAATTATGTTGGTTAGTTGTCGCATAATGTCGAAATATTCTTTCAGCAATGTGTTTACCAACTCAGTCTGACCATCCGTCTGTGGGTGGTTAGCTATAAAAAAATTCAATTCAGTTCCCATCATATTGAAAAGAGCAATCCAAAACTTTTCAGTAAACCTTGCATCTCAATCACTAACTAAATCCATCAGCACCCGAAAGTACTTCACCAAATTTTTATAAAATAAAAAAGTAGCAATTGTATCAATCATATAAGCATCTAGGGCTACCATAAAAATTGCATACTTAGAAAACCTGTTTACCACAACAAGCATAGAGGATATTCCTTCTACCTTCTGAAACCCATTGATGAAATCAAGAGAGGCTAACATCGAAGACCACTCGGGAATGGGTAGAGGCTACAACAACCCTGCCGTCCTCCCCCATTTCTGTCTTGTCTTGCTGACATACAAGACAAGTCTTTACATAGGATTTAATATCAACTTCCATCTTAGGCCAATAGTAATCCCTTGCCAACAAAGCCAAAGTTCTTTCTCTGTTGGGATAACCTGCCCATGGTGCATCATGAACTTCTTTTAACAACAATCGTCTCAATCCACCCTTGTTCGGGACATATAGTCTATCCTCTTTGGCATACAACAACTAGTCCTCCAACCAATATCACCTTACAATCCCCTTTCAAACTTGTTCAATAAGTCCTTGTATTTGGCATCTTGTTGGGACCACTTGTAGTCTATACAACATATTGGATTCCACATGGGATATTGCATATAGGGTAACAATCACCTCTTTCTAACTTAAGGCATTGGAAACTGGGTTGTGCCTCTTGAGTTTATGTTGCCATGTGAATTCATAGTCAGCTAAAAAATCCCGCCACCGAGTCTGTTTTGGGGACGACTTCTTCTGTGTTTTAAAGAAAGTGTTGGCCATATTGTCTGTTACCACAAAAATTTTGTTCCTAGCAAATACACCCACCAAACTTGTAAACTATGCATAACAGCCTCCATTTCTTTCTTATAAGCAAAATACTGTTGCTCTGCCTCATTCAATTTTTGGCTTTCAAAAGCAATAGGAGGCCCTTTTTATACCAACACTCGACTAATAGCTTTCTCTGAAGCATTGATATGAACTTCAAAAGGTAACTCAAAATTAGGCAACCTTAATACCGGTTTTAAAGCAATGACTTCCTTCAATTTATAGAAAGCCATGTCACACATGTTTCTGTCCACTCCTATTGTTGCCCTTTTCTCAACAAATTCGTCAATGGTGTTGCCTTCTTAGAGTAACCTGCAATAAAATTGCAGTAATAATTTGTCAAACCTAAGAAAGATCTCAATTCAGTTATCTGTATAGGAGCTAACCATTCCACTATTGCTTGCACCCTATTTAGATCTATTCTCACTTGGCTCTTACTCACAAAGTGCCCCAAGAACATGATCTCTCGATTAGAAAATTCGCATTTCTCCATCTTAACATAAAATCAATGCTCCCGCAACCGCATCAATACCCTTCTCAAATGAACCAAAAGTTCTTCTAAATCTTGACTATAGACGACTATATCATCCAGATATACGATCACAAAATCATACGAAAATTGATATAACATTTCATTCATTAAATTGCAGAATGTAACTGGTGCATTTATCAAGCCAAACGACATGACTAAAAATTCATACAAACCATACCTTGTAACACATATGGTTATAGGTTCATCTCTCACAATAATCTTGACGTGCCAATACCCTGACCACAAGTCCAATTTAGTAAAAATAGCAGCTTCCCTCGACCTGTCTAGGTCTTTAACAAGGGGAACATGATACTTGTTCCTGATGGTAATCTTGTTAGAGCCTCATTGTCGACACACATACGAAGGGTTCCATCTTGTTTCTTTTGAAACAAAACAAGAGCACCAAAGGGAGCCTTGGAAGGTCTTATTGCACATGCCTCAAGCAATTCATTGAGCTATTTCCAAAGTTCTTTTAGCTCATAGGAGACATCCTATATGGTGGGCGAGCATGTGGGAATGCCTTAGGTTCTAGCTTGATTCTATGATTGATAGCCTACCTTGGAGGAAGTTCTTTGGGCAACTCACGTGACATTACATCTTCAAACTCATGTAATAGTTTTGCCACTATATCTGGGACTTCAACCTTTTTATTAGGTTTTAATTCTATGAATGTTGCTAGACAGGTTTCATGACCTTTCTTCCATCCATGTTTTACGATTGTGGCTAAAATAGTAGTAAGCCTCAAGTGGCTTGATTTACTACTATTTCGCAATGAGCGGCACAGCACAAAACAAGGACCAGATTCAAAATTGATCATCATTTTATTCAAGTAGGGCATTGCCAACACATTTGCTCATTTAAAGAAGTCTACTCCTAAGATGATATCAAAGTCAGCTAAAGGAACAAATGTCAAATTAATCTTTCATATCCAACAACCCA